>NC_140148.1:1381657-1828594 GCF_964035555.1 Netta rufina | reverse complement strand
AGACCATACTCAATCCGGGTGGGGGGGGTCCCCAACACCCCCCTAGTGTGGGGGGGTGCCAGGGGGGGCCGTCTGTCCCATGTCGTCTGTCGCCCCCCTCCCCCACCAAGCAGGACCCCCCCCACTGCCCCCCCCCCGCTCTGCTATTTTACCCCCCGTGTCCCCCCCCCCACCCCCAACCCCCCCATACCCTATCCCAGTGCCCCCCCCCCCCCCCAATATAAGC
Source organism: Netta rufina (assembly GCF_964035555.1). Taxonomy (NCBI): domain Eukaryota; kingdom Metazoa; phylum Chordata; class Aves; order Anseriformes; family Anatidae; genus Netta; species Netta rufina. The sequence goes on along the minus strand of NC_140148.1, from coordinate 1,828,368 downwards.
AACCCAGGCTGGGCAGAAGCTGCATGCGCCCCCCCCCCCTGCACCCCCCCAACCCCACGGTGCGCGGATAACCTGCCCCCCCCCCTTACTAACTGTGCCCCCCCCCCCCGTGCCCCCCCCCCCCACCCCCCCCCCCCCCCGCACGGTGTGCTCGCTTCTCCTCCCACCCAGGGCCCGTTCCTGGTGCACGGGGAGCCGCAGGGCCGGGGGGAGCGCGGTAGCCCCCCCGGGGGGGGCTCCGTCCCAACGCCCCCCCCCCCCAGAAGCTGCCCCCCCCGGGCACCCCCCCGGCGATTCCTGTATGGAGGTGGAGACCGACCCCGGCGAGGAAGAAGAGGAGGAAGAAGAGGAAGAGGAGGAGGAGGAGGAGGAAGAAGAGGATGAAGATTTACGCGGGGGGGGGCCCCAAATCCCCCCCCCACCCCACGCCCGGCCACCGGCCCCCCCGGGTGTTACGGGGTCGAGCCAAAGGCCGGGAACCCCTGGGGCTGGAGCAGGGCGAGGGGGGGGGCTGGGGGCACCACGTTTACACCCGTTAGGGCGAGGGGGGGGGCAAGATGGGGATAGGGCCCCCCCCCCACCCCAAAAGTGCCACTTTTGGGGTGAGGAGAGCCCCCCCCCCCCACCCCCCCAGGTTGCCTTTGGGGGCTGCGTGCCCTGAGCCCCCCCCCACCCTGGGGGCTCCCCCCCCAAAAAAAAATCCTTGGGGGGGCTCCCCCCTTTCCTGGGGGGCCCCCCCCTTTCCTGGGGGCCCCCCCCCCCCCAGCCACATTTGGGTATGGGGGGGGGGAAGACCCCGCTGCAGCCCCCCCCCCCCAGCATCTCACGGTGCCTACAGGGAGAGCAAGTGACCAAAGGGGACCCCAGGGGGGGTGTAGGGGGGGGCCGTGCCCCCCCCCAAAAAAAAAAAAAAAAAAAAAAATCCCCCCCCCGCCAGCCTTTACCCTGCTGGTGCCCCCCCCCTCGGTGCCCCCCCCGCTCCATGGTGCTCTTTGCCCCCCCCCCCCCAAGCTGTGTGTGGGGGGGGGGGGCTGCCTGCTGCCCCCCCCCCCCCAGCCGGAGGGGTGCATGCGTGTGTGGGTTTGGTTTTTTTTTGGGGGGGGGGGGGGCAACACCCCAGGCTGTTGCCCCCCCCCCTTGGGTGCTGCCTGCCTTGGGGGGGGGGGGGAGCACGGTTTGCATGCGTTTGCAGTCTGGGGGGGGCTCCGAATAGGGCTGGGGGGGGGGGCTTTTTTTTTTGGGGGGGGGGGCTAACCCGTGCTAACAGCTGCCCCAGCCCAGCAGGTCCCTATGGGGGGGGGGGGGGGTCCTACACCGCCCCCCCCCCCCCACAACCCCCCTTACCCCCCCCCCCCATTCTGTGCCACCCCCCCCCGCCGTGTGCTCCCCCCCCCCCCCCCAGCGTGTCCGTCTGTCCGTGAGCCTGTCCGTCCGTCTGTCCCCCCCCCACCCCCCCCATGCCCCCCCCCCCCCAGCACCCCAGGGTGCTGCCCTCACTGGGGGGGGGGGGGGAGGAAGGGAGCCCCCCCCATCCCCATGCCTCAATGAGGGGGGGGGGGCACCCCACACCCACCCCTCACCGTGGGACCGGGCTCACCCTATTTTTGGGTCAGCCCCCCCCCAAAAAAAAAAACCCTGACCCCCCCCCAATTTGGGGTGATGCTGCGGGGGGGGGGGGGGGGCTCCTGGGGTCGCTGCCTTACCCAGACCACCAGCCTTGCCGGGGGGGGGGGGGGGCTCCCAGCCCTGCCGCTGCCAAGCCGCGTGCCTCAGTTTCCCCCCCCCCCTTTAATTAATTTTAATTATTTTTTTATGTTTTTTTTTCCCGGGTGGGGGGGCACACACTCGGTGTCACTGCCTGCCAAGTGCTTTGAGACCCCCCTCGCCCCCACGGGGGGGGGGGGGCCAGGCAATTGCCCCCCCCTACCCCACAGCGGGCAGAGGGTCGTCCCGTATTTATGTCGCCCCCCCCCCAAAAAAAAAAAAAAATTATTTAAATCCTGACAAAACGTATTTTATTTATTTATTCTCCTTTTTTTTTTTTTTTTTTTTTTTTGGGGGGGGGCACTCGCCCCCCGCTCGCTTGGTTCTTTGTAATAAAGAGTTCGGTGACCGAACGCGGCCGTGCCTGCTGGGGGGGGGGGGGGGGGCACAAATTGATGGGGGGGGGCACAGGGGGCTGGGAGGGGGGTGCAGAGCTTGGGGGGGGTAACAGAGCTGGGGGGGGGCAAAAGAGCTGGGGGAGGGGCACAAAGCCGGGATGGAGCAGGGCGCAGCCCCGCGGGGACCCCAAATTTTGCCATATGGGGGGGTTGGGGGGGGGTCTGGGGGGGCCGGGACCTGCCCGGCTGCCGTGGGGGGGGGGGGGTCGGGGGTCGCTGGGGGGGGGGGCTCTGTGGGGTATTTACAGGGGGCAGCCCGGGGGTGGTGGCTCAGGGCCGCCGGCAGCGCCACTCGCTCTTCTCCGGCCAGTGCTCCAGCGCCTTCCTGCTGGGGGGGGACACACGGGGGGGGTCAGGGCGTGGGGGGACAACGGGGGGGCATGGGGGACATCGGGGGCACGAGGGGACATTAGGGCATGGGGGGACATCGGGGGCGTATAGGGGACAGGGAGGTCACAGGGGGACATTGGGGCATGGGGGGGTACTGGGGGTACGGGGGGACATTGGGGATGTGGGGGATGTGGGGGGGGACATTGGGGCATGGGGGGACATTGGGGGGACATTGGGGATATGGGAGGACATCGGGGTGCAGGGGGGGGCATTGGAGCATGAGGGGACATTGGGGCATGGGGGGACGTCAGGGGTACGGGGGGACACCAGGGCATGGGGGGACATTGGGGCACCGGGGGGACATTGGGGCATGGGGGGACATCGGGGCATGGGGGGAGATTGGTGACGGGGGGGGACATTAGGGGTGCGTGGGGACATTGGGGCACAGGAGGACATTGGGAGCATGGGGGGACATCGGGGGCACAGGGGGGGGGATATTGGGGCATGGGGGGGGCATTGGGGTGCATGGGGGGGATATTGGGGCATGGGGGGGACATTGGGAGCACGGGGGCATCAGGGCATGGGGGGGACATTGGGGGTGCATGGGGACATCGGGGTATGGGGGGACATTGGGGCATGAGGGGGGCATTGGGGGCACGGGGGGGGATATTGGGGGCACGGGGGGGGATATTGGGGCATGGGGGAACACTGGGGTATGGGGGGGACATCAGGGGCACGTGGGGGGGACATTGGGGGCACGCGGTGACGCCTCCCCCTTCCCCAACCCCCCTTGCAGCCGCGTTTGCGCCCCTTGAGACCCCACCTCACCACCCCCTTTTTTTCTCCCCCCCCCCACATAAACACCCCCCCCCCCGTGCCCGGACTCACTCTGGGGGGGGGCGCGGCTGCCCTGCAGAGGAGCCCGGCCTGGCAGGGGCAGCGCTGGTTGATGCTGAAGGCGAGACCCCCGGGGGGACGTGGCAACCCTGCCCCGCCGCCGGCCGCTGCTGGCACACCCGCTCCCCGTGCCGCCGCGCGCAGCACCCCCCCGGCCCGCAATCCTCATCCCGCTGGCACCGAGCTCCTGGGATTGGGATTAAAAAGATGGGGGGGGGGGGTTAAGGGAAAAGAGCCCCCAACCCCATTTATCAATAGGGCCGAGCGCCCGACGGATGCGGGAAGGTGGCACCCACCCCGTTTGGCACCGCGGCGCCACCGTCTCCGCGTCCCCAGCGTCCCCACCAGCGTCCCCCAGATTTTAGGGTTGGGTCTGGGGGGGGCTGCCCTGTGTCCCCCCCTAATCCCAATCCCCTGCTCACCCTCCTGCCCGTGGGGCACGGGCTGCTGGCACTTCCCGAACATGCAGAGCAGGCCCTGGGCGCAGTGGGGGTCGCGGCGGCAGTACTGCCCCACGGGGCGCGCGGGGAGGCACAGCCCAAAATGCTCGTCGCAGAAGTGACCCTGGGCGCAGGGGCTGGAGGGGCCGCACGCCGGAACCTGCACGGGGGGGCACACAAAAAGGTCAGGGGGGGGTTTGGGGGGGGGACGCCCGTCCCCAGTTGTCTCCACGAGGACCTCCTTGGGGTGGCACAGGAGCGGTGCGCATGGTTTGGGGCACGGCTGCGGTGAGCGCATAGTGGGGGGGGGGGTTGGGGGGCAAAGGGGTGCTCGGGTAGGAGTGGGGGCTTCAGGGATTTTAGGGCAGAGTTGGGGCTCTGCTTTTAGGGCTGGATAGGGATCCCCGAGGCTTTTAGGGCAGGACCAAGGTTCCTTTTCGGTGCCGTTGGCACACGGGGGCCCCATCCCCGCAGGCTGCCGGCCGCAGCGGCCGTTTTCCCGTTTTCTCTCGGGAAAATAAAACCCGGCTGAGGTGAGAGAGGGCAGCAGCAGCGGTTGGTTGGGGGGGGGTGACAGGGGATGTGCCCACCCCACTCCCGGAGCCCCATAAAAGTCCTGCTCCAGGTGAGGCTCGAACTCACAACCTCGGCATTGCTCCGCGTACTGCCCTATAAGTACCGCGCGCTGACCGATTGCGCCACTGGAGCGCCCGCTGCCGCCCGCGCCCCCTCCCGGCTCCCAGCCCCTGCGGGACCCCCCCCCCCCCACCCCCAGTAACCCCCCGACCTCCCCCTGCACCTCCCGCACCCCCCGGCTGCACCCCCTGCGCCCACCCTCGCCACGAAGCCTGCGCCCACCCTGGCTGCAAATTGTGTCCCCCCCCCTTTCCTCTCCGGGTGGCTGCAGAGCCGTCACCCGCCCCTGATACAAAACCTTCACCCCCCCGCTACAAAACCTTCACCCCCCAGCTTCAAAACCTTCACCCAACCCTTTGCAAAGCCTTCATCCCCCCCCCCCTCCTGCAAAGTCTTCACCCACCCCTTCTCCAAACTTCTGCCCTGCTGCAAAACCTCCAGCCCTGCTGCGGCTGCCTGTCCCCCTGTCCCCCTGTGTCCCCCCCCCTCCCAGAAACCCCCCCCGGCTGGGGACAACGCCACCTCTCACCTCCTCCAGGTTGTCCCCAGGCCCCGCTCTCCTGCCCAGAGCGGCTTCGTCCGGGGGGTGCTGGGGCAGGGAGTACATCCAGGCCCAGAGGTGGCCGCAGGCGACGGGCAGGAGCGTGGCACCGAGGCAGAGGAGGGCCAGGACCGGCTGCATGCTGCTGGCAGTGGGGTTGGGGTGCTCGGTTCTGGGGTGCTCGGGGCTGGGGCACCCGCTATTTGTAGCCCGTGCCCTATCTGCCCCCCCCCCTCCACCCCCACCCCCCCCCCGCTGCTAAAACTGTTTGCCCACCTAATGGGGAAGGAGGAGGCAATCAGGGGTTAAGGGATTATCATAATTGCCAGCCTTCCCCTGGCTGGGGGCTACAGCCCCAAAGCAAACGGCCCCCTCGGAGCAGTCTGGCCCCCCCGGCGCCTGCTTGGCTCCAGCCCCGTGCTCTGCTCTTCCCCGGAGCCCCCCCCCCTGCACTCAGCACCCAGGGGTGACGAGCTTTGCACCTTCCCTAACGGTGCTGCAAACGAGGTGTTTGCTGCCTGCCCCCTATCTCCCCCCCCCCCCGTGCTGAGTGGTCCCCAGACAGTGCCACCACCGCATCCCCAGGCATGTGTGTGTGGGGGGGGCTCAGCCAGGGCTCCCCCCCACCCCCCAGACCCCTCCAATACACTTGGCAGTGGGGAGAGCCCCCCCGAGCTTGCTCCTGGCGGCTGTCCCAACTGGGAGCTGGGGGGGTTGTTACTGGGGGCTGCTGGTGGCCGGAGGGGAGTGGGGTGCACTGGGGCCTCCCCTCCTGTGGGTTTCTCCTCGGGGCCTCCATCCCCAAGCCTCTGCTGACCCCCCCTGCCCCCGTGCCTCAGTTTCCCCACCTGCACAAGAGACCCCGACGGGTGCTGCAGTGACGTGGGAGGGGAACCCAGCGGCTGTCGGCACCGGGGGCCACCCAAAATCCTCCCTTCGCCTTGTGCCGCTGCAGCCTGAGGGCCAGGAACCCCCCCCCCCCCCCCCTCCCCGCGGCCACCCCCGCAGGCGTTTGCGCAGGAGCTTAGGGAGCAAATATTAAATATTGACCCGGCCTCCCCGGGGACAATCCTGGGCCACTTCCCCATCCGCCTCCCGCTGGGCGCTCGCCCGGCGCCGTCTCTGCTTAATCCCCGCAGCCGCTCGGCACCCCCCGGGCTTGGTGGCTTGAGGGGGGGGGCAGAGGGGAGATTTGGGGCTCCCCCAGCAGCTCCCAGCAGCTTGCACAGCCCGGGTTTGGCTTTGCCTCAACTCAGGGGTTTGGCTCCTTCACGCTCCTGCCTCTGCTGGCTCCGTGGGGCCCCGAAAGCTGTGACCACAGGGGAGTGGGGCATGGACCCCCCCCGGTAACCCCCAACCCCTATGTGGGGGTCCTGCAGGGGTGTGGAGGGGAGGCAGTGTGTGTGCAGGGGTGTAAGTGTGAGCAGCGTGAGCAGTGTGAGCAGGGTGTGCAGTGTGAGCAGTGTGAGCAGTGTGAGCAGTGTGAGCAGTGTGAGCAGTGCGAGCGGTGTGAGCAGTGTGAGCGGTGTGAGCGGTGTGAGCAGCGTGTGCAGTGTGTGCAGTATATGTGGCGTGAGCAGGGTATGCAGGTGTGTAAATGTGTGCAGTGTGAGCAGTGTGAGCAGTGTGAGCAGTGTGTGCAGTGTGAGCAGTGTGTGCAGGTGTGTAAATGTGTGCAGTGTAAGCAGTGTATGCAGTGTGAGCAGTGCATGCAGTGCATGCAGTGCATGCAGTGTGAGCACTGTGTGCAGTGTGTGCAGCATGAGCAGTGCATGCAGTGTATGCAGTGTGCACAGTGTATGAAGTGTGAGCAGTGTGTGCAGTGCATGCACTGTGTGCAGTGTGAGCAGTGTATGCAGTGTGAGCAGTGCATGCAGTGCGAGCAGTCAGAGGCGTGCTCGGTGCAGGCTGCAGGCACCAGAGCAGCTCGGCAGCTCCCTCCCAGCAGAGGGGGTATAGCTCAGTGGTAGAGCATTTGACTGCAGATCAAGAGGTCCCCGGTTCAAATCCGGGTGCCCCCTTGTTTTGGGGGGCTCCCCCCCGTTTTTGCACCCCCTTTATTTGCTCCCCAGCCCCGAGGGGACGTGGCACTGCGCCACCGCCACCTTCCTGCCCCCTGTGCGGCGCCGCGTCCCCGTTACGGGGCACTTCCCTCTCTCGTTTAGGGACAGATCCAGGTTTATTGGTGCTGAGCAACTTCCCCCCCCACCCACGGGCACCCAGCTGTGCCCCCCCCCGGGACCGGGCATCGCCCCCTCTTTCCCCTCCCAGGCAGCCGCAGGGCCCCACGGCTCCGCTGCGCCCCCGGGGCTGGGCACGGGGCTGGGGGGTCGGGGTCACCCCGGGGCCCTCAGCATGGGGAGAGCACCCAGCACCTGCCCCGGCACCCCAGGGTGCCCCCGTCCCACTCGCCCCCCTCTTTTGGGGCTGAGCCAACCAAGGGGCACCCCCCGCCGAGCCCCCAGCTGCTGCCCAAATCACGGCACCGCCACCACGTCCCGAGCACCTCGGGTGGCTCCGGGGGGCTGCGGTGCCGGTGACACCCCCGACCCCGCTCCCCCAACCCGGTTCCTCTTGGGGAACCCCCAAACCCCCCAGAAATCGGTTTTCCTCCGAAAAAAAAACCAAAGGTTTGGGAAGCAAACCCACAGCCCAGCGCTCCGAGGGTGCGCTCCTGGCGCTTTGCACCGTGGCCAACGGGGTCAGGCCCCAGCCGGGGGTGAATGGGGGGGGGCGAGGGCTGAGGGTGTGTGTGGGGGGGACACCTGCGCCCCCCCCCCAACAGCAGCAGCGCTCGCTGTGCTCGTTGTCCTCTTGCTGCTTGTCACTAGATGGCAGCTGGACGCGTGCCGGGCCGTGCGCGCCCCACGCGCAGCTTTTGGGGGGCCGTGGACCCCCCCTTGGGGCTGGGAGAGGTTGGGGAGGGGGTGAGAAGATGAGCAAGGGGGGGGGGGGGACTCAGCACCAGGCCTCTGCCCCCGGGCTGCCTGCAGTGGGGACGGGGTGGTGACACCCGTGGGCTCGGTGCCACCCTACAGGGCTCGTGTCCCCCCCCCACACCCCGGAGAAAAACCGGGACGGGCGGCGTCTAATTGGCTGATTATTTAATTGGGGGGGGGGGGGAGGAAGCCGTGCCTGGTGCCACCCATCACCCACGTCCGTCTGTGCCATAACAGTGGGGCTGGGGGCGCAGGGCCGTGCCCCGAGACCACCCCAGGATGGTCCTGAGGGGGCCGCCGGTGCCCCGGGACCGGGACTGTGGGACTGGGGCCACCGAGGGTAGGGAGGGGGGGGGGGGCCGCGAGGGGCCTCGGGGTGCTGCTCCCACCCGTGGGCACCCGTGGGTGCAGGTGCCCGTCTGTGTGCACATGGTGTGGGGTGCACGCGTGGTTTGGGGTGCACGAATGGTTTAGGGTGTGCACACGGTTTGGGGTGTGGACATAGTTTTGGGGGTGCAGGTATGATTTGGGGTGCACACACGGTGTGGGGTGCGTGGTTTGGGGTGTGCACGCAATTTGGGGTGCGTGGTTTGAGGTGCAGGAACAGTTTGGGGTGCACACGGTTTGGGGTGCACACACGGTTTGGGGTGCACACACGGTTTGGGGTGCACACACGGTTTGGGTTGCACGTATGGTTTGGGGTGCACACACGGTGTGGGGTGTGTTGTTTGGGATGTGCACATGGTTTGGGGTGTGCGCATAGTTTGGGGTGCACGTATGGTTTGGGGTGCACACTTTGGGGTGCACACGCGGTTTGGGGTGCGTTGTTGGGGGTGCGCACACGGTTTGGGGCGCGCACACGCTTTGGGGTGCACGCTTTGGGGTGCTCGCTCGGGGTGCAGGCTCTGTGCACCCCCTGTATGTTTTGGGGTGCGGGGGGGCAGCCCCTCTCCCCTCCCTCCCGCGCTGCTCCCCCCGACCCCCCCGACGGCTGCGGGATCCCCGGGCGGGGCAGAGGCTCCGGACCCCCCCCCGGGGCACCCCCCGGCTCCATCCCCAGGGGCCGGGCGCTGCCTCCGGCCCCCTGCCCACCCCCGGCCCCACCCCCGGCTCCACCCCCGGCCCCTGCCCGGGCTCCGGTTCCCGGCTCCGGCTCCGGTGGCGGCGGCTCGGGGGGGGGGGGGGACACGGGTACCGGCGACCCATGGCGGGGCGCTGAGCCCCCAGCACAGCCGGGGCCGCGATGCGCTGGGGGGGCCTCATCCTGCTCTGCTTGCTGCCGGGCCCGCGGGGCGCAGGTAGGAGCCGGGAGCGTGCCCGGACGCGGGGGGGGGGACGAGCACCGTGGGGAGGGGGGGGGTCGGGGCTGAGCTCCGTGCCCGCGGTCCCGCGTGGCCGTGGGTAGCGGGGAGGGGGGCGCCGCGCCCCGGTGCCGCAGCCCCCTGCCTGCCGTGGGGGGTCCACGCGTGTCCGTCCTCGCCCCCCAGCCTCCGTGCCTGCGGTGCCCCCACCCCGGCGCCTTGCTGGAGCCGTGGGGCTCCCCCCCCCCTTAACCCGTGGGGAAGGGGCTGGCGAGCGCGCCCCCGACCCTCGGAGCCCCCCTCCCTGCCGGGTCCGCCCCGCGCCCCCCTGCCTCAGTTTCCCCACCCGGAGGGGCTGGGGACGGGCCCTGCACGGTGGCTCGGGGGGGGGGGGGCACCGAGAGCTTGTTTAGGCAGCAAGGAGCCCCCGGCAGCCCTGAGCTCCCCCCCAGGGCAGCAGCTCCTGGCCCCACGGGTGGATTTGGTCCCCCCACGGGAGATTCTGGCCCCCCACGGGTGGATTTGGCCCCCCACGGGTGGATTTGGGCCCCCCCACGCGTCCCGGCTCTGTCCCTGCCGCGTGTCCCCGCGCCGTGGGCGAGCGCGTGCCGCCGGCGCTGCCCACGCTGTGCCGAGCTGCCAGGAAACCTCGTGAGCCTCCAGAGCTGGTCCCAAGCAGCTTCCTCACCCCCCCCCCGCACCGTGTTCTACCCTTGGCAGCCTCCCGGGGCAGGGATTTGGGGAAGGGGCTCCTGGGGTGGACGCCTGGAGCCCCCAGGGCAGCGGGGAGTTGGGGACCCGTGGCCGGCTCAGCCCCCCCTGCTTGGACAAGGACAGAGCCCTGTCCCTGCTGTCCCCAGGGCTTGGTGCCCCCTCCTCGTGCACAGGGCAGGGGGCAGCTCTGGAGGTGTTTTGCCTCTTTTTGCCCCCCCCGGCCTTGTCCTCTCCTGCCCGTGCCCCCCTGTCCCTGTGGTGCCCCTTCTCTGCGCCCCCATCCCTGTGCTGCTCATGGGGCCACCAGGCTCATAACACTGAGCAGCGGCTGCCCTGCTGGGGGACAGGGCTGCTGCCACCCTGACGCCCTCCTTGTGCCCCCCTCCCCTCCTAGGACGCCCCCCCGGGAGCCCCGCGGCGGGCGAAGGGCGGCTCGGAGCTGGGGAGCCCTCGGCGGGGCCGGAGGGGACCCACATCAGCCAGGACCTGGTGGGGCGCAGCCTGGCCATCGACACGCTGCCGGCCAACGAGACGCGGATCGTGGTGAGTCGGGGGCCCGATGCTGCCCCCCCCCGAGCCCCCCCCAAAGCAGGATCCAGCCCCAGGGCAGGATCCGGCCCCCGCCACCACTGCCCCGAGCTATTTCCAGGCTGGGCAGGGAGCTGGCGGAGACGCTGGCCCTGATTTAAGGCATGGGGCTGGATCCTGGCAGCACATGGGGGGGGTAATTACAGCCTGCTGGGGAGGCGGCCGTGCCTGGGGGGCTGCTCCCAGCCCTGCCAGGTCCCCGGGGGCACCCAAGGGCCAGCCCTGGGCTGGGCAGTTTGGGGACGCTCAGCTCGCCGTGGTGCCACGTTGCAGTGGGGGGGGCTGCTGGGGGTGAGGGGCTGCACAGGGCTGGGGGGGGGACACATGGGGGCCCCCAGGCTTGGAGCAGGACGCTTTCTGTGGGGTGAGGACCCCGCTCTGGTGACCTGTGACTTGTTCTGGGGTTTGTGCTGGCAGCCGACTGTGGATTCGGTGGGATTAGCTGACGGAGGAGTTGGTGGAGGAGAGAAACGGAGCCGCTGGCAAAGGGACCCCCGGGGAGCTCCGGGGGGGGCACCACAAACCCCAGGGGGACTGGGGAGAGAGGGGGGGGCAGCGGAGGAGGTGGAAGGAGAGCGAGGAAGAGACCTGAGGGGCTGCAGGGAGGAGAGAAGCGATGGGCGAGGGGGGCGCAGGGCGAGAGGGGCGCAGGGAGCGCGGCTGCAGGGCTGGGGGGCCCCGGGCTGGCTCCAGCTCCCTCCCGGCCTCGCTCGTTGACCAGGGCTGGGGCCGGAGAGGGGCCAGGAGCCAGGAACATCCCCGATGTGGAAGCGTTTTTAAAATCCCAGCCCGAGCAGCCCGACCACAGCACAGCACCAAAGGGCGCCGGGAAGCCGCAGGGAGGGCGCGGCCGCACTTGTGGGTGCCGGTGAGGGGAAGGCAGCGATTTTTCAGGGCTTGGCGCTGTCGGGGGGCGAGCAGCCCCCACCCCAAGAGCAGGGCTGTGTGCCAGGCCAGGGACACTGCTCCGCTGCCAGTCCCTGCCTCTCTCCGTGCCCTTTTGGAGAGCCTCTCGCCCCCAAAAATGCTCTGGGTTCAGGGCGCCGGAGCCGTGCGGCGCTGCGCTGCCCCTTGTTTGTGTCCCCAAACCTCTCCCGGTCCTGTAAGCGAAGCGAGGTGACAACAGGCAAGGACATCCCAGTGAGTCAGCGATGAGCTCAGGGGCTCGGCAGCCAGCTCCTCCGCGCTCCCCTCCTGGCTCCTTCCCCCCCCCCTCTGGTTTATTGGGAACACATTGGGCAGGCGCGGGGGTGGCGAGGCTCGGCACGGGGGTTTTGGGGCTGGACACCCAGCACCCGGCTGTCCCCGTGTCCTGGGGTCCCCGGAGCCTTCACACAGGGCCGTGCGCTGGGATGAGGCGGTGCTGGCACAGCTCCTTCGTGCCTCAGTTTCCCAGCGGTGCCAAAGGGGCTCCCCAGGGTCCCTCTGGGGGAGAGACAGGGGCTAAAATTTTGGTTTGCTGTAAGGGACGAGCTGGGGAAGCTCCCCCTGGAACCAGGACCTGCGGGAGGGAGAGGAGGGCAGCAGCTCTCCCTGACTTCAGCCGGAGCAGGGAAATTGCAGCAAAATGAGGATGTTTCTCCCCCAACCCCGCCGCAGGAGGACAACCACAGCTACTACGTGTCCCGCACCTACGGCCCGGGGGACGCGCGCCTGCGGGGGCTCTGGGTCGACATGGCAGCGGCCAACAGGAGCCACGTGAAGATCCACGGGATCCTCTCCAACACGCACCGGCAGGCCTCGGTGAGCCCCACGGGACCCGGCGCAGCCCGGGCTGTCCCCGGGGTCCCCTCTCCCAGCAGGGATTTCCCCCCCGGGGGTGGGGGGCAGCTCGCCCCACAGGGGGGTGGCAGCAGCTCCTCCGCTTCTCCTGGTGGAGAGCAAGGCGTGGGAAGTGTTTGGGCTTCCCCAGAGCCCTGGGGGGGCAGAAGGGGACAGGGGACGAGCTGTGGGTGCTGGGTACCCGCTCCCATCCTGCTCCCATCCCTCCGTGCACCGGCTCCAGGAGCTTGCTCCGAGGCAGGGCAGAGCTGGCACCGATGGGCACGGAGCCATCCCGGTGCCTGCACCCCGAGGTTTTCCCCCGCCTGACTGCTGTTCTCACCCCCCCTTTTCCTCCCCAGAGGATCGTCCTCTCCTTCGACTTCCCCTTCTACGGCCACCTCCTGCGGCAGGTGACGATCGCCACGGGAGGTGAGCCGGGGGGGGGCTCGGCGTCCCCAGGGGCCGGGGGCTGGACGCAGCCCCCGGTGCGAGCCACGGCCTCACCATGCGATTCCCTCTCCTCTTCCTCCCCGCAGGGTTTATCTTCATGGGGGACGTCATCCACCGCATGCTCACGGCCACGCAGTACGTGGCACCCCTCATGGCCAACTTCAACCCCAGCTACTCCCGCAACTCCACCGTCCAGTACCTGGACAACGGTGAGCGCTCACCCCGCCACCAAACTGGGCAAAACGCAGCTCTCCGACCCAAAAAAAAACAAGGGCTGGAGATGGGTGGGGAAGGGGGATGGAGCGGCGGGGGATGTTTGGTACCTGGGGGTGTGGCTGGTGGGTTTGGGTAGGGGTTTGGGCTGGGGTGTTTGGCAGGGGCTGTGCTCAAGGAGAGGTGTCGGGGAGCTTTGCAGGGACATGATGATAAACGGGGCTGTAGGGGCGCACGGGGTGGGGAGAGGTAAGAGGGTGAGCTGCTCTGCTCTGCCCCCAGGGACGGTGTTCGTGGTGCAGTGGGACAAGGTGTACCTGCAGGGCAAGGAGGACATGGGCAGCTTCACCTTCCAGGCCGCCCTGCACAGCACCGGGAGGATCGTTTTCGGGTACAAGGAGGTGAGAGGCAGGGGGGGCACGGCTGGGGGGGCGGCTGCAGGGTCCCGTGGGGATCCCACAGGTCTGGGAACCATCGGTGCACTGAGCCTGGGTGTTCCCGGAGCCACCGAGGTGCTGGGGGGCTCCGTGGAGTGGCCCCATCCTGGAGCAGGGCCAGGCTCCATCGCGCCCTCTCCCCCCTGCAGATCCCGGTGCCGGTCCTACAGATCAGTGCCACGCAGCACCCCGTGAAAGCCGGGCTGTCCGACGCCTTCATGATCCTCAACCCATCTCCCGAGGTGCCCGGTGAGTCTCTGGGGTGCACAATGGGGGCAGGCGGCTGCTGGGACCCCTCTCGGGGTGCTGGGGGTCCCCGGGGGTCCCTGACACTGTGGCCCAGGCACCCTGAGCCCAGGAGAGACCCCTCTGGCTCCCGGGAGAGTGGGGAAAGAGGAGGAAGGGGGCAAGGAGTGAGGGAGAGGCTGGTGGGTATCACGGCCGAGCAATGTGCCCCTTTGGGGCGATGCAGGGCTGCACCACCTCCACTTGGGCATCTTTTGGGCATGGAGAGGGGGCCGTGGGGCCATGCCGTGGGGCCGTGCCATGGGGCAGCGCCGTGGGGCCGTGCCCAGCCTCATGCCCAGCCTCCTGCTGCCTTCCAGAGTCCCGCCGCCGGACCATCTACGAGTACCACCGCGTGGAGCTGGACACCAGCAGGATCACCAGCATGTCGGCCGTGGAGTTCACCCCGCTGCCCAGTAAGTCGGGGGGTAAAGGGGGGGGGAACCCTTCGCTGCCTTGTTTTCCCACCTCAAGGGCATCCCATCCCGCTGGCACCGTCCCGGCATCTCCGTCCCGCGCTGGTCCTGAGCACGTGGCTGCGGTCGTGCTGCTTGCAGGAGGCAGCAGGGCTGGAGGCTGCACTGCAAATGTGCTCCTTGCAGAAAAAAAAAGAGCAAAAAATCAAAAAGAGATCAGGGAGCAGGGGTGGCTCCTTCCACCTGCCCGGCCTCTGAAGTCCCTGCTCTCTGCCCCGCGTGCTGCGGGCACTTCTGCTGGGCGCTGCTTCCCCTCCAGCCTGGCCACGAGGCAGCTTCCACGCCCCCACAGTCAATATTTCGGTGAAATCTGCCTCGCATCCCGCTAAGCAGACCCATTTTTAGCGTTCAAAGGCGAGGATCCACGAGGGAAAGTCGTCATGCGGTCTGTGAATACGGAGCGGGGAGTAAATCCGTCACGAGGACACCGAGGCTGCGCGCTCAGACAGCCCCCCCAGGGTATTTTATGGCAGCTTGAACAGCAGGCAGGGCTCCCGCAGAGCAGATCATAAATAAGCATTCTGCACATTTATTTTTGTTTCCTTAAGGCTCGCTATTTTGCTCCCCCTGGCAGCCAGGGCAGATGAGAGCCATGTCTCCAGAGGAGCCACGGGGTTAGCAGAGCTGGCCTCAAGGTTTTTTTTTTTATGGGAGGGTGTTAATTTTTCACCTTATCGAGGTCAGAAGGGAGGCAAGGGCAAGGATCCCCGTGGGAAAGGGGCGCTGCTGCCTTTTGGGATGGGAACCACTGTTTTTTTGCCTCCAAGGCTTGCTCTCCAAAAACCAAGCACCCTGGGCAGGTGCTGCCCAGCACCTTGCTGCTTCACCTCTCCTCTCTCCTCTGCAGCTTGTCTCCAGCATCAGAGCTGTGAAATGTGCGTCACCTCGGAGCTGACCTTCAACTGCAGCTGGTGCCACGTCCTGCAGAGGTAGCGTGGACGAGTCCCTTCCCACCTCTCCTCTCGCTGACGCTTGGTGTAGCTGGGGGAGCGAGCGTCACTCCAGGGCTCGCCTCCTGCCATGCCTCTATTGCTGCTGCTGGCTTTTTTTTTTTTAATTTTTTTTAAGCGTTTTTCTTTTTATTAGAGCTGTCTCACAGCCAGCGATGAAGCAGTGGCCTGGTCTCGGGTTGCAGGCAGCTCGGGGGTGACGCTTCCTGGGGCGGGTGGGCCTGGTCCCAGCGCTTCGGTGCAGAAGCTGAACAAGTTGGGGCGAGAAATAAGGCCGAGGCTTTTGTCCGGGAGATGTGAGATGGGGGAAACCAGCCCTGGCTCAGGCTGGGGCATGCAAGGAGAGCAGGGGATCACGGACATCGAGGACGGGGATGCTGGCTGTACTGGGAACACTGGCTGTACTGGGGGACGCCGGTGTGCTGCAGTCCCAGCGCTGCAGCCATCCCGTGCCCTGCTCTCCTTCAGCTCCAGCAGGAGGGCGTTTAATGAGGTTTTGCAGCCCCGGTTATGTAGAGCTGGCAGCAGGGGAGGGGACCCAGTAACACACATCCTCAGCTCGCCCCAGGCTGCGCTCGCTGGTGATTCCTGCAAGGCACCGGGCAGGGATGGGGGGGACAGGGACGGTCTGCAGGCATCGCAGAGGTGACCCCATCGCTCAGCACAGGCTGGAGCATCCCCAGAGCCAGGGGACGATCGTTTTTCAGTGCCAGTTGCCCCACTGGTGAAGGAAGTTGTGCCCTCGCCGCTGAGGGATGCGTGAAACCAGAGGTGGCTCCGGTCACAAACCCAGCCCCGGGATGCCCCCCCTGGTCTGGGTCTGGTTTGGGCTGAAACCCCAACATTCAAGCACTTTGTCACTCTGCTTGTTTCATCCTGACAGCGTTCCCAAGCCTGATCTTCCCAAATCCAAGCTGCTGTCGCTTGCGTTTTGCTCTCCTCACCTCCGGCGTGGTGACTCCTCGCTGCTTTGCCCCACGCGTGCTGCAGCTGGAGGCGCACGTCGGCGGCTCGGTCCCCGAGAGCTTGGGTTACAAACGGAAAGCTCGGATGGCCGAGGGCTTACGTGTGCTGGAAACTGCAAGCTAGAGCAAGTCTGCTCCTATCGTCTTGGCTCCCAACCGGGCTGGTTTCACAGAGCCAACGCGATCTTTCCAGGGAAGCTGGGAGGGTGGCTTCGAGGGTTTGGACTCGCAGCCCGAGTCCAGCTCAGTGTTTTAACCCCCCGCCGTCCTTTCAGCTCTCTCCTGGGCAGTACAGTTTGTGTTTTTTGCTCGTGCTGAGCCCCCAGTTGTCACAGGGGCTCTGCCACAAAAGCGCTCAGCGACTCAGCAGGACCTGGAGCTCTTTGTGGCTTCTCCTCTTTTCTTGGTTGGTAGTTGGGAAAATTGCTGCTTGTACGGGCCGAGCCCGTGTTTCGTGTTTTGGTAGTCCCCAGAGGCTTTCCAAAGGTCAGCGTACTGCTTCAGTTCTTCTGTTTCTGTAGCTGGTGTTTTCCCAGTGTCCGTTATAATTTCGTTAATGTGCTTTTCCTGTGCAGATGTTGTCAAGAAAAAAAAAAATAAAATAAAATCACGGAGATCTTGACCTTGCCCTGGCACAGAGTCCAGGGAATGGAAACTCAAACTCAGCCTATATATTTTTTTTTCCTATTCCCCCGCTTCTCTGTTTTCCTTGGAGAAGGAGCGCTGACCATTTTCCACCTCTGTTAAGAGGAACATTTGGGTCCTTCCAGCGCAGCTGGATTGGAAACCCTGTGCCTCCGGAGACCCGCGTGTCTCATCTTTCCCCTCCTCTCCTGGTTGCCTGTACCCACACGCGGTGCCCCTTGGGGAGGCGTTTGGGGTTCCTGGGCAGCTCAGGGGCCCTCAGCACCCTGCTTGTTGCTGCCTGTGGGCTCCCTGCCCCACGTTAACCCCGTTTCTTGCCGCAGGTGCTCCAGTGGGTTCGACCGACACCGCGAGGAGTGGCTGTCCTACGGCTGCGGCCAGCAGGTAAGGCTGGGGCCGGGTGCTGGGAGCGGTGCTGAGCTCCAGGCAGCACCACGGCCACGTCCCAGCTCCAGCAGTGGGCTCTCAGCTCCGCTTGTCCCGTTCTGGATCAGATGGGGCATCCCGAGAGAGACGTAGGCGTTCCCGTTCCAGCAGGGCATCAATGGGGATGTCTCCTCCCTACCCATTGGGGTATCAGTAGGGATGTCTCCTCCCTGGGGCAGCCAAAAGGTGTCCCAGTCACACCAGCACCACTCCTCGCCTTGCTGGTCGGTGCTGGGTGCTCGGAGACCCCCCCCAGGATAACGCCCGGTGCAGCCGGAGCGCTCCGGGATCCTTTTTCTTCGCCTTCTGCAGTGGGACTCTTGCTCCCTCTGAAGCGTGAAGAAATCAGTCCTTGGGATTTTTTTTTTATTTATTAATTTTTCTGTCCTTGTTAGCACAACTGCCTCCACGTTGGATGAACTCCGTTCTTTGTCTCAGCGAGATCAGCTCGAACAAAACATCTGTTTCTGCTTTGGGGCTTTGTTGTTTTGGTTTGCTTTTTTTTTTTTTTTTCTTTTTCTCCCCGCTGAAAACTCATCTTTGTTCCCTGTTTACTGAGAGGGGGCTGAGCGAGGGAAAAGGAGGTCAGCGGCCCGATCCCCGTGTCCTGGGGTGTGAGGGGGTCAGACCGTGGGACCTTGCCATTGCCACCCCCTAACTCAGCGCTCCCCAAACTCTTCCTCCTGCCCTCCAGCCCCTTCCCCTCCAGTTCTGACACCCTCCACCACGTCCCCTTGTCCCACACCGGTATCCGAAGCCCAACCAGCCTTAGGGCTGGGGAGTCCGGACCTTACCGCTGGCACCCTGGTGCTCATGCGGGAGGATTTCTAGGGCCACCAGCCGCTCCGTTTCCCTTTCAGTCCGACGAGAAGAGCTGCGAGGATTTGGCAGAGGACGACCACTACTCGGCCCCCCCCAGCAGCTCGCTCTCACCGCCGGGGGAGGACGTCGCCGCCTCCACCTCCTCGCTCTTCGTTGACGGCCTCACAACAGAAGGTACGGGGTGAACCCCCGTGGCATGGACACCCCATCCCAGGGTTCCTCCATCCTCGTAGAGCCGGGCTACATCCACCCAAATCCCCTAAGGAGGCGTTTGTCCGAGCAAGGGGGAGGGCAGAGGTGGGTGCTGGCGGCGGTGGGATGGGGAAGGAGCAGCCCAGGAGGCGAGACCCCGATGGGGAAAGGGATGGGGCAGCCCCCATGCAGCGTTACGGGTGCGTCGCTGCCTTTTTGTGCTTCGTCAAGGTCTGAGGAGGCGACAGACCAAAGCCTAAGCCCCTGGTGGTTGGGTTCCCAGCACCATAACGGAGGTTAATGCTGCATACGGGGGGGGCTGGCTCACGTTTTTGATGTGCTTGGTTCTCGCTCAGGGCTGGCAGTCGCACAGCAGGGACGTGTGATTGCCCCCTGCTCACGAGCGGTGCTCGTCCCGGCATAGGAAGGCTCCAAATAAAGCCCCGTCCTCCCCCCCGGGACACCCCTGTTCTGAAGCTTGCTAATCCTATTAACGCAGGGCTCGCTCCTCGGGTCCTAGCGGCAGGTATCGCTTCAATTTCGCTGCTTAATAGTCCCCAACGCAAACTGCTAATTAGAATAAATAGAAAGGAACATTAGTAATTGTCCTTCAGCGATGGGAAGGAGCTGGCAGGGGGAACGGAGCGCCTGGCTGACGGGGCTGACTTTGAAAGGAGCAATTAAGGGAAGGGGGAGCGCGACACCACCGCGGAGATTATTTCCCAACTCATCGCCAATTCTTGGAAAAAGAACAAGAGGCTTTCTGTGACGTAGTCAAGCATGAAGTTAATTTGTAATCTTGGAAGGAAACAAACAGCCAGCTGCACCAGGCAGCGAACTTTTAGCTGGAGCAGCGCGGCGAAGGCAGAAGCCAAGTGGAGGCGTGGGTCCACCCCTCGAGGCCATCCCCATGCGTGCTGGGGATGCTCGTGGCCGTGCCAAGTGGCCGTGCCTCGTGGCCGTGCCTCGTGGCCACACCATGGCTGAGCCGAGCCCAGCAGTAACGGATCTGGCTTCGTCTGGACTCTCGAGGGCACAGCGGTGGGGAGCATCAAGACCCAAAGGCTTGTGCAGCACATCCAAGCCTTGTACGAGACATCCTGGTGCTTCTAGAGAGAGATCTAAAAAAAAAAAATGGAATTAAGGAAAAAAAAAAAAAAGGGAATTGGATTTTGGAGTCCCATGGAAGGCATCCACAGGGCAACATCCCCGTAATTTATTGGGGCTGTACTGGCAGCACGTGCTGTCGTCTGAACACGAAGTCATCCCTGACTATCCTGCCTTGCACACCAAGCATATTTAGGCTACTAAAGACTGTTAAAGACGTATCAAGCCTGTTTTCCTCAGATGTTTGTGCTCCTGGTGCCACCTTTGTGAAGGAAGATAAACCACAAGGCACGTGCTTACACCATGGTGCTTTTTTTTTGGGGTGCCTTTCCCTTCCACCATACTCCGAGGCTGAAAACTGGGTAAATGTGTAATTGCTGTGTAAACGCTGTGCCAAGAGGTGTGTGCTGGCAGCGTCCCTGTTACGGAGGGATAAAAGAGGGTGGGAAGCATGGAGAATACTTCAGAAGGCTCCTAACGTTTTTGCTGTTGCTTTCTTGCAGATGACACAAAGCTCAACCAGTACGCAGGGAGCGAAGGTAAGGCCCCGAGCTCCTCTTCAGCTGCTCCCGCTCCGTTCCAGGTGGGAACAGGGCACACTGAAATCAAATGCAGGGGAGAGTTGTGATCAGGTGAAAGTGAGATTGGAAAGATGTAATCAAGATAAGAATCCCACTGTCCTTACCTTAATGCCGTTTCAGGTTGTGAAACGTGAGGGTTGAGCCCAATCTGTCCTGCCCTGATGCTCTTTTTCCGCGTCTCCCACTTTTCTCAGTCATGCCAGGCAAACCACGATGAATTTCTCTCTCCATGCGCCTCCCTTTCTTTGCAATTTTTACATGAGCCCGAAGTCCTTTTGCATTTCTCCAGCTCTGCCAAAAAAGCACTCTGAAACTCAACTCCAAAACGTGTCCTTCCAAGCAACCAGCCAGCATGTAAAGAGTATGGGTCGAGGAAGGGGGTCCCTGCAAGGGGATTATCCAATCTTTCAGACCAGCTATTGGCATGAAAAGGGCTGCTGGAGCCCAGACAACAGCTCTCCGTGCCTCTTGCTCTCTTCCCCTCTTGCTGAGCAGCAGGCTGAGCGCTCAGCCCTGCACGCGGGGCTCTTGGCGCACGGTGCCTCGCTTTTCCTCTCTGTCCTTCCTTTCCCTGAGGTCTCAGCCCGGTTCCAGACCCTGATTCTTTTTGCAGGGGTGGGAAGCAGCCTCCCGGCCAAGGCCGCAGGCACCCCGGTTCACACCGGTACGATCGTGGGGATCGTCCTGGCCGTGTTGCTGATCGCAGCCATCATCCTCGCTGGGATTTACATCAACAGCCACCCCACCTCCAACGCCGCCCTGTTCTTCATCGAGGTGAGCAGAGAACCTTTCCCCAGCCCGTTTTCTCTTCCTCTGCCATCAGCACCAATGCTGCCCTTCCAGAGAAGGGCGATGAACAGCGAGGAGAGGGGATCTGTGATAGATCTCACGTCCAAGTTTCTTTCCGTGCCCCTACAGCCAGAGCCAATCTCCCAATTTCCAGCTGATGATGCTTCAAACTTAGGCTCCCTCCCTCCCACACTGTTTTATTTTGCACTCTTTCATCCCCTCCCTTTCACACCTTGCCTTCTCTCCCCGTACAACGTGAGACATTTCCACCTGCCACCACGAGCAGTTGTACACGGGGGGGGCTCACTTAACGGAGCTCGCTGCCTCTTGGATTGCCCAGCTGGATTTTGTTGACTAAAACTCTCAGATTTTGCTGATGGATGTCATGCCATCACCTACCGCGTAAGGCTCTAAATGGAAGAATTTAATTCTCGGAAGGATGGGGGGTGTCCGACAGCCTCCATCTGCTGCTAAAAGCTCGGTACCTGAGCCCCCGGCAGCGTTTGGTGCTTTTTTCCCAGCTGAGGCCGGGCAGTGCCACTGTCCCCATGCTGCTGGCAGAGGGGAGGCACAGAGGGGACGTGTGGTCACAGAGCCAGCCCGTGCCATCCCCAGCCCCCTTGTTCTGGGGCTGAAGCGAGCTTTTCCTTCACATTTCCCCTTCCACCCCCTTCCCCATCTCAACCCTCCCACTGGGTGAACTCAGCGCAACCGTAACGCGCTCTTTACAGCGCAAAATGATATTTTTTTCCCTTCGTTAACAAAAATCTGAGCTTCCACAAAGCCAGCACTATTTTGGGCTGAGCCACCCGTTACCAGTGGCTCCTGACGGCTCTGTTTGTGTCTCTCTGCCCGCAGCGGCGGCCTCACCGCTGGCCGGCCATGAAGTTCCGCACCCAGGGCCGCCACGCGACGTACGCCGAGGTGGAGGCGGCCGGCCACGAGAAGGAGGGCTTCGTGGAGGCAGAGCAGTGCTGAGCGCTGCCTTCCCCCCCACGGCCTCGCACCGCCCCGTCCCACGCCTTGGGGGTCCTCCGTTACCGCAAAGCCTTTCCCCTCCTGGAAAAGGAAGAGCGAAGTAGAGGGAAGCGAGCGAGTGGAGCACGAGAGGAAGGAGCCGGGGCCATGCGGGGATGGGAGCTGCTGGGATTCCTCACGAGATGGCAGAGCCCGAAGTGGTGTCGGGATTTTGGGGATCTGCCCGGCTCCGGAGCCCTTCACGTGTCGGTAGAAAAGAGCACGGCTCAGTTCTTAGCTTGGCTTGGGTTTTTGTCTCCTGGTTGGGTTTTTTGTCCCCTCTGTGTGGGGCTGAGCTCTCTGCTCCTCCGCCAGGACTCTGGATGTGGGCCACATCTTGGCAGAGCCCCCAATTTTTCCCCTGTTTGCTGCCCCCCGGCTCTGCCAGCACACAGGGAGGTGAGGCTGGGATGGGGCTGGTGGCGGCTGCAGGGCTGTAAGGCTGGCTCGCCAGGGCTCACCTCTGTCCCATCCCCTCTCCCCCAGCTCCCTTTCTCCTTTGCCTTCTTTTTAGGGGCAGTTTAATTTTTATTTTGGCTTCAGGGCTGAGAAGCCTCCTGGCCTCCTCTTCAGCCTGCACCTCCCTGGTTTCCATTCCCTGCCCTCCTCTCCTGTCCCAGCAACTGCTGCTTCTTCCCCCTGCTCCAGGATTAAGGGAAACCCGATGTATTTTAAGGGTAAAAACCCCGCTGAGGATTCACCGTCAGGATGTTTGTGAGCCAGAGGCTCTGATGCACTTTCTCGCATCCAATTAGTTTCCTCAATTACTCACTGCAACCTCTACCCTAAAGGACACAGAGGGTGAAAAAAAATATCTTCGATTCCTTCAAGACACATCTTTGCCGCACAGCTGCTAGTCCAGCAGGCGTGGAGTAGGTTTTAAAGGCAGAGGATGGGGACAGAGCCCGAGCAAAAGCCCCGTTCCCCCATGGGCTACAGCCCGAGGGAAACCCTCCTTCATGGGAGCATCCCATAAATAAAACACAACGGCCTTACATGCCTTGATCCATTGAAAATCTGGAAAATGCTTTGTTAACATCGTAGTATTCAGAGCCTCGAGTCAGTGGATTTTTAATTTTTATTTTTTATTGCGTCTGTGATAGGCCCTGGTCTGCATTGGTAGCGATACTGTGATCCCAGAATCTGACCCTACCTAAGGGCTTCAGCACCAGACCTCTCAGGGTTGTTCTGCTCCTTCTGTGCAATCAAATCCAAGACTAGTCTGCAGAAATGCTTATCCTACTTCCACAGCCCCCAGCCAGAGCAGGACTGGTCCCTAAGCTGAGGACAGATGGTATGAAAAAAGGCAGAGTCCAAAGTCCAGTGTCAGGTAAAGTTTATTCTTTTTTTCCACCCATCAAAAACAGGTGTTGGTTGTATGGGCTTTTTTTTTTTTTTTTTTTTTTTTTTTTTTCCCTCTTGATCCTCAGTTATTTATTCTGATATCATCTTTGGTGCATATTTTATCCACTGGCTGGTTCAGCTGTCACTGGTGGTGATTACTGCCAAAGGCAGGGTCTGTCTAATTAATGTCTTCCTTCTCATCTGCTGAATTTATATAGCCATTAAAGATAAATATGGATGCTTTGTGGCATTTAGACCCCAGATTATACTTTCTCATGTGTAGCCACTAGGGAGGCTTTTGCTGCATCTTATTACGGCGTAAAGGCACCAAAATGCTCTGACAGGGTAAGTCAGACCGAGCTGTGCCAAGCTGTTATGACCCAGACAGTCTCTCCTTAGATGTATTTTGAAGATAAAACTTATCCCCAAATAAAGCTTTCAACTGGAAAGTATTTTTTTTTCTTTTTTTCTCCTGTTTACCTGAAGAGCTCAAAGGAATGCTGTCTTTTTTTTTTTTGCCCTGGATCTGATCTTTGAAACGGTTATAAGCTGGCAAGGACTTTTCTCTGGATTTCAATCTTTTCAAAAAATGGCTTTGTTTTTCCTCTTTTTCTTGACGTGCATACACAATAACAGCAAGATTTTTAGGTACTCCTCTTCTTCTACAGCCCCCAGAAATGCTAGGTAACATCCAACACGTCTGAAACGCTGCAAATTGACAAGAAAACAGACTTTATATAGGAATTGAGCTGTATAAATCACTGCTGCGTTACTACGGCCAGAATCTTAAAAGAATTCAAAACAGGATCAGATCCTCAGGTGGAGGAAAACAACATCCAAGTGCCCTAGCACAGAAATGGCTGAGATGCATACAATATACCACAGGACAGATGCCAAATTTGGAGTGCCTGGAGTCAGAAAGGCTTTTTTATTATTTTTTTTTCCTTTTTTTTTTTTTTTTTCCTTGACACAAAGAAACAAAACAAAGCAGGTTCTTCCGTATTCTGTAGTTGTTCAGTAGATGTTTGTTCTACCTTCTCCTGAGGAGTGTGGTTGGGGGTAGTGTCAGGTTAGCAGCTCCCATTGATCCCCAGGTGAGGTTCGTGCCCCAAGCTGGATCCAGTCTGGATCCCCCAATCCAGGCTGCGTAACTGGGCAGTGCTCAGCTCCCCCTGCCTGCCCTGGAAAAGCAAGGCACTTGTGTCTCAAGGAGGAAGGAAAAATAAAATAAACATGTGTCCTACCTCTCATGAGGCCTGGCTCTGGGCGCAAGAGCTGGGAACAACCTCTTCCACCTTTTCCGTGCTCGTGTCCTTGTAGTGGAAGAGGCGGTCTATTAAATTCCAGAAAACCCAACTGTGGTGGTGCTGATGCCTAGAAGAAAATGAATCAAATGTCCTTACCACCACCAAGAGCTGCTCTGCTGTCAAAGGAAACAGGAGAGCAGCACCAAGCCAAGCACGCCCGGATCACCACTCCTCTCCTACCTGCACAGCTCCGATTTCAGGATGCCGGCTAATCTCGCTAGTCTCAAGGGCCAAAGCAGGAACACGATGGTGACAACTACGCCATAAAAAGGTTTTGGTTTTCTTTTTACTCACGGGGCTTCTCCAGCCACGTCCTGAGGCGTTCCTCTGGATTCCAGGGCTCCCAGCACTGGAGCTTCGAAGCAGACTGTGACGTACCCGTGTCCACGGAGCTGTCTGTTTTATTGCTGTCGTGGGCTGGGGCTGTCAAACACAACCAGCTGCTGCCTCCCAAACATGGTCCCTTGCAGCTCAGGCAAGGCAACTGCTGTCATCGGGCAGAAAACGACGTCGTGGGGGTGTCCTCGGCTGCTCAGCAGCTGTGAAAACACACCAGGGGCTTCGGCACCAAGCCAGGTCCTGCTTCTGCTCCCACTAGAGCTGGGGCATCAGCGCATCAAAAAGTTTTTGGCATCGATGGGAGCAGGACCCAGATCAAAAAAAAATATTCTCCCACTAAGTAAAAGCCTACTTTCCACATACTTGAATTTACAGCACAGTCGGACTGTTTGGGGGGACTACAGGCACTTTAACTGTCTTTTAATGCAATGTATTTACTATGGATAATCTGCATGGAATACAGTCTTAATATTAAAAAAAAAAATCTTCCTTTTTGGACTGCTTTGTTTTCAAAATAAAACCTGCAAAGGATTGCTGGTCATGTTATGCAAACTTCTAAGCACAGTGGGGATTATTTTCACCTTACATGCTTTTAATGGCCATTGTAAGTGTGCACAGATCTTTTTTAAAGCCATCCTTTGCTGGCTCAGTAATAACACATCTTATCAGGAGGTGTTCCCAGGACAGATCCAGGATAAAAAACTAACGTAATTGAGGCTTGAATCAAGACTATAATCTTCTTCTAATTTTATCTGCTCGGCTTATTTAGAATTTTAGCAGGCTTTTTCAATTTGAACAATGAAATTTGTTTTTTCCATTTGACTTTCTGAAAGCAGCTAAGGGTTTGGATCTCTGCCCGAGTCCCAAATTATTCCACACGTGCTCATTCCTGCCTCCTGGTGTAGGCTCCATCACTGTGGTCCGTTAGAAGTATGAACAGGTCAGCATGACAAAGTACCTGAGAGGAGGTTATGAGCCGTAGGAAAAGGCCCCTCTTGCACTTAGCTATGGATATCCAAAGATTAATTCCAGTGAGGGCTGTGATAGCCCCGCTTCCAGCTGTATTGCACCTTGATAAGGGCAGAGCCAGAGCTAAAGGCATCATTTCCTAAGCAACTTTGTCCTTCAGAAGCAAATGTCACCCTTTTTTGCACCCCCCTTTCAATGGCTACGACCATATTGCAGTATTGGTAAAGGAGCAATATATTTGCTGCTCCTCTGCTTTCCTTTCACCTTCCCAAGCCCCTCGCATCCTGATCATCCCCTCCCATCCTGATCATCCCCTCCTCTCCCAGAGTCTTTCCCAGGTCTGGGAGGAATGATGCTACCACAATACAGCTCCAAGTGAATTTAAACATGATCACATAATTCTACCGTCCCAGTTCTACTTATTTTTCTGAGCAGACAAGTAGGAGGTATATAATTAGAATGTATATGATATATATATATGTAAAGCAAATACTTCATAGTGTCTAAATAAGAAAAATGTAAAAAAGTCAGCTTTCATGAACAAGTAGTTTTTATAACAAGCATAATCCCTGAAACAGGTTAAAATAGGCTTTGTGCAAATAAACAAGGGGCTGTGTCCTGGAAATGCAACTGCAACATCAGGTCCACCAGCACGCTGAACGTAATTAATAGCTCTGAAAGCAAGCAGGGAGCAGATTGCTA
This sequence comes from Netta rufina, assembly GCF_964035555.1. Taxonomy (NCBI): domain Eukaryota; kingdom Metazoa; phylum Chordata; class Aves; order Anseriformes; family Anatidae; genus Netta; species Netta rufina. The sequence goes on along the minus strand of NC_140148.1, from coordinate 1,802,040 downwards.
CAAAAGGGCCTGTGGGTGGTGGAAGAAAACCTCAAATAGATGCACTGCTCCGAATCTGCATTTTACAAGTGCTGCAGAATTAAGCTTTAGTTACAACTGGGAACAGGGAATTAGGGCTCCCAAAGTCCTTCCCTGGATCTATGTTAAACGTCTTAATGCCCTGGGTTTCCTCATCTAGAAAGGAGGGGTGGGAGTGATTTCCTTTCTCACACACAAATTGTAAGTCTGCTAATATTTGTAAAATACTTACAGCTGCTCAGGGGAAAGGCGTTTTCAAGGGGAAAAAAAAATAAAAAATACTTGCTTAGGTGACAGCAAGCAGCACACCCGTGTCCATCTCAGAAGCTGGTTGGGTCGTCCCTTACCTCGCACTCAGTGGGAGCTGCGAGTTTGGCGGTCGTGCCGGGCTTTTCATTACCTTTGGGAGAGGATTTTATAGTCTGCACAGAAGACATTTCCCTCTACTGGCTGCAAGAGACAGGTTTTGTTGTGCCCAGCCGTGGCACACCGCTGTTTTCCGTAGCAGAGGCTCACCCTCAGCTGACAGGCTGACTCTGAGGAGGCAGAAAACGCCTGCACGTTCCCATCCAGCTACCCACAAAGGAGTGAAGAAGAACCTGGCTGCCCAATTTATAGGCTGTAAAACATCCAAAGGATGGGCCTTATTTTTTCGCTTCTCTTCCTTTTTACACCTCAGACCCTGATTGTTTACCAAGCAGGTCAGAGCAGGCAGCAGACTGTCTTTTTCCTCAGAAAACCTGACCTACGTTTTGTTGACGCCCCCCCAGTCTGAAGTCAAAGTCACAAAAATCAGGCGGTTTTGTTACCTTTAGAATAAACCTGACAATCTTCAGCACGTGCTGGCGGAAGGCACGTTGAGCCCTTTTCCTCTGCACAAAATATGTAACTAATAGCACACCAGGGCTGCTTTGGTAAAGAAAAAAAGAAAGCCTTTTAAATGCGTTTTGTTTCTTTAAGTAGTGAAAAGAGCAGGTTTGCTATTCTCTTAAGAATAATGGTGGGCTCCGTGCCCCATGGCAAGCTGTGTGCTAGTACCTGCTGGCTGCCTGCTGCTGAGGGTTGGTGCAGCCTCTCCACCTCTCTGTACGAGGTTTTGTAACACCACCGGCACACAGACCCCTAGAACAATAAGCAAACCCACGGGGAGACTCTCTCACCTCTTCCCCTGCTGCTCCCTGACGCAGGTGGGGGTAACTCGAATGCTCTGCAACTCTGAAGAGCATTTGCATCTGATTTCGTGTGAACTTGGGTCTGTGGAGAATCGGGAAGCTTTTATCAAACAGATGTGAGACAGACGGGGTGAGTGGAGGAGGTGTTAAGAAATAATTCCTCTTCCCCTTATTAGGTGTTCCTAACCCAAAAATCTTTCAGGAATTCAGCTTTTTTTTTTTAAACCTCTATAAAATAAAAACAAAATGTTAAGCATGAAGATTAACATGCTGGCATTTGTAGGATTTGGTGTTTAATAAAGTAAATAATAAAATAAACAGTTAATCACCAAGGAGGCTGCCTTCTTGTAAACCTACATGCACATTTCCCCCTCTGCCACAAAAAAAATACTCCATCAGTGATCATTATGCTTTTGTTACATGTTTCACCCAGAAAGGTACCAGATTTCTGCCTCAGTAATGGTAAGGTGGCATCCTTCTGCTCAGTGAAACGCGCGGACTCCGAGGTGGAGCACAGCAGCACTAATTGCACACAGAGAGAGGAGACGATAATTTCATGTGGCAGCGACAGCAAATCTTCGGTGAAGACCAGGCCTAGGTGTGCAAAATGTAATTTTCCAGTATAAGGAGGAAAATTTGGGATTCACAGTCTGATTCTGGGTTAGCAAAAACATCTCTGCTCACTAAGAGCCAGTAAGTAGGGTCTCAGTTTCGCATTTCCAGGGAAAGGACGAGAGCAAACCAGGCTCCCAGCACCGTGCTACAACGATGAAGTGAAGCGAGTTGTCTGAGATGCCCTCCAGACCCCAGGCCAGCACTTTGTAAGGACAAAAGCAAAGGCTGCTCCTGGCTGATCCCATCCCCAGCTTCTTACAGAGCTGCACGAACAGCTGCTACCACAGAGACGTGATTGGAAAGCTCAGTTATTTATCACGGTCAGATCCCCGTGCTTTGATATAAGGCAAACCCAAATACCCAAGGAAGATCAATTGCTGATTCATAAATCATCAGTGAACTTTTCCCTATGGAAACAAGGTTTTTCTTGGTGTTTCTTCGAAGGAATAATAGGGCCTACCAATATGCTCAGCCTGAGCAAACTGATAAGATCATAAAGCAGAGCGGTATTGGCTGCAATAACTTCCTATCTGTTATGAAGCTTCCCATGGCTCAAACGGATAATTATCTCCATGTTGTGCTGACAGGTTCCCATCTGTTTAGGGCTGAATGTTGCATCTTAAAAAGAAACAGAAAGGAATAGCACCAGTTACACTCTGACAGGTTTGCTCAGCTCTTCAGAAAACCCGAGGAACTTGATTTGAGATGCTAATGAATTCTTAGTAATCCACTTTCTTTTTTTGTGCTGGTATCTATTTCCCTGCAAATCCAGAAGATGGAGAAACGCCGAAGACAGGAATAATATAAGGAATACTTCTAGGGAAGGAGCAGACTGGAAAACACAGAGACCAGATCCTCAGCGAGGATTTAGGAACTGCTGAGGAACTACTCTGACTTGAGGGGGACCCTAAATGTCTGGATACACGGAGCACAGACCCGTAACACCTGGGTGTCCTCTGTTGTCTCAGTTTTACATCTCCTTCAGCTCTGGACTCTGCCTCAGAGCTGCCACATAACTTCCAAGCAGCCTTGAGGCAGTCTCTCGGCTCCCTGCTCCAGCTTGGAGAGGCGAGGAGAAAAGGGCAAGTCCTGGCATTAAGCAGAAATGCTCCTCTTCCTCACATGCCCCCGACTAAGACACTTAGGATCCAGAGAGGAACAGGGACACTGGGAAGTTTTGTGTGGTAGTGAAGCCCCTGCCTTTATTTTCTGCAGCCCTGAGCTCAGTAGGATGCCACTTCGTGTTGGTATTGAAGTGAGCACGTGGACGATACAGCACCACAGAACTGCAGCAAGGACCAGAGCAGCCAGGCATTCAAGATATATATATATCTTGATCATTTAGAACATGGAATGTACTAAGTAATTACTTCACAATTTTTTACCTTGTTTGCCTATTTTTTGTTGGATTTTCAATTATCTTTTTTTTTTTTTTTTTTTTTTTTTTTTTCCCCCTATTAATTCCTTCAGCTGCACCTCATCCATATGGCTGCGTTCTGCAAGCAAAATAACATGAAAATTGGACTTTGCATTATCAAAATTCTGATCACTTTCTGAGCAGATCAAGCAGCTCCAGAGGTCTGGGTCAGGCCTCTGGCCGTATACATTCCTGTCCTTCTTAGACCTGTGCCATTCATCAGCCTTTCAGCAGCCCTTAAATAGAACCGCAAAGCAAAGAGGACATTTTATCCGGAGAATTCATTAAAAGGGATGATACAAAACAGAGCCTTAATTCGCTCCATGTCCTTGCACAAGGCATAGTAGAGCTCGCGCTGGATGAGTCAACAACGCCCCCCCCCCCCCATTAATTGTACACTTTTCTCATTTCGTAACGAGCCTTAAACTGCTCTCTTCGAGTATAAATGAAAGACTGCGTCGGAGCTCCTTAACAACATTTCAGAATTTCACTGAAACCTCAGGAGAGGAACACATTTGGCAAATGAGGAAAAATTAGATTTAAACAGAGTAAATACTGACGAAATTTTACTGCCTAAGACTGCATACAAAGTGACATGAAACTTGGAAGCGCTTTGTCTTCTGTGGTTTATTATTATTATTATTTCCATTTTGTAATGTTTACAGTGCAGTAGATGCTGTTCTTATTAGTGCTGGTCCTAGTGGTGCCATTTTTCCACTACTCTCTTTTGAGTCCCACCACATTTGGTGTTTTCTTTTAAAGCCCCAGCTTAATTCAAGAAACCACCAAAAAAAAGTGCCATCTTTCTGTCCATTGCTTAATAGCTTTCTAGTTATTTAGTCAGAATCTCGCCCCTGTGGAGGAAGGGAAAAATCAGAAGACATGAAGAATGTATATTCTAAACTAAAAAGCAAAAAGAACACCTTAAATAATAATATATAAAGCCAGTTTTGGGAGGTTGAACATAGTGGCTTGGCATTACTGTAACGTGCTTCCTGCCCTCAGAGTCTAAAATGTAAGAAGGCTGGCTTGAACGGGATGGGGGGAGCGAGACAGTCCTTCCCATACTCAAAACCCTGGCACCACTGGGGCTGGACAGGGCCCTGGGGGCCTCCCCTTCCCCACCCTGAAGCACAAAATTCTTCCTCTCTTTTCTGTTAAGGTACCCCTAACTAACCGGTCTTCTTTCCTATTTGCACCTAGTTATCCATTTAAATATAGCTGATGATCTTATCACAGGGCTCTTTTTTTTTTTTTTTTTTTTCCTTGAAAATGATGCATGTGTAATGAGTGAAAGCTGTGCTGTTTTAATACCAGTAACGATTTAGATCCTGCTACACGAGCATTGCTGCAGAATTTAATGCCGGGCTGGAGCATGGCTTCGGAGCATTCACGTTTACCCCGTAGCTTCCTATGAGTTTTAGATGCCTGACATGCCTGTGCCCCTCGGAAAATCTCACTAGCAGCTGTCTGCCATCTAAACCCTACATATTTGAAAAGCTGACTCCATCGAAGTCCCGCTCTTGTCATTTAAATGTGCTGCCACCGTTGCTATCATTGGCAGCAGCAGAGCACTCGAGACACAACCGGTATTTTTACCAGACTTACATAACTCTGCTCACACATACAGCGTAGGCAGGGCAAAGATAAATTGGGTGCACAAGACAAGGCCACTTATGCATAGAATAAGCAGTTAGCACTCGAGCAGAACCATTACCATAGTGTATAAAACTCAATTGTACTTTTTTCCTTATTAGCTTTCATCCTGTCATCCCAGAACAGTTTACAAACATTGGCTAGGATTACAGAACCTCAAATAAAAAACACAGCCGTGAGTCACTCATCCAATTTGAAACAAACATGAGATAATACTTTTACCACACAACACAATGTAATTGTCGAAGTTGGTGTCACTGTTACTATAATTAATTATGCCAATCATTAAGTAGTCGGACATATTTATGTAGGTTAGGTCCACCAGTACATGTTTAACACAGGAATCTTGATGTACCCCCACCTCAGGAACCCTTAATTCACTGTCAGGCTCCTGAAAGTTGTTCCAGGGGAAGCGTACTCCATATATGCTCCATTTTCCATTTCCATTACCTGGTCACTAGGTACCAGTGTTTCTAGCGAGATGAACAAGTAGAAAAGTGTGAAAGTCTTTACTCAGGAATCCCTAAAATGCATCTCTCTCCATGGGAACCCTGCAAGGCAAAACAGGAACGCATTCAGGAGGAAGAGGAGGATGATACCTTACTATGTGTGACAGAAATGCTGAAGGAGCTTACGGATGCAGAATGCAACCACTATGGAATTGCATTATTTTTGCACACTTGTCTAATTCACCTTTTCAAGGTGAATATTGCAGTCACGGTTACATCACCGTGGCATTCCCGCTCTCATTGTCGTTAATTTAAGCAGCAGTTAGCAGAGGATGCCATATTGTTATGTTTGGGTTTGACTCTTACTTGGTTTCTATTTCAGTTTTGCTAAGGCAATTTTTTCCTTCAATAAACTTACAGAGAAAAAAAAAAAAAAAAAAAACTGTGAAGAAAAGCCTACTGATGAAAAGTCCTTTAAGGCAGCTGCAGCCCTCTGCTGCCATCGTATGGGAAGTGCCTTAGGAGCAGCAAGAAAACCTCTCCCCAGGGGTTCTGCTACTATCCCCCAAAGCACTAGTTATTTAGAGAGCTGTTTCAGAAGCAGCAGTGAAAAGAAATAATAGTTCTAAAATCAGTTTTGTAGTGAATACGAACTGTTCGCTGCTCCAACTGACAATGGCAGCTCGCTGTATTTTTCCCTGATCATCCAGCACCCAAAACGATGATGCTGTGCCCCTCTCACAGTACAGTGTAACAGCACAGCAATCTGTAACCGCCCGTTGCAGCACAGCTTCCACGAGCAGTGTTTGCAGCTGGTCTTGTGCCATATTTTCATTTTACAGCACTACAGCTTTGCTCCAAGACATGCATTATGGCACCGTGCCTCGGCGCTGTGACATCTCTCTGCAGCATCATTAGTTTGCATGCAGGCTTCATGTCCTGTGTAACAAGCTTGTCCCAGAGCCTGCCTCCTTTGCTTGGGATCGGGTTTTTCCCCAGGAGACAGAGGACTGGGTTTGGTGGCCCTGGCCTCTGATGGGAACAACTTTGCACGGCACTGGGGCTATGCAGTAACACAAGTGAGAGGGAGCTGGGGGTCGGCCTCTTCTCACAGGTAACTGGTGATAGGAGTAGAGGGAATGGCCTCAGGTTGCACCAGGGGAGGTTCAGGTTTGAAATGAGGAGACATTTCTTCTCAGAAACAGCAGTCAGGTGTTGGGACGGGTTGCCCAGGGAGGTGGTGGAGTCACCGTCCCTGGGGGTGTTCAAGGAGAGGTTGGACATGGTGCTTGGGGACAGGGTTTGATGGGTGACATTGGTGGTAGGGGGGCAGTTGGACCAGATGATGTTGGGGGCCTTTTCCAACCCTAACACTTCTGTGATTCTATGATTCTGCAGGCCTCATGTCCCACAGCAGTTGAATATTCATGAGGGGGCATGGCCACATGACAGCCTGATTGAATATTCAAAAGGGGGCAGGGACAATGAGGCGGGAAACGCAAGCCCCGAGCCCGCTGCTTTCTGCTGACAGGGGCAGCAGGGAAAAAGGCGGGAAAGTAATTACTGCAAGCCAATTAGCGCAGTAATTTGTGCTAATAATTCCCACACAGGCAGGAAAGGAGGGATTATTATTAATACTTTTGAAATACAGCTGAAATGAAGTGATGCAGCAATTTGTTCCCTCCAAAACACCTGCTGCTGCAGCCATCGCCCTGTTGATAACCACCGCCCCGCTGATAACCACCACCCCGAAACTGATTCATTTAATGTTTGTTTGCAGTTTCTTTTCAAACTGTCTTCTCGCTGGGTGTACAAACAGTCCATCTCCCGACCAAAACACACAGCCAGAGGTGTGCCCCCGCCTGCGTGTGCATCTTGCTGTGTGCATAACCCTGCCCAGCCCCAGCTTTGAACTCAAGTAAAGGAGGTAGTGATGTTCGCCTTAAACCAGTCATGTTTTAAATATTAAATAAATAAATAAAATTAATTTTGGTGTTTTCTTTTCCCTCCAGGACACGCACAGTGCTCGCTGCAAGCGGCAGGGCCTGCTCACCCACCGCTGCCTGTGTCCCTCTGCCCGCTCCCCTCAGGCAGCCTGGCAGGCGGCCCGGCCCAGGGGTGCGTGTGGGGAAGGAATTTCCGTGAGGTAAAACAGAGCTCATAAAGTCCTGTCTGTGGGTAGGTACGGACTGCGTGGCCTTCTCTATTAACTGGACGTGGGTGTGGAGGTGCAGGTCGCTGTTTTCAGGCAGCTAACCCGCATTTTGGAGGGCAGCACCTGAGAGCGATGCAGGGAGCAGAGGGGAATGCGGCCTAGCGGGGTGCAGGGGGCTTGTCATTTGGCCTAAGGATCCCTCACACAATCTGACACAAAAGCACAGGTAAAAGGCCAAATATGACCCGTTCCATCCACCACTGCCGCCTGAGCAGCCTGGGCTGTGCCAAAAGAATCAGACGTTGGCATTTCCCCTCTGAGGAATTCCCGAAGGGATGAGGCCGAACCAGCAATCCCTCACAACACAGAGATCCCTGTCGCCATCAGCAGCGGGATCTGGGCTCCCTGAACTTTCTCATCACAGTTATTCACGGATCTAGATGTTTATGGGTCTGGTCTGAACTACCAGCTCAGTGTTAGAACCTTCAGCACAAATATAAATAAGTTTCCTGTAAATTGTCCGTGTAGGCCACGGGGTAACAAGTATTTATGTACCCCGTGGCTGTGCTGGGTGCCCTGAGGTTTGTCATTCCTCACTTGAACTTGTAGGTTTTTGTGTGTTTTGACGAGGAAAAACGGAAAATTCCTGTTAATATTTGAAGAGATTCGTTTATGCAGTTTGTGATGAGGAAAGGAAACAGAAATGCTCCAAACCAATCTCCAAAGTAAACAACCTTTTGTAATAAGTGTTTGCCAAATGCTAACACATACTCAGAAAAATACTGATCAGGACAAAAGTGCATCAATTAGCAGGAATTTAGCGACCGCTTAAGGATAAGAAACATTGTATAGAAGATTGGAAGTTGATGCTTTCTGGCTTGTAAACAAATCAGTTTATAGCAACAAATAAGATGACCCTTCCTGGCTAGTGTTATGGGTTCAGCTAGTTAAATATTTAACGTTTACCTTTCAATTTCCAGTCTCGATTAAGCAGTTCTCTAAACAAGTGGTGTCCCAGCAGCAGATGGAGGTGCACAGTCCATTGCACTGTTCTGGCTGAACTCCCTGAGAAATAAAAAACACATTAAGTCAGAGAGGAAGCAAATGGGAGCTTTCAGTAAAGTCTCTAAGCTTTGGCCTATGAAACTTCCTGCTTGTACTCATTTTTATTTACATTAATTTTATCTAGCCCTGCTCTAAGTTACAATAATGGTAGTCAATCCAACTTCAGTCGAGTTGAATAGAAACAGACTGGAATTGGCTGATTACTTCTGAAAACTTCCCTTGTGTTGAAGTATTCCCTCCCCCCTCACACACCATGCAGACCCAAGGCAAGCTTTTCAGAAAACACTTAAAGATGCCATAAATTCTTGTAGTATAGTCCTCTTAAAGACAGTAAGGGAAGCAGAGTAAGAAAGTAACACAGGATTACAATTTATTTCTAAAGTGAGAATCAGAAGTAGGTAGCAGATTTAGCCTATCTTGAACAAAATTTAGTGGTGCCCTGTTTCTATACAGGACTGGTGCTACTTTGCATATTTTACACAAGACCTGGAATTTAAGTTGTTTTGAATCCACAGTTGTATGTATAAAACGTTCACTGACTTTCAGACTGCGCTTTCTTTGCTTTTAAAAGATAAATATTATTACTATTTTTTTTTTCGTATAACTGCGTGTTTATCTATGGGTGATTTCTGGAAAGTTCTTAAAGGATTCTTGAAGGTTACATCAATTTTCTGTCTCTTGCTTAAGTAGCATAAAAGCCAAACGAAACAGTCATTCTAGGAGCAGTCGCATTTGCTCATGAGCAGTGGGAAATTTTAAAGTATAAGCTTCCTTAGCTAACTAGAATAATAACATACCTAAACTAAAAATGCTTCCTCCAAAGTACAACTTTCTAACATTTCAGTGTAAGGAATGCGCTTTATACAGTGCACAAGCACCAGTCAGCCAAACCAGTTTGTGACATGGGTGAGGAAATGCCCCATATTCTTCCAGTTGTCGGTTTAAACAGTGCTTCTATTGTGAATGTGGCGATTTTGTTCAGTGGCATATTAGAGAGGCCTGGCTTGCATGCTTTAGTAATAAATATGAAGGATGTTTGGAACTTGTTTTCTGTAATTTTTGTAAATTTTTAATCTTAGAAACAATGAGGTCTATTCTCCGAGTGTATTTCCCGCTGATAGTAACAGAGATGTTGTAGTGCAGCTTGGACAGATTCCAGTTGTGTTACTACCAGTGCTGCCAGCTCTTGTAATTATACTGCAGCACTCATTCTCTTTGGCATTTTCCCTGAAGCCTCAGCTGCTGGAATCAAAAAATAGTGTGAAAAATCCCAGTTAATTTTTTTAAGATGTACTGAGTCTTATTGTTGTTTGACAACGTGAAGTGTACCTACTCTAGAGACTCAGAAACCAGAAGGTAAATAATAAAAACGTATTTATTGTTCTTTTAAAACTCTTTACTTTTCAGACCTTCATTTGGGGAAAACTTGTGTCACTGAATTTTTTGAGATGATGATGTTGTATCATTTGTATATCACACATGTAGTTGTTATATGAAATTAAGCCATGTTAGGTGCTGCAGGAAAAAGTTTCTCTCTCTATTTTCTCTCCAGAATGAATTGAAGACACTAACAGAACAATGACATCCACTGCAAGGACCAGCTACACCTTGATTCCTAACCAGAAATACAGACGCAGTAACCGTCACTCCAGACAGCACTGCGACATCATGGATACAGATCCCCAATCTCTGTCAACACTTGGATATTTTAAAACATTGCCATTAGAGATATTTCAAATGCTATTGAATTATCTCTCAGGTGAGAATATAATAAGTCCACTAGAAATCTCTCAAATGCTATTGAATTATTTCTCAGGTGAGAATCTAGTAAGAAGGGTATTGTTTCCAATATCTGAAAATTACCATAAAAGTTTTCCATTTAGGAAAATACATTATTATTTTAAATGTTTTACCTTTTAGATAGGAGAGTCATTTTATGTGACTTATTCTCTGAATTTTTATGTATGAAGAACCACATGACCAAAAAATAATTTATAATTGCAGACTATGTGAAGTTCTTTTTGCCCATTATGTGAAAAGTATTCCTTAGATCTATACATTTATAATTTTCACCGTCTGCTGGCAAAGGAGATAAACAGTAACACTTTATTATTGTTATTATTTCTTGACCTATTTCTGAAGTAACATAAAGCTGTTGACTACTAATCAGCATGTTTCTTGCAGTAAAAATTTACATGCATACTGAATTTTGCTTTTTCAGTGAAGGACATCAGCATGCTGTGCATGGTGTCAAAAACCATCAGCAATCGCCTTATTACTTACATCTCAACCCCATCAGGAAACCGAAGGCTGTTACTGCAAGACTTTCATAACATTGAGCTACCTGGCAAGAGAGAAGGATCTTATATATTAGAGCACTACAAATCCCTAGGTGATCCTTTAATGCAAATGGTAACAATTACAGGAGAACCAAACTTGGTTAAAAGGTTTCTTCTGTTATATGCATTGATTGGTAAAATGCTGAGGATATGGCCCAAAACATTTGTGCAGCTCCCTCTAAGATTAAAGTTCCTCCCCCTGTCAAACAGCCTACTCAAATACCATTAAATCGGAGGGGAGTGGTATTGCTTGAAATGACTCCAAAACCTTTTAGTTTTGCAGAAAATAATGTATGTTCTGCCTCATCCATGTTTATTATTTTTTTTCATAGTAAATGGAAAGCAGGGTTTGAGCAGAGGAACTGGATCAGTTCTCAGTAGTAGGTTTTTCCAAATTTAGTTTATTTGGACACCACAACTGGAAACTGCAGCAGAAACCAAGACTCCCAGGCCCCACGCTAGCTAAGGAATTTGGCTGTTCAGACTGCCTTCATGTATCACTTTGGACTAGCTTGCATTCCTCAGTCTGGGAAATGTAGCTGCAGTACTTAAACGCAGTCTAGCTCTAAAATGACCAACAACCATTTCCATCAGAAAACCTGATAGCCTACTGGAGATGTATTGCAGATCACATTCCGCTTCTTAGAAAAGAAGCATGCTCATCATGAAAATGTTATCACAGTTGTCACTGATCAGCATTCCCCTTGGCAGCCATGTATCAGAGTTCAAATGCTGAAATAGGCATGGAGAACACATTCTCCTCTCACTCCTTGCTTATGTGGAAATGCCTGCGCTTTGGCTGTCATGGTATAACTCCTTCTGGACGGAAAGATTCAATTGTTCTCTTTCAGACCTCTTTTGGCACAACATAATAGAAACACAGAGCACAATAGCTTAGGGTTGGTGGTAATGAAGAACACTGTACATCTTCATATTCAAAATTGATTGCTTTCTGCTTTTTACTAATTTTTAAAAGACTGATTCTAACTCATTCAGCCCATCACTCAGAAAAGGAACATTCTTTCTAAAAGGCTGAATTTTTTTTTCACCCACTCACAATAAGCATTAATCAATCAGAAACTAAATTAAACCCTAATTTGATCCATATCAATTAACTGTTATCTAGCTGATTAAAAAACGCTGAGTTTATTTGACAGGGAAATAAAATGGTGCCATGGTTAGATGCAGAATTATAGGTAGAATTATGGTTTGAACTTGACATTAAATAAAGGTATACACAAAGTAGAGGAATACTGTTGCAGTCATTCAGACTATAAAGACATCTTATAAGCAATCCATGTAGGTTTTGGGCTATCTTAAAATAATTTTAGCATTTGTTTTGTTTTTAAAATTAAACCTGATACTTTGAAACTGTTTTTAAAAAAATCTAAGTTGATTCGGTCGTTGTAGTAACCACATATGAAATGATAACTTGTTATTTAAATATAAGTGTGAACCCATCACTGTAGTAGGCCTAGTAATAAAAAACATGACATATTTAGAATATATAGATCATTGGCAATATCTGTCTCATCAGTGGAAGGCTCAAGAAAATGTTTTTCTTAAGAGATCAGTTACAAAATCAATATTTACTTTAAAGCAGGAAAGACTGGACTCAATGGGAAAAAGTCATTCCTGTTCAGAGAGTCTGCACAGAGTCTATGTAATACATAAATCTCACTTAAACTTAGAGGAGTCTGGCTGCACTCTAGCGCATGGTAAAATCTTCCATTACTTGAAATGGGGTCAAAATTTCAGTCATTGTTTAAAATGGACTTGAGTTATAACTGATTGTGGCACTGACCTTCAGCACAGAGGGGATTTTGGTCTATAAAACCAGGGGCAGTACATTTTGCTCAACCCTTTTAACTCAGCATATTTTTTTCCCCAAACTGATGTCTGTATTCCTACTTGCAACGGCATTGTCTTAACAGTTTCAACTGTTCTTCAGGGAGTTCTCTCCAAAGTCTAACCTAGTCAACAGAAAATTGACTTTACTGAGCTTTGGACCATGTCCTAGGCTGATAAATAAATTATGTCTGTCATGGAAGAATGTGAACACACTTCTAAGGAAAGAGTCAATTTAGAACCACGGTAAATGTTTAAAGCACTTTTTGACATTGGAGAAGTCGTGTATTTCTGCAGAGACTGACAGTTCAGGAAGAAAAGTAGCAGCTTTTCTGTGGATTTGTTTGATTAATTAACAAGCTCTCTCTATACATTATCCTGGTAGAAGTTTTTGAAGAGCAAGCTGTTAACCCATTTTTGTAATAGTTTAGAAAAAAAACGCTTTTTAACAAACAGCTGTTCCACACTATAATGAACTCCAGACTTTGACGTCCTAAACACATACCATTTCAGCCCTGTATAGGAAAATAATTTTACCTCTTAGCTATGTTTTACATTAACAGAGTTTAGAATATTTGCTTTTTAGAGCATGTGGTTATGTTGAAAAAATTTTGGAAGCTCAGCTTTCCGTGATGTAAAGGAAAAGCGGATTTCCCTGGGGGACTGTTAAAAGAGGTGCAACAAGCAACATTTATTTCCAACATTTTTAACAGCTGTAACTCTAAAAGCAATATAGTTATTTTAATAGGGATTAGTTGTGACTAATGGGGACTCTAAGACAACATAACAAACAAACAATGCTGTAGGAAGCTTACATACTTCCTGACAGCATTCCTTTTGTCAAAGGTACCCCTGCTACAAAGCATACATCTCTTCTACAAAGCACAGCTTACTGTTACGTGCTACTCTTTTTGCCTCAGCATCTTCTTCTCAGTGGTGAGAAACGCATCACGTGCATGTGATGTGAATGCTTAAGGTAATTCAGAAGTGTACGTGCCGTGTATGTGTACTCATAGTTGTGTGTGTGTTCGTTTTGTTCACAGGATTGTTGCTTAAAAGATGCACACTTCTATTGCCTACAAAAGATAGGCTAAAGTATATACACAAGATACTCTCAGAAGTAAGTTCACATTCCTTTCACTAGAGCTTTGAACTGCCACTTGCATTTCTATAAGGTAATTTTTAGTGGAATTGTCTTTTACTGTCCCTTTGCTGGAGTTTATTAACACAGTATAATGAATTCATTGATTAGAAATCAGTCTCTTAATAATAATAATAATAATAATAAAGCCTAAACCAGCATATTGAACATGAGGCTGTTCTGGGATTTTTTTCTGAGAAGCAATGCTGATTTAAGCAGTTCCTACATCCCCTTCTGCCACTCTATAACAGATCTGTCCCTCTTCCCCCGTCTCAGTTGAGCTCAACAGGTTATTTGTGGTGCTACATGGTGAGTTACATCAGGGAATTGATGGAGGATGAAAATCTGGGGTGGGGAGGAGAGTTGGAGGTGATTCGTTACATCAATCTTAGCCCCAAATCTGCTGTCCCCAAATGTCTCAGCTGGGCTAATAAAAGATCTCACTTCTTCCCCAAAATATTTTCCACCTCATATTCCAAGATCAAATATTAACTTCTCTTCAGTTTGTGGATAACTTGAAATATTGTGGTGGAAGAGCCCAGCTCTGCATAGAAATCTAAGTCTCCTGCAAATAGCATTGCTCTTCTTAGACACCTTTTGGCCACCCATTTGACCCTGGTTTTGAAATTAAAGCTAAGCTCTCACATACGTACTGAACGCGTTGCCTTATAGAACAAGAGAAGGGACTCATTCTGAATGCCCATGATCAGTATTGATGTACACAAGGAGTACTGAGTATCTTCAGTCTCAGGAATTTCCTTATGGTCAGTTACAGTAAGTTACTAATATTCTGTGCTTATAGGTTTCCTGCTTTAAACTTAACGGCTGTCCAAGTCCTTTGCATTGTTTAGGATTACAGTGCTACGGGGTATTTTTACAGGTATGGTATCTTTCTGGAGAGAAGGCAAGTATCACAAATATAAAAGAAAATTAAAGTAGTTTTATAAATTAATTTGTGGTTTTGCAATATATTCAGAAGACTGTTTTAAGGTTTGGGGAGGGGGGAAGGGGTATTTATTCACTCAGTTCTCTGAATTTCCTTTGTGGTTGTTAAAGTTGCTGATTTGACTCTGGAGAATTCCTTGGTCTGGATTTCACTACCAAGCAGTCTGGATTTTGATTAGTGATTTATTATCTAAGAAGACATTGGAGAAGGGGCGCATTTTATTGCACAGCTTCGAATTCACAAACCAAGAGGAGAGATCACTTAGTTTAAAAGTAAAGGATAAGACAATTACTTGTGCCAGGACATTTGTCTTCGTAGCAAATACTATCGTGTACTTTTCCACATAAGATTCAAAAAATAAGATCTTGAGCCTGAATGTGGAACACTGTTAGAGGCTTTTGATTCTTAAGTACGACCTCTGGTACAACGTACAGCACCCCTGTAGCAGATAATGGTTTCCCTACACTCATCAGGGAGATGCTGTGCTGGCAGCCACACTCTAGGTATGCCATCTTGCCTTTCTATTCTTCTGATAAATTGTAGGACAGATTTAATTTATCTAATATGAGAAATTGCATTGTGATCTAAATCTATGGCTCAATCCATCTATTTTCCGCCTTTCTTTTGTAATGTTCAGATCCTAACAGCAGGCTGGGATGAACTGGAGTGTCACCGGGTTTTTAACTTCCTCTGTGAGCTGAGCAATTTACCCCGTAAAGTACAGACAGTTGTCAGCAGCAAACCAGGTAATCATCAAAGCAGACAAAGGTCTTACAAAATCAAACTGCACTGTCATGGAGAAGGCAGAAAATGGAGCTTGATTACTGCAAACAAGATGCATCTAGATTTGAGAACATTTTAGTTCAGCTGAGCCTTTTAATACTGCTCCTTTCCTGACTCATACGTATGTTGTTAGCTCCAGCATTATGCAGAAAGTGGCCCTTTTAAAGTAAATGCTTTGCTTTCATATAGATAAATACATTTTTTTCCCCCACCAGAAGCAAAGCTAAGTGCTTTTGCCTTTGACACATATCCTATAGTGAAGAAAGTTTTCTTGAGATCTTGTGTTTTGTTTTAAATCTTATTATTCCATTATCAAACCAGTGCATAAGTTATATATAGAGAGAACAGCAACATGGACTGGAATGTCTCCTGCTGTACAACACTGCCAGTGAATAAATGGGAAAGCAAAAAAAGATAGAAATGCAGTAAAAAGTTAGGTTTAATATTTCTGAAATACTACAGTGATGTGGCACATGCCTCTCAATAAATTCTTAAGTTAGCTAGCACAGAACCAGGCATTTCTGTGCAACACTTTATACTTGGCCATTCACACACTTCCTCCTATTGCCACTTACTGATGCCATCAAAGAGAAAAGATCAGAGTAACCGAAAAAACACAGCTGAGAGCCCTTGAATGCATACATGAGATGCTGCAGAAAGGTACCAGGGGGTGCATTGACAGAATCTATGGCCTGAATTACTGCAATGTATTCAAAAGAGCCAAACTCAGGAAGTAACAGCTGAGAATTTTATGAACCCCTCAGATGTTCTTGGGCAGCCTTAAGAAATCCCTTCTCTCTCTTCCTATAAAATGTTTATCTGTGTTGTACAAGGCTTAATGGAGCTATATCTACATTCTTTTTCCCCAGGAAGTGCCCGAAAGCTGGAGCTGCGGGTAAGGTTATTCTGTCGTAGTGTCTTGTTGAACCACTGGATTCATCGAAGTGATTCTGCATTTTGGTTGACTCGTATTTTAAAGCCATGGCCAATGGTTAACCAAGCTCGCCTGTTGTATATCATCTTTGGGCCAGTGTCCTCTCTTGACGGTGAGTAGCTTCAGGGATTCATTTTCAAAGTTTGTTCCTTGAGAATGAGATTTCCCTGTAGGATGCAGCATTTCTGAATACCGGACTTTATGCAAATAACCTGTAATTGTATTGCCTAGAAAAAAATACTGCTGGTTAACCAGACCTGACAAATATGTGTGTGCATATATATATGTATGCTTAAGATATATATCCCCTCTGTGTGCACACACACATATATATACACACTCATATACCAAAAAATAAATAAAGTTACAATTCAAGTGAAGAAATGGCACCTCTCTTCCTCTATTCTCCTGCATTTAGGGTAAAGTTAGCTTGAAAGCACCTCAAAGCAGTGTCTGCTTCTCCCAATAAAAGCACCTTTCTCACTTAACTGTTAAACCAGGGTTTCTTTAAATCACTCTGTGTTTCGTGCTGCAACTACTGTCCCTATTAAATGACAGATGGAAAAGAATCTCACTGTCACAAAGGCTGAGTTATGTTACCTGAATTCCCCTCCCCTGACTCTGCTTTAAGGCCCAGTTTAGCACCTTCCTTGCTTAAAAATATTACTTTGTCACTTAATAGCAGTTGTGATTAATATTGCTCAGGACATGTGGTTTGGCAGAAAATGATAGAAGGACCAACAGATGAGACCAGTCTGAAAGGTCTAGCAGATGCAATTAAACTGCTGTATGATACAGAAGCTAGAGAATGGACAGCAGACGATGTTATCAGTCTTGTGGATGAGCTGTCAGGTGTGTTTTTGCCTTTATCATTAATCCATAGGATTATATGCTCATGTCCTCCAAATCTGGCAATAATTGTGTTTCAGACACACGGGTGCCTTGGGAAACTGACTGCAATATTCCTTACAGTAGCTGAGGTGTGACTGGAAAAGTCATTACACTTGGAAGTCAGGCAGTAGCTGGGGAAGAAAGAAACCCAGCACTGGTTGTAAATTCAGGCTTTCCCCATTGTGAAGTATTTTAAGAATCTATGAAGAACCTTAAAATTCAAATCTTTTATAACCATTATGAAGGAAACATTGCCCAGGCTGGGTAAGGCAAACAATATTTGTTCTAATTGAAATTCTACAGAACAATGTTAACGTTTGCACTGAAAGTTTGTTTTGGGTGAGATCATATCACAGAAGCTATTGTGAAGAGCTCTAACTGTAGTGCTAGTAAGAATTGCTTGTGTAACTTCATTGCTCTGTATTTCAGAAAGTACCTCCTCACAAATTCTGGTTAGCTACCAAAGCCAATAATTTATAAATTCACATCTTCCAGAATGGTTTTTAATGGCACTCCTTCCTTTTTAAAAAATAGTAATTTAAAAAAAAAAAAAAGAGAGATTAATAAAATTCTCTCTATTTTATTGCAAAGTTGTTCCCCGGGAGTGGCTCATGGAGAACAATGCTCGGCTTCTTATTCTGAGTGGAAACAACATCTGCTTCACTTTCATGGCCAGCAAAGCTGTGAATGGAAGAGCATTTGAGTTAGCCAGACTTGTGGTCTTCCTGGCTTTGGTGAGTACTACTGAGCAGGGCCTTTTGTCTTTCTACACCCTGATTTGCTTTCTTAGACTTGAAAACTGTGTCGCTATCTATTCATACAAACCATGACTAGTCAAGCAAGAGTCTTCGTTCTCTTTCACCCTCTCCAACACATCTCTGCAAGGTAGCAAGCCTACTCCTGAGGAGAAGTGCCACTAGCAAAAGGCTGAGAAGTTCCTCCATTAGCATGCCAACAATGAAAAACAACCTGCATGTCCTCAAAACAAGCCTTAATTTTCCAGGGCATGCCTGCAACAAATTCAGTCATTCATTAGAATCAATAGTTAATTCTGAGATTTAATCTTGTCTTTTAAATTGTCATACTCATCACAAAGAGCATGTTCTAACATTTCTGGTGTGTGTCAGGTCTGTGAGAAGGATCTGTACTGCATGGACTGGGCAGTAAAAATGATGCAGAAGGTCTGCAAAGTTTTCAGCACTCCAGGGGAGAGAAACAACTTCCTGCAGAGTGTGGAGAACGCCTTTGCTCATATGATCATGGACATGCTACAGGCAGTACTGTCCGGTAAGCCTGCAGGACTTTAGTCAGGAGTTAGCACTGGCCAAGACATCAAGCAACACAGCTGATGTGGCATAACAACCTGCCCTCCATCCCTGTCCTTCCAAGTAGAATGATACTGGAGTGCTTGAAGTTTTTGACATCACATAGCAATCAATCAATTACTGTAATCAGGAAAGGCGTTTGTTTTATCTGCTCTTGTCACCTTAATCACAGTGTGCATCTTTCCAAGGGATGCTAAAAGCATCCCCTGGTGCAGTTTCAAGGCAGGCACTATTTTTAGAAATGAACGTGCAGGCAGCCAGCATGAACACTCACCCACAACTGCTAAAACAGGTAGATACACTTGGGGTGGGGATAAGTTGCAGAGACTCAAACTAAGAGAATCCTACAGCCACAGATGGTGAAACCAACAGTCCTTTAAAAATCCATCCCACCAGAGCACGGGGCCTGAGTCCTTTTGGGCTGCTCTAAACACAGGCTTTGAGCAGCTGCCAGCCAGCCTGTTCAACTCAACGAGCTGCAGTTGCTCCCTGTCCACAGCTTGTCAGCCCTGATAAGAACTCATGACTGATTACGCTGGCAATCTGTACAGCTCAGTTAGGACAGATTTTTGTCTTAATGCACAATTGGTCTTGTCCATCTTTGGACAAACTGATGAAGGAATTTTGGAGAGAGTCTCCTGTGTTATTCCACAGCTGTCCTACCATCAGGTGCAGTAGCTGATGCCTTGTAAATCTAAGCACAAGTTGCTGATTCAGCCTCTGTTTAAAACACTGAAGGAGTAAGATTTAGCTTCAAAGAAGCCATTTAGTTTCACTGACCATTCTTGACTGTTTCTGTTTGTGCTCGTAGGGGATCGTGATGAAGAGGACATCAGCTTTTTGAATTTGTTTCACCTCATAAATGCACAAGCTAACTTCCATAAGGAAATCCTGTACCTGACCATGAGAAGCAACAGCGTTTGATGCTCTGAATTGTACAGACTCTTGCTCTACTCCTGCTGGATGTCTTTTCCCTTTCTTTATTTTATTTTACTTTTTTACGTTTGCATAGCAGTGCCTGGTTATTTCTCTAATTTCTACCCCAGTAAGAGCTGGAGTGACAGCAGGAGAAGCTAGTGGCATACATGTCATAACAGCTGAATGAGCTCATGGAACGTACTGGGGGACTTCTAAGTGTTCAAAGCAGAGTTTCACACGTCAGGCTCCTCTGAGGCTGTGTTCAGACGCGCTGAGGAAGCGGGCTGGGGGCCTTCGGTTTGGGAACATAAACTGCATTCTTTTCCCACTGTGTATGTTTGCATACGCAATAAAAGTAACATGGTTTTCATATTTGATGCACATACACATAATAAAGAATGTTATCTTAGGTCAGAACCAAAAACATTTCGATCTTTTAATTTTGTTTTCTCTTGGGAATCCAAGGAGAAAAAAAAAAGAGACAGACGTAATTAGAGAAGCACAGCTACATTTTTTTCCAGTTTGCCTGGGTCTCTCTCTCACTAACTCTTCCATTCTGTAACAGAAGTGCTCCATAGATTGTACGTTCAGTTTTGGCAGAGAGTTGATTCGTGAAAGCAATTTAACTGTTTTGATTAAGTAGTTTGATTTTTCTTTTCCTTCAAGCTCCAGGTGCCTTTTAACCAATAAAGCGGAAGAAACTTCAAATCCCTCTCCCCGCCTACTGTAGTAACTGAACTGTTAACGTGTATTTGCCTTTCATAGGACCTAGCTAAGCTGAAGACAAGTTAAATAAATACACATAGGCCAAGGTCACCATTTCAGTAAAGTATATAAATGTTTGCTACTTACAAAAACCTTTGATTTTCTGCTATATTGCCTTCAAAACAAGAATACATAATATGTATTAAAACCCACTTAGTTTCCTGTGCATTGCTTACAACATGGTTATTTTCTTCATGTTATCAAATACTCTTCTTCTCCACCTGAACGACTTTCCAGATGTTTTAGCGTTCCTTTAGGACTGGATTTTAGCTGCAGATACCTATGATGAGCTTCTGAAAGCCTGGCTCCAACCGCAGGAAGCAGCTGAAGCGATACCAATTTATCTCTGCTGCCCTCACTTGATTTCGTCAGTAATGAGCTGCCAACAACCCTGTGATGATTTGCTGGGAAGTTTGAACGTTAAAAACTCCTACGACATTTTTTGAATAGACAATTACAGAGAGGATTTGTCTACATTCAGGAGTGGCTACGGGAAGTAAATCTGCTGAGGATCTTTGTGCTGTGCCGGTAGATGGCAGAGGTGAAACCTTTCCCTGAGTGCAGGCGTGCCTGCCAGCAGTTGCTCACAACATCCCTTTTTTCTAGCTGTTTGAAGGTTATGTGGGAGGGCACGCTGCAGTACCACGATTGTGCTGTAGCTACTCACAATTTGTGAAGTGAGCAAAATGCAAGAGTCTTTGTCTGAAACCCTCTCAGTGAACTGAGTGCCCCCAAACTGATCGCTAACGATCTCAAAATCCGAGGGAAAACAGACTTGCAGTGCACGTAGCCAAGAAGCAGCTGAGGCGGAATGCTCCAGCCCAGCTCGTTACCATCCCTCCCCTTGCAAGCAGCACTCGCTACCAATAAATAACCTCAGCAGATGAAATTCGGAATAATGGAGCAGAGCCTTCAGCCGCCGCATCTCCTCGGCCCATTGTGTTTCTCGTGTGTGATGCTGCTCTGCCGTGCAGCGACACAAAGAGCCGCAGGACGGGTGGGGGTTCCCTGTGTCCCTGCTCCTGGGGCCGATAAATTTCAGCCCATCACAAGGAGTGCCATTGTGCGAGCACAGCGATACGGGAAAAGTAAATTCTTTGATTCACTGGCAGCAGGCTGCACAGATGAAATGCCAGCTCTGCCGGCACTAGCTCACTCCTGCAGCAGATCCTCCAGGAATGCGAGTTCTGTGTAGCTGCCAAACATGAATTATTGATGGCTTTATTAGTTATTATTAATCACTGCTCTTTTTCTTACATACACAATAGCTCAGCAAGCGTTTGGCGTTAGCTTCGGATTTCTGCAGCGTTCATACATGCGCCAACGCTTCCACCAGACAAGGACTTTCCTTCCCCACGGATCAAAGCTCAGACCCACCGGAGCAGAGCTTCCCGAACCAGATTTGTCTGAACTGGAAAACGACCCCTGCAGCCTCACCACCTCGTCACCTCCTGCAATTAAACACCGCTGGGCTAAAGGCATCCAGGTGGGGAGCCCCCGGGCCGCACAGCTGGAGCGGTGACAGCGACACTGGAGAACCTGGTGCGTCCTCCTCCGCCGCCGATTTCTAACTGGAGTCAACAGCACCCCGCTGGGATGAGAAGCAAAATTCCCCCTGTGCTGTTGCTGCCCTGGTCAGACTGGGACCGATCCCGACTGCGGCTGGAGCCGTGGACTGGAGGACCAACCGTACCCGCACTGCTCCGGCTGTCCCACGTCTGTCGTGGCCGTCCGTCTGTCCGCAGGCACCTCTCCGGCCCTGCTCAGCCTCACACCTCGCAGAGCAGCTGCTGGTCCCCAGCACCGAGCTGGCTGATGTGGGGCGATCGTTATGCAGAGCTGGCTGGTTCGTAAGGCCCTCCGAGGCGAGCGGAGCGCTCAGAGGAAGAGAAAATTATTGTTCCTGGTTTCACACTCAGCTGAGTTTCCATTCCACGCATTCCTCCTTACTCACTCTCCCTTAATCACTGCAGATGTTGACATCAGATACAGGCTCACGGAGCGGAGCTTAGCGAGAACATGACTTATGTTTGAAGAAATTCCTCCCAGAATATTTCAGGCTTCTGATTTTCGACTATATTTGGTGTGGAGCGAGCAGAAGCCGCTCCAGCATTGCGGGGTGCCTGGGACTGAGGCTGCGGTGCCCAGACCGCCCTGGGAGCCGCAGGCAAAGTCCCCAACCTCGCGTTTCTCTGGGAGTTTTACCAAGAGGAAACCAGCTGGCAGCACCGACCTCATGCAGCGTTCCCGACCCCACAACCCCTCTCCTTTCTGTGGCTCATCCTCCCCAAAGTCTCGCCCACCAGCTCCAGCGCGCCCGTGGGTGCCTGCGCTGGGCCCTGTCCTCTGCCACCCACCCCTGTTGGTGCCGGGGGTGAGGGATGGGGCACTGGCAGCTGTCCCTGCTGGAGGTGTTTCAGGTGTTTATTACTTCCAAGGAAAAAGTGCTCTGGGACAGGCCAGGTCCCCGAAAACCTCATCCTCTAGGAGGCCGACACACACGGCCTACCAAGCGTCTGCGCGTCGTAGATGGCCTGAGGGCAGAGCTCGGTGCGGGGCTTCATAAAAGGACAGGAAAAAATCCTGTGGGTGCCCCGACACCTTCCCAGACCTCCCAAAGCTGGGGAAAATGCAGCTCTGTAATGGTCTTACTGCCCCACCGAGATTTCCATCGGATGAAAAATGTTTCTTTGGTGCACTGAGATGAACGGAGACCTCAGGGAGGTGTGGGGGGCACCCAAGGGAGGCTGAGCCCCCGTGCGGCTGCTCGGGCACCCTCCCGGCTGGGTCAGGGACCCCGATGCCTCCTCTGTGGCTGCCCTCACACCACGATTTTGCCACCTCCTCGTCCTCCCCGCAGGATGCCCGGCACCCCTCCGAGGAGCAGGGTTTGCCCCCCAGGGGCAGTGGGATGCACGTTCCGGCTCAGCACAGACACCACAGGTGCGCTCGCCCCCTCCCGTGTCATTCCTCCTTTTTATTTCATCTCTTTGAATGCTTTCCCCCCCCCCAAAAAAAAAAAAAAAAAAAAAAAGTGATTTCCAAAACAGAACTCAAATCCTGGACCTCGGAAGTGCTCATCCCAAGGGGCTAAGCCACATTGGGGGGGGGGGCAGGACCCTTCGCCTCCCTCCCGGCAGCACCCCTCAGTGGGGCAGCGGGCATGCGGTGTCCCCCCCCCCCCCCCATCTCCCCTCCGTCACCCCCCAGCAGTGCCGACCCCGCGCTGCTCCCTCCTCCGGCGTGGGGAGCCGCTCGCTTGCGAGGGCTGAGGCTTTTCCAGAAGGATCCGAGCGAGCTGAGCCGGGCAGCAGCTGCAGGAGAGAAAGGAGATGCTCGCGTGAGCTGCACCCCGGGACTGGGGGGGCAGCACGAGCGAGCACAGGCAGCAGCAGCCCCCCCCCCACGAGCACAGGGAGCCCCCTGGCTGATTATGGGGGGCACTGGGACCCCCCCAGCTCCTCTACGCTGATGCAACCCGGATAGCTCCTTGCGTCTCCCCAGCGCTGTTCCCTTTCTCCCCCTCGCGGGGACAAAAGCCGCAGGAGGGAAGGGGCCGAGGAGCCCCCGCGGGGCCTTGGAAACCCAACGCCGGTGCCCTGCTGCCAGCACCCAGCAGGGAAAGGCTGCGCTGGGGCCCGGCTGCTGCAGCCAGGCAGGGGGAGCAGGAGCTGACGGCAATAATAAATAAATTATAACCCCCCCCTTCTCCCCCTCAGCCACGTCCCTCCCCAGGAATCAAAGCCTGGCCTGGTGAGTCGCAGACATCTCACCTGCACCGTGGGCTTCTCCCCAGGCTGGTGCCGAGCCCCCTCTCCCCCGGCATCTCTCTAGAGCATGTAGATGATGTAGGAGAGGATCACCAGGCCGACGATGGCGAAAAACATCAGGATGAAAATATCCAGCATGGTGAGCAGGCAGCCGGCAGGGCGGGGGCTGCCGGGGGCTCCCTGCCAGGCGCAGCAGCAGGGGGATGCTCGGCACGGCCGCCACTGCCGCTCGCCCTTCCCCGGCCCCGCTCGGGGTGGAGATGACGCCGAGCTGCCCGAGGTGCTCGCCAGCAGCTGGGGAGGATGAGAAAGGATGAGAAAGGGACGAACGCGCGCGGTCAGATGGGGCTGCAGCCTTGCACGGGTGGAGGAGCGCTCACGCAGCGCGCAGCGGGCTCCCTGGAGGCAGCAGCTGCCTGCAGCAGGGTGGTTTCGCCCCTGCTCGCTGCTGCCCGAACCGCTGCTTCGTTGCTGGGGGTGCCCACAGGAACGTGACCAAAAAGGCCCAGGATTTGGGGGACAGAGCGACGAGGAGCCTCCATCTCCCAGAGCTGATGTCGGTCGCCTGGGACCGCGTTGAGCGCTCAGCTTTTGGAGCCCAGCACCCCCGGGCCAGGAGGCTGTAGCATCCTTGTAGCATCCTTTGCTCTGTGTCCGAACACCCGCGTCGGTGCTGTTTGAAGCGACGTGGCTGTCAGTGAGCAGCAGCAGCAGCCACGGAGCCTTAGTTTTATTCTTTCAGCTAGTGCTGTGGGTGTGCAGAGCATCCTTCACTCACCTTCAAGGGTTTTTTTTCTCCCACCTCCAAGCACCGATGCTGTTCAAAACCCCACCTGGGGAGGATGCAGCCGCTGAGCTGAGCTGTCGCCGGCTGCTCCTGTGCATGGGGCCTGGCGGAGCTGGGGGGGACCCAGTGCCACATCCCCATCCAGGCTCAGCCCTTCCACTCCAGCGGGGGCTTTCCCCTCCGTGGGGAAAGTGCTGGGGCCAGCCTGCAGCCCGCGTGCCTGCAGCTTCCCCAGGAGGGCAGGAGGAGCCCACAGGGGAGCTGTTTGCCCCCAGGTCCGGGCTCTGGGCTGAACCCAAACAGATCCCAGAGCCACGATGTAAGGGGGGCACTCGGCCTCTGATGGCAAGACCCCCAAAAGGGCTGGCATCTCTGCCCCAGGAGGGTTTCTCCCCACTGCCCTGCTTGCAGCTGTGCTTTCCCTGGCAGCAGTAGCCGGGGAATGTCGCCTTTGTGGGTCCCCATTGTGGCTCTGGGTGCTCTCCAGGTGGCATCTGACGGTCCCTGCAATCAGGGAGCCCCCCCAGACACCAAGCACACCCCTGGCCTCAAGAAACTGCACCCAGCGACAGCGGCACCCACCCCAGCCAGGCAGAGACGAGGACCCCGGCACCTGCAGCCCCCAGGCCTCCCCCCCCAAATGTCCTAAGGGGGCAAGAGAATGGGTAGAAAACAGAGAGCAAAGCAACCACAATTAAACTCCGGCACAATCGGCAGGTAAAAATTATACTTTTATTTTTGAGTAAACCAGGAAGGAGAATCAATTGGTCTGTTCCATTTGACAGCTCGCTTAAAAAGGCCAAATCATGTTTTATTCATGGATGCTCAACCCGAGGGGAAGGAGTACACAAGGACAAACCCCAATCAAGCAACGGATCCGGAAGAAAACACGTTCTAAGCTCAGCACCGAGATGCAACCGGGGAAGCAAAGATGGATGAGGTCTATTTTACACATGATGAGAAGCAATTTAGCTTTTAATTTTTTTTTTTTAATCATTTTATTTATTTATTTATTTTAAATACAGGTTTAGGTGCTTTTCAGCTATGAAAAAAGGCAAAAAAGTGCATAAGTTGAGAGAGAAGGCAGAAATCAAGCAGTAAGAGGTTTGTTTCCCATGGCTGGGGGAGAAAGGGGCAGGGCAGGGGCAGGGAGACTTAGGACAATGGTTTCCAGGTAGCATTAAAAAAAGGTCCGTATACCAAAACGGAATCGCCTGTGTTATTATTTGGTCCATTAAAAAACGGTTTATTCACATTGACACTTCCCCCCCCAAAGCTCCCAGACAAGGACGTGATTAAGAACAGGGTGAGCAGGGAGGGACGCGGGCTCCTCCGCTCCCTCTCCCCGACCCTCGGGCTCGCTCGTTTTAGCACCGACCGGGATTCCCATCCCGTTGAACCCACCCCGGCTGCCTCTGGGGTCCCCAAAGGGATGGATGGCAGTGCCAGGAACCCCGGCCACGCTTCTCCTCCCGTCGCAGCCGGCTGGGAAACGAGCCAGGAGCAAGATGCTCGCCTCTCCTGCTGGGGGGCTCTGGCCCCGCTGCGCCCCAAACCCCGTCTCCGGTCACCCCAACCCTGCAACCCGGTGTGCTTTGAGAAAGGGGACCGCAAGCAGGAGGCACGGGGTCCTCTCCCACTCCGTGAGGCCGTCCCCACGGACGTGGCCCCAGACGGAGCCAAGGAATGTCTGAATTTGGCCATTTTGGTCCCTCGGGGCAGGAGCTCCTCGCTCCTCCCTCCCCACGCGCAGGTTTCCAGTTATACCCGTCCCTGCTCAGCCCCGGGACCCCCGCAGCCCAAAGGAGAAGGGGACGGGGATGTGCTTTGAAATTTTGGTCCGTGATGCGATCCCAAGTCAGCGGTGGCCCCAAAAGCCACCACCGCTGGGGACCTGTGAGAGGTGGGGGGCAGTGTGGGGGCTCAGGGTGCCAAATCTCCGCTGAGGGGGGGGGACAGGCACCAGGACGCTCCCCAGCACGGTGGCAGAGGGGGAAGAGCTTCCACGCTCGGCCCAGAAGAAGCACAGGGATGGGGGCTGATCCTGCCACCTCCCCAGACCATCTGCCAGGCGGGTGGGGGGCTCAGGAGGGTCCCAAAAGCCCCGCAGCAGTGAGAGAAAAACAGGAAGGGTCCGACTTGAACCGCAAACGTTCTTCTGGTTCATCCATCCCGGTGTGAGGTGGGGGGATTTGGTCCCAGCAGAGGGTCTGCTGCTCCCTCTGCACCAGCTCCCAGCGACCCGGCTGCTTCCCCCAGCCCTGAACTGCCCGAGCACCGAGGAAGGGGGGTCCCCCGGCTGGCACGGGTGCCCCAGCCCCTCCGGAAGGCTAGAGAAGGGGGGGAGACTGAGGGAGAAGGAAAGCGACGGCCGTTTGGTCTCCTGAGCCCCCACCATCCCCTGCAGACAGTCCCTCAGTCCCGACAGAGCGAGAAGGAAGCTAAAATTGGCAAGAGGAACCAGAGGCGGCTGCAGAAACACAAAAGAAACCGAAATGTCGGCTCCGGCAGGGCACGCTGGAGAAGGGGGTGCTAGGGGGAGAGGGAGAGAGGAAGGGAGGGAGGGAGACGCACACACACACACGCACACACACACACACTGGGGCTGGCAGGGGGGGGCTTGCACGCCCCGTCCCCTCCCGCGGCTCAGATGGCCTCCACGTAGTTGGCGGGGAGCATGCCCGTGTCGCCCGTGCGCTCCACCGTGCCGTACATCCACCCGTCGTCGATCTGCTGCACGTTGATGATGGTGTCGCCGTCCTGGAAGGAGACCTCGTCTTCGTCGGCCGCGTTGTAGTCGTAGACGGCGCGGAAACGCTTCTGTGGGGAGAAGGAGGAGGGTGGGTGGGCACGGGGCTGGCTCCAGGAGGGTCCCACCGAGCACCTCCCCCCCCCCCGGGAGCTGTGCCGGAGCCAGGAGGTCCTCACTGGGCACCAGCGAGGGATGCTGGTGGCAGAAAGAGCCACGGAAAAAGCAAGAACCCGGCACCCACGGGCACTTTCTGAACTGCTCCTCCCCGGCACAGCCTGCGGGCACGGGGAGCAGCTTCCCAGCAGCAACCCCTGACCCTCAGGGGATGGAAAGCGGTGGCGGGGTGGGCGCGGTGGAGCCCTGGGGTGTACTCACCCCCCCTCCAGAAGGAGCGTTGCGCTGCGTGGAGGCTGGTGCCGCGGGCTCCTTGTAGCCGTAGGACTGAGACGACAGCTGCTGCTGCTGCTGCTGGTAGACTGGGAAGGAAGGATTGGAGCCGTCAGCCAGAGCTGTGGCTGGGTGCTGGGCTTCGGGGGGGCACACGAAGCCCCCCAGCGAGGTTGTGCAAGGCTCTAGCGGCCGACAGGGCTGGAGGGGAGCGGAACAGAGCTGCCAACCCTTGGCGGAGCCCTGCGCCCTACCTGGGTTGCTGGGCTGGACGTGATGAGACGGCTGCTGCTGCTGCTCTGCGGGTCTGCGGTAATTGGTGCTTTCCTGGGAGTTCCTGCGCTCCATCTCGGCACCCTCACTGGGGCTGGGGCCCATCCTGCTCCTCTCAAACTCTTCGTGGTACTTTATCTGCAGGGGCAGAAGGGACAGAAGAGGTCAGAGCGCAGCCTGGCCAGCTCTGCAGCGCTGCTCCTGTGCTGGCCTTGGTCCCCCAGTGACTGCAGCAGCTCCCAAAGCTTTTTGGGGCCAAGAGCATCCTTCAGCTGCTCCCAGCTCGCTGCTGTTTGCCTCTGAGGGCAGCACGGCTGGGTCAGCCTGAGCGCAGCGCTCCTCCTCGCCCCGACCAGGACGTGCACCAAGGTCTGAGGAGAGGAGCAGGCGGTCTGAGACCCCCGGAGGCTCCCCCTCTCTGCCCGGAGAAAGGAGCTTTCAGGATCCCCAGGGTGGGATATGTCAAGTTTTCAGGCGTGGGTGAGATTCAGGGCCAGGCTCCCAAGCCCCTACACCGCAGGAGCGTGGAGCTTTAGGAATTTCTCTCCGCACACACCGTGCCAGTTGTGCAAATCCCCAACCCACGGCCAGGTGCAGCCTGTGGCGCTCCTCAGACCTGCTCCCAGGTGGCTCTAACCAAAAACCCCCCAGGCTCTCCCAGTGCAGGAGGCCCAGCAGATCCCACCAGCTGCACCTCACCAAAAAAAAAAAGGAAAGGGTTAACCCACGGGCCTAGGAAACCAATTAATGGCCACGTGTGTTAATGAATACCCTGAATGCACTGCCCTGGAAAGCACCTGGAGCCCATTTGCCTGCTGGTTAAACAGTTACAGAAGGGCACCACGGGCTCCTGGTGCAGGGGGGAGCAAAGCCTGGAGGAGTTGCTCCCTGGGGAAGGGGAACGCTGCAGGGACACCTTTGGGACAGCACCTTCAGAGGCAGGGGCTCAGCCTTTGCACAGCCCCATTTCGAGGTTTCCCGACGTGCAGAGGGTGTCGTAGGGCACCGTGCTGCAGAGACGTTGGTGCTGCTGCCCCTGTGAGCCCTGCTGCTCGCTCACCCTTTGGATTAAAACCCTGCCCGCGGGGCCGGGCTTTGTGCAGGCAGCGGGGCTGTTCCCACGCCTGCGCTAAGTGGGTCACTGCCACCCCAGGCTGGCAGCCAGCAGCCCCTGGGGAAGCAGCTCAGGACGGCTCCGTGGCCGGGAGGGGGCCGAGCAGCCCCCTCGGGGTTCGAAGGGGGGGGTCTGAGGGCAGATAGCACCCTGCAGCTCCCCAGGGAGCGAGCACGGAGCTCGCCAGGGAACTGCACAATGAGATCAAAAGGCGAGGGAATAAACAACCCCCTCCCGCCCCGCCGGGCATTGCTGTGTTTGTGCACGCGTGGGGCTCCTTCGAGCGCGCTCCCTCGTGGGGCGCAGGCACAAAACCTTCCCTCTGTGCCCTGGTGCGAGCCCGGATCCTGCTTCCCCTGGGGGCAGCCAGCAGCTCCCACCATGGCCTTGTCCCCGAGGCAGGCACTTGGTAAGGATGGAGGAGCTCCCCGGGCTGCACCCCAGAGCCGGGGCAAAGGCAGAGCGCACGTCGTGCCCGGGGGGCTGCGGGGAAGGAGGAGGTGGGCTGGGTGCCGGGGCTGGGGGGAGCTCGGTGCCTGCCCCGCTTCCAAGCTCGGTCCCACCGGGTCCTGCTCTGGGCACCGCAGACCCCAAAGGGGGCAGGGAGCTCCTGTGGGGAAACCCAAACCCGAGAGGTTTCTCGTGCTCGGCTGCATCTCCGGGGGCAGGCTTTGAGCGAGGAGCCAGCTCCCAGCCCTGCCTGCTGCTAGGCCGGGTTTTGCAACAGCTCCCGGCGGTTTGATAAGGAACAAACTCGACTTTCACTATCAGGGAAAGGTGAATTAACCCTCGGCACGCTGCTGAAGGCTTCCGAGCTCCCTTGCCGCAACGCCTGCAGTACAGGGCTGAGCTTGGGAAGGGGAGAAGCTCCCAGCCTGAGGCAGCAGCTGCAGGAGCACATCCTCCTCTCCCCATGGCAGCATCCATCCCTCCATCCATCCATGTTCATGTTATCACCTGCCAAAGAACCAGCATCTGGAGGGTGCGGGATGCAGCACAACCTGTGGGGCCAGCTGCCCCCCACCTCGGACACGGGGCTGCTCCTTTCGGAAGGGAGCTGGGTCCCTCGCAGACCCAGGAGGGAGCTCAGCTTCCAGGAGGCCGAGCGAGGACGGAGATGCTGCCCTCAGAAACCCTCCCCCCGTGTCGGCACCAAGGCAGGAGGGTGACAGGAGGGGGACCTGCTGCTCTTTGCCACCAACACGTGAGCAGCCGGGTGGATGCGAAGGGCTTGGTACCTCTTTGGGTACGGCGACAGCCTCAGCCACCAGCTCCAGCCTTCGCAGGATGGAGGAGCTGGGAAATGTGTAAAAGGGATGCACGGAGCCCGGACGAGGCAGGCTTTAAGGTCGACACAGCCCCGTGTGCGTGCGAGCAGCTCCGTGCTCTACCCCCCCCCGTGCAGCTCCCCCCTGGTCTCCTCGGCAGCGGCGCCGGGCACGGAGCTCAGAGGCTACTCACGTTGCTGATCTGATCCTGAGTCTTTTTGATTCTCTGCAGCTCCGGGGTGTCAGCCACCACGCTGAAGCCTTTTCCCTTGTTCTTCTCAAACTCCTCCTTGTAGCGAATCTGGGTGGAACGGAGAAAAAAAAAACAACAGATTTAGCCATGGGGGAAACCCAGCGCACGCAGCAGCTGTGTTCAGCAGGACAGGACCTCACCGTGACCCACGCTCTTCGTGACAAGCAGCAGCTTTCTAGCTGGGCCTCTGGCTTGCTCTGGAGACCCCCTCACGTACCCAGTAAGAGCAAATCGGGGCACTGCCAGGAGCCGAGGCACACCAACAGCTCCCCATGCACCGACTGCTCTGCTTTCTCTTTCAGCAGGGGCCGGGCTGACTTGGATTTACGCCGAATTCCCCCCGTGGCCTCGCAGAGCACAAGTCGCACGGCACGGATCACCTCATCCGTGGCAATCCGCCTGCTTGGGAGCCCCAAGGATTTCGTGAGCTACGCCCATACGAGAGCAGCTCTGTGCCGGGGACGTTCGGCAGCCTCTGGAATAGACCCAGCACGGCTACAGCCGAGGCAGGGTGTGGGGACGGAGGCCAGCAGCACACAAACATCCTCCTTTCTGCCTGCCAGACACTGACGTCAGCATCTCTCCCATCACACCCAGGAGCCGAAAAGTCCCGTTTTTACTTGCTCCCCCCTTTTTTTTATATTTTATATTTATTTTAAACAGCTTTACACATCCTTAGGACCCAGGCTTCCAGCTGTCCTGCGGGACGGAGCCGACGCAGCGCCCCAGCCCCGGGTGTCGCTGCGCCCTCGCCCCACTGCTGCGGAAGCAGAAGCACCTTCTGCGGATGCCCAAACCCAACCGCTGCCTCGATTGCTCTGAAAGGGAAGGAAACGCCGAGCAGCTGCTTGGCCAGCTCCGACCAGCGGCTTTGCTGCCATCCAGCCCCCAGCAGCCGGGTGCTCGGCTCGCCCTGCGCGCCGCGGGTTGTCGCTGGAGCAGAAAGGTCACCTCCGCCTCCGGGGCAGGAGGAACAAACCTCTCGCCACCCGTGCAAGGGGAGCAGAGCAGCCTGGTGCTGTGTGCGTGATGCTGGGCTGAGATGAGGGCGCAGAGCCTGATGGAGAGGGCTGGGAGGGAGCAGAACCGCTGCTCCCCGGGCAAGTGCTGGTCCCAGTAGGGTCAGGCACCGACTGGTGTGTGTGGCCGGCTTCCTGCAAGCCTTCCCGTCCCGCAGGGGGATGGCTGCCTGCCACAGACAGATGGATGGACGGACAGACAGCCGGGAAGCCGGGCTGGCCCCACAAAGGAGTGTGTAGGAGCAGAGCCGAGCCTGCGGGTCAGCCCCGCAGGCACACGTGGCTCCGAGATAAGGCTGGGAGGCAGCGTCATGGGGGAGGCACGATAACGCTGATTTCTTCCCCAAAACGCTGCCACGGAGGCACTGCCCCAAGCCTCGCCGGGTCACATCCCGCTGGGTCTGGGGGCACCTTGCAGGAGAGGCTGCCAAGGGTTTTGTGTCGCCGTCTGCAGAAGCCAAAGGGCCACACCAGCTCCAGAGGGGACGCGCAGTTTCCACCCCTGTGGGGGGCACGGAGCGGGCCCCCACCCGGAGAGGGGGGCAAAACCAGGCAGGAGGCGAGGGAAAAGGAGATGCCAGGGAAAAGGAGACGCCGTGGTTTGTGTTTGGCAGAAGGGCTGGCGGTGGGAGCGGAGAGCTGCGTCCTTCCCACACCCACTGGCTCTGGAAGGAGGCAGAGGTGGCTCGGGGGCCACGGGGAGGCACAGGAACAGCTTTGTCCTGACTGTTTTAACAAGCCTGGTGTGGATAAGGCTTGGTACAGCCCCCCCTGGCCAGCACATGTTGCTGGATGCTTGCTTGCACTGAGGGCTAGCAAAAATCTCCCAAGAGCAGCCCTGGGACACAGGGCCCTCCCTCGTCCTGCCCCAGCCCCTGCTCCAGGGCACCAAACACATCCTTATCCCACAAGCCAGGAGAAATCAAAGCTTTGGAAGCTCGTCAGAGCCTCTGCCCCCGCTTCAGAGCCACAGCAGGGATGGTATGAGCCACGAGTCAGGTTAGATTTCCAGCTCAGAAGTGACGTTAGAAGGCAAAGGTTTAATGAACCGGGCTGCGGTGTCTACCCGGGGAGGATATTAATGAAACCAAGATGCCAAAGCACATCAGAGAGGAACGCAGGAGACTGATTTCAAGGCAGAAGCCTCTGCTGGCTCGAAGCAGCGAGAAGCGGAGAAAAACTTCCCTGGCTGGGGTGAGGAACCCATCTCGAACACGATGAGGTGGGAAGCAGCAGCACCACGGTGCTGAGCACCAGGCACAAGGAGCCAGAGGTTAAGGGAGCTGCTACAGAGCCCGGGGGACCCCCAGAGAGGGGGCAGGAGGGGCGAAGTCATCAGCCCCAGGGGGCTGTGTTTGTCCTTTATCTGTCCTGCTTTTCATCCAGGCTCTTTTTTTTGGGATCTCCGCAGCCTGCCCGTGGGATGCTGTCCCTGCCATCGTGCTGGGGATGCCGCTCAGAGCAGCCCCAACCCCCCAGCCCCCCCAGGAGGGGTCAGTGGGTGCCAGCACCGGCTGCAAACACACAAGCGATGAGCTTTCAGAAAGCCAAGCGAGAGCAAGAAGCTCCAGGCGAGAAGCTAAGCACAAGGCTAAGCACCTCCTTCGATGGGTTCCACGGATTTACCCTCCTAAATCTCACCCCATGCATCCTCCCTGGTTTTCTCCCTGTTTTCCCCCCTCTGTAGCACTCAGGACACGGCAGCCTGGCCCAACAAAGTGATGTACAGGGGGTGCCCGACTGCAGGGGGGAGCCCGATGCTGGTCCCCGGGGCAGGTTAACCCAAGAGCTGGGCTCCGTGCCACCAGGTCCGAGCACTGGGGACAGCACCAGGAGCAGGAGAGGAAAAGCAGGGGTCAGGGGGGAGCCACTGCCCTTCCTGGCTCTGCTGCAGCACGGCCAGGTCCTGCGGGGCCACAGCCACGGCCGGAAAGGAGGGAGGAAGTGCTCAGAAACGGCGATTTTCTGCTGCTCCCTGCCCTTATATGGGCAGCGGCGCTGTCTGCGCCGGGCTGGGCCAGATTTGGGCACCCGCAGGGCGCAGGGATGAGGGGCAGAGGGATCCCCCCTTAGCAGCCTGGCCACGGGTCCTCACCTCGCTCCTGTCCACGCAGAGCACGGCCACGTGTCTGGCATCCTGCTCCCCTCAATCCCTCAAAATCTCGAGCCCAAGTGACCCTGGGTGATGGAGGGAGATAAATGTAAGGGGCCGACCCCTCTGCGGGCTCCTGCTCGCTGCCAGCACCCCGGCTCAGAGCTGCCTTTCATCCAGGGGCTGTATTTAAGAGCCCAGTGACACAGACAGAGCCAGGACCACGAGATTTCCAGACCCACACCCACGCCTCGCCCCATAATAAAACAGGATCCATGCTAACATCCCTGTAGGAGCTAGGGGAAGCCTTCTTGCAGCCCCTCGTGGGTCCCAGCTCAAGCAAATTAAACCAGCGCCCACGTCCCCGTCGCTGCCAGCAGCTCCCCGAGGTGCCAGCCGTGCTGCTGCAGGAAGGAAACGCTGGGGACAGGAGGGGACAGGAGGGGACAGGAGAGCTACCTGCCTCCCACACCCCCGCAGCCTCCACCCTCGGGCAGGAAAAGCTGCCTCCGGAGCTCCCAATTTGAGGAGTTTGAGAGGAGCCACAGAACGGGAACCCTGCAATTTTCTTGCCGCACGTGGGCTGCGAGAGGAGGCTGCAGGCGTAAAAGCTGTCACTTTGGGGACTTATTTAGCTGCAGGAGGTATTATTATCCAGCGTCTGCCAGTGACCGGAACAGAAGACGCCCTCTCGGCACACAAACAGAGGGCACGGGGACGTGCACGAAGCTGCTCCAGCTCCACAAAGCTGTCCTGACACCACCCCGTGCGTGCGGTGGCTCCTCCAGCCCTACCAGGGTGGGACGGGAGCGTTTTGGGTGGATCGAGCTCCTTAGGGAAACCCGCAAGCACAGCAGCTCTGCAGGAAGGGCGAAGCTGCTGGGGAGCAGGGATTTTTTTTTTGCTCCTGCAATCAGAACCCTCTGTGGAGGACACAGCCCCACAAATTTCCTTACCCTAAAGCAGCTCCCAGCCACGGCAGCTCTGCAGGGATGCGATGAGGGCTGAGTTTGGCTGTAAATGCTGGCGTGAAGGCGAGGTGTGGCTGTTCACATAACCCTGACCTCGCTCCACGAGGGATTTTACCGCTACACCTGCCTGCAGAGCCCTTGCCTGCCCCAGCAGCGTTAGCCAGGATGCACTTTTGGGGGGGAATTTGAACCTCTGAGGTGGCATTTGAACCAGCAACCTGCAGCACAAAAGCCTCCCTGTGAGGCTGTCAGCACAGCACAGCCAGCAAGCTCTTCGCAAGCCTCTCCCCGTGTCAGCTAACAGCTCCAGTTCGCAGGGCTGAGCCCTGCTGCCTGCTCTGGAGGGGCTGGAGGTGACCTTTGCTGGTCCTGGAGGGTTTGCCCAGCTCCTGCAGTTACCACCGAGAGGCTGTCAGTGAAAGAGGAGCGGCTGCATTTTAGCTGGAGTGCTTCAAGAAACACAAAAACGTTTGCCTCTTGGAAAATAGGAGACTCCCTTTGTAGGCAGAACAAAGGCAGGGAGGAATTAAGATCTTATCTGGAGTGATTCAGGATCTCTCCTCCCTGGAGGGCTGAGGCAGTTTCCACCTGATTTGTCAGTGCCATCTCCCACTGTCACCTCCGTCCCTGTCCCCATCCCCTCCTCCTGGGCTGCCTGTGCCTGCTGCACAGCCTCCTCTCCCTCCTGCTCACACAAATCGTATTTTCAGCACATCCCCGCATGAGACCAGCACCGAAAAGGTGTGGTGCTGGTGTCTGAGGGGCTCCAACACCCTGCCTGCATCCCAGCCCCTCTGCTGTTCACATGCAGCCAGGTTCCTGAGCCCTGCTCCTGCCTGTGGCTTTGCCAGGCAGGTCGAGGGGAGCAGGGCCAGCAGCTGGCACCTCCTCGAGTGCTCTGGCACCTCCTGCAGCCGTGTCTCAGCCCCTTGGCCCCGTGGCAGTGTCCCCAAGGAGCCCATGCAGAGGGCTGTCCCCGTTACAGCGCTGCCGAGAGCCGTGCTTGGAGCTCTGCTGCACCTCCCACAAGGAACAGCAGTTGCCAAGCTCTTGGGATCTTGAAGTTGGTGTAAAATGTCTGTTCCAGCTCCCTCCTTTAAAAGGGGCCATGCAGACGATGCACTGGAAGCCGCCGTGCTGGTCGGTGTCCTTTTGGTGCTGTGTAGGATGGGGATGCAGCTCCATGGGGGCTCCCCCTGCTCAGGGCACTGTCCCTGGAACCTCCCCTGCTCCTGGGCGGCTGCTCCAGTCGGGCACGGATGTCTGGGTCTCTGCACGGCTCCCCAGACACTTGGTTAACAGGGAAATGGGGTGAATAAGACCCTGCAACAACCTCACGGAGAGGAGAGAAACCTAGTTTTGCTTCCAGCACAGCACGCACCGCAAGGAGCTGAAAGTCCCAGCAAGCTACAGAAAAGCCCCGGCAGTGCAGAGCATGCTCCCGCCCTCCCTGGGGTCTCCTTTAATAAGCAAGAACTAATGAAGAGCCTGAGTTCATTGTAAAAACAGCACTGGATACTCCAGAGCATTTGGTACAGCGTTATCTTGATTGTTACCATGGAAAAGCAGCCGTGTCCCCTTAGCAGCTCCGTGAAGCACAAAGCAAGCCCGGGGCTGAGCTCTGGCTCCCTGCTCGAGCCAAGCCACGTTTGTGCAAGCCAGGAGCTGTTGGGCAACCCGCTCCGAGGAGCAGAGCTTGCCAAAGCAGAGGTTTCAAAACTCGGCGCTGGCTGTGTGGGCACCGCCAGCTCCGGCTGCTAACAGGTGAGGTCCCGATTTCCCCCCTCCTCCAGCAGGAAGCACGCCCGAGCAGTTTGCTTTTTTTTTTTTTTTTCAGCTCCTGGCACTCCCAGGCTAATGGGGAAGAAAGGAAGGTCGCCGTGTCCTTCAGAGCACAGCCGGGAGAGGAACGCGCCGATCCCAGATGTCTGCTCACCCTGAGCCCACCGCCAGGGCAAATCCTGTGCCGTTCACCCTCTGTCCGGACCTTCTGTGGACTGGCACTGCTGGCACACCGAGCTGAGCCAACACGCCTTGCTGACAGCTCTCCGGGCAGTCTTTTTGCCCCTTCCCATTGAAGGAAAAATAATTAAATGGATTCCCAGAACGGTTGCCACATCCTGTGTTCTCCTCAGAGACTGTGACTCAAGCCAGAATTGCCCCCGGATGCGTTTTCTTCCACTGCAGCGCACTCCGAGCACACATCTGCAGCTGTACAACAAAGCTCACCACCACAGCTCAGGACCACGTCGGGTGCTTTGGGCTCAGCCGTGCCCCACGAACGCCAATTCTTGGTGCAGAGAAGTCTCACAAAGAGAGGCCATCCACCAAGGCCGCCTGTCCTGCGCTGATTTTGCCCTTCCAAGGCACAAAACTTCTTCACAGCAGCATCACTCGCAGCTCCCTCCCATATCCTCAGTGCCCTGGAGTAGGCAGGAAAGCAGATTGCTCCTGCGTCCCCCCAAGAGCCGAGCAGCTCCCCCTGCACCACCAGAAGTTATCAGGGTGAGCACCCAGCCCAGAGCCGTGCGTCAGGGCTGGGGACTTCTGCTGACCCAGGGACACCTCGAGGGTACAGAGCAGGACGCGCCTGGACAACACCCCTCTCAGACAGGCTCCTCTCTTCCCTCTGGAGAAAGAGATCTTGGTCTGTGCCAGTCCTTATCCCTTCTATCTGTTTATTTCTGCTTGCCAGCACTTTCCAGCCCTACAACACCTGGGTTTACCTGAAATACTCGCCTACGGAGCCTGTCCAGATGAGGCCATTTGCCATTTCACCTGATTGCGTTGCTGGGTGCCAGGAGGGAAAAAAAAAAAAACAGTGCAAGACATGGACGTGACCAGGAGAGGCAAACCGTGGGCCGGACCCTTCCCACCACCAGGGACGAACGAGAACAGCAAAAGCTCAGACGTGTGAGACACGAGAAGAGGAGCCCAGCCCCAAAATTGCTGTGCAAGGGCGTTGGGGAAGCACCAGCGCGCTCACCTGGCTCTGCAGCTCGCTCTGCTGCTTCAGGCGCAGGTTCTCGGGAGTGTCTGCCACCATGGTGAAGGACTGCTTCGGGTAGTGTCTGGGGAGGGAAAGCAGATCGTTAAAGCAGATCGTTAACCCACGGTGCTCCTGCAGGCCACCTCCACCCCCCCCCGGACCCCACAAGAGCTCCGACACAGGGCCATGGGACAGTGGCGACGCCACCGGGTGTGCTGCCCTGTACCCCAGAGCAGGCACATTTCTCACGATAACTGCAGCTAAAGTCCATCAGCAGCTTTATCAGGGAAAGGGGAAGGGGAGGATTTCCTCCCCTGCAGAGGGGGATGGCTTTCCAGGGCTGTACCCGTCTGGTTTCTGGACAGACCTAGCACATCTCCATCGAAACCTTCAATTTTTCATTAAACAGTCCTCAGGGTAACATCAGACCAAGTAAATGCTACGAACGCCCTGGTTTTACAACAAGACTTTGCTTCTGCTTCACCATTTCTGTCAGAAAGGGTCAGAGGGAGGAGGGTGACTCTTCACTTGCTGATTTTACCCAAGTCTCAGCCACGCAGACCTCACATCACGGCCTGCTGACTGCAGAGCATCACAGCCCCGGCATAAACCATGTCAGCACAACCGTGCCTGTCCCGGGGGCACGGGCTGTGCTTCTTATCTACTCCAGTTCTGCGTGCTCGGGGAACGCTCAGGGCATGCCTGAAATGGGAGCAGGAGGCAGGAGACCTCCGCCGCGGCCTGGCTGCGAGCCCAGCAGCGATTATTCTGAAGTGCCACGGAGCAGTTTCTGAAGAGCAGACACAGCCCTTGCTGCGGACATAAATCAGCAGTTGGAAGAACTCAGGGGCTGGCAGAAAGCAAAATATCTGATCCCAACGCTGGAGGTTGCTACGAGGCCCCTCCGAGCAGACCGGGAACCTTCACGTGGCCACCTCCAGACCCCTGGGAGGTGTGGAAAAAAAAAGCAGGAGGCAAAGCAGTGCTGCAAGAGGGGGTGTTCAGTGGGTGAAATCCCTCGTTAGGCTTGGAAAGAGCCTGGCAGCAGCTATCACTGGACCCTCATGCCTCCGAGAGGCAGCAGTGACAGCAGGATGCTTCGGCACGAGTGTCCTGCTGCTGGTCCTGCCCTTGGGGTGAGGCACACCACAGGATGCCCTCTCCCCACCGTCCTGCCCCATGCACAGCCCACGAGCGGCACGGAGGAAGCTTTACAGCACAGGAACACCCGCAGGA
This sequence comes from Netta rufina, assembly GCF_964035555.1. Taxonomy (NCBI): domain Eukaryota; kingdom Metazoa; phylum Chordata; class Aves; order Anseriformes; family Anatidae; genus Netta; species Netta rufina. Next base: position 1,762,692 of record NC_140148.1, on the reverse strand, counting down.
TGCTCAGTGCTGGCCGCCCCCATGTCAAGCTCCGTGCACCAAGCCCCCCGGGAAGTGCCCACGGAGGAAACCCGACGCTGAACGGATGGAAACTGCTCTCGTGGGATGGAAAGGAAACCAAAGACGTCCCACGGCAGCACTTAGGGTTTGTAACTCAAGTAGCAGAGAGCAAGGAGGGGGGAAAACGGCCTTCACAAAGGGCCGGAGGTTTCCCTTTTGCACGATTTAAAGCAGGACTCCCGGCGTGGTGGCACAGAAAGGGTTTTAGGAAGCCAGTTCCTAGCACAGCGCCGTGGCTTTGAGGCACAGGCCGCAGCAGCCCTGGGTTGTGTTTACCACAGAGCTGTGTTTCAACCTGGTTTCACTTTCAAACATGCAAGAACTGGGCCAGAATCTCCTGAAAAGGGCAACCGAGCCATCGCCCACCACAGCGGCTCCTTGGGGCAACAGAGGCCTGCGGCTCCTCATGGCGGGGCACGGTGCCTGGCTCCCCACGGGGGTTTGAAGGCTTTTAGCACGGTGCTGACCCCAATCTCAGGGCTGTAACCCAGCCTGGGCAGCCTCCAGGTCCCACATCTCCACCAGCACAGCCCAAGTGGTGCCTGAACCAAGCTCTGCAGGGTTATGGAAGCTCCAGGAGCCACGGCTCCTGCCCCTTTCCAGGCCATGAAACGTTTTGTGGGTCTCAGGCCCTCGGGCTGCACTCCGGGAGCTTGTGTGCTGCAGCGTTAGCAATCAGCTATTTACAGAATCAGCATTAGCACCTCTGTCTGAGGCTAACCAAAATGTGGCCAGCTGAGGGTAAGTTAGCAGAAAGCCGGCTGCAGGGGGAGGAATCTGTCTGAAAACTGCTGGCCTCCGAGCAGGGCAGCAGCAGACACAGCCACAGACCTGCAAGAGCAGCACACACCTCATAAAGCAGCAATGCAGGAAGCTCGAGAATAAAAATAGACTCCTCCTGAGCCTCGCTGAAAAAATAAAGAGAACCCTCCATGTGCACACAGAAACCAAGCAGATGCAGATGTGGTTTGCAGAAAGGGGAAAAGACAACTCAGCAAGCAGCAGCTCGCTGCCTGCCCCCCTCTCCCCAGCCCTGCAGCGTCTGGGATAGCAGGGGACAGACCTGGGCAGCCTCCAAAAACACAGCACCACGGCAGCCCGGCTGTCCTGCCGGCCTCGGCGAGGTCCCAGCCAGCCCCCACTGAGCACCGTGCGGCCGGACCCGTGCCAAGTGAGCCCAAAGCAACCCTAACACAGCCCCCCGCAGACGTCTGGCGACAGGAGAGACCGAAAAGCACAAGAAGCAGCTTTAGACAGCAGATCACCGACTGCTTCGAGGATATACTTTAATCTCTGTTTAGATTAATCTGATTAGAGGGGATATAATACCGTGTGCTGGGGCTCCGTTCCTCACTACTGCTGGGAACTGCCACGGGAAGGCTTCACGCCGGGGTACGGTGTCAGGGCACAGACCTCTCCACGCTGCTTCCCGGGGAAATTTCGGCCTTGAGACTCCAGTAACAATAAAATCTGATCCTCCACGAGGGCCCAGTGCTCACCAGGAGCAACGGACACCGCAGAACCGGGTGTGTTTTCGCCATTTACTTAAGTGCTCACGTGGAAACGGAGCTCTTGCTGTTCTGGCCATCGCTTCTGCTCTCCCAGCAGCTAAAGCAAGCGGCGCGAACATCGGGGTGGGTGCTGCCCGGACCCACCCAAAGGCCCTGCTACGGCCACTGCTCAGAGCTGCACCCACGGACCACATTTTAGAAGCAGCAAATCAACCTCAGACGCGTTGGGACCAAATCCACGCCAGCTGCTGTCTGCTGCTAAGGGATGAGCAGCCTGGGGGGCTGAAAAGGAGGGGGGGGTGCCTGCGTACACGGCACCAGCCTGTGGTTAGCCAGCTCCTTGGCATAAAGGCTGCTGCAGTTGCACCAGTCACTGGGTGTAATGCTTGCAATACCTTGAAGAGATGGCATCGAGGGGAACGGGCCTTGGACCAGGGCACAGAGACAGCAGAAAGCTGGTTTTGTAACCCTACGGTGCTGGGGGAGGCTGCGCTCACCTCGCTGCTGTGGGAAGGAGGAGAGGCAACGAGCAGCAAACCTGCACGTGTGTGCAGTGCTGGGTGCCACCAGGCAGCTGCTGAGGGAGCCAGGGCTTAGTGACCAGCAGTGCCAGCCCCGTAAGGGCACTGTCTGCGCTCACGGGGCACCGGGGGACAGGGAGAGCCTCAGCTCGTTTCACTCCAGTTACTCACGTCCTGCAGCCCTCGCCTGGGTTTCTTGGAAGTCACCGCCTGACTCACACCGAGGTCAAAGAGAACAAAGCCACTTTTTAAGCACGAATGCAGCTAAACCCCTAACGCCCTCCCCGACGGCTAATTCTCCATTTGGCAAACGAGGTCTTGATGCCAGCAGGGCATCGGATCAGCCCCAGATATGCCGTGGGATGGAGCCACAGGCTGTCAGCACCGCCAGACAGTGGCACGGAGCTGCACAGCTCCCATGAAGGGCACACACGGTTCCAGTTGTGCACACCAGCGAGCCCGAGCTGCATTTACGGCTCAGCCACGGCCCGCGAGCTGCGTGCTGGCTGCTGGTGCTGCGAGCCTAAATCATCCCATTCCCATGGCAACCGCATCCGATGCTCCGGGCATGCCAATATCGCTCCGAAGGCGAGTCCGAGCAGCAGCCTCCAGGGCAGGAGGAGGGAAGCCCCAGTCACTGCAAGGGCTGGGCACCAAGTGACACAAATCCATCCCCGCGGAGCTCAGAGAAACCAAAAAGCCACAGCTGTAGGGCAAAAAAAAATAATAAAAAAAAATCAATCTTCTGCAAGACAGCCAACAGTGCTGCTGCTTCTTGCATTTCCAGGAGCGCTGTGCCCACAGCAGTCTGTGCCCTGCTGCAGGGCCTGGGGAGGGAGAGGAAGAGATAGGCACAGCCCGCAAGGACTACACCAGAATGAGGTTTCCTCCTCTGTCAGTGAGATTTTGAGGAACCCTCCTAAGGCTTGGGGCAGCCTTGAGCCCCTACAGACCGCTGTGGTGAGGCAGCAGCGACCTGTCCATGCGAGGCATGGGAAGGAACGCACACGTTGAACCATTTCCCTGAATATTAGGCATCGTTTTTCCCCAAAGCATGGCTCATGAGATCCGCCGGGTAAGGGAAAGGCATTTCAGTCCTCTGGGAATTTCAGGCCAGGAGCTGCTGATTCAGGAGCGGTGACGGCCCCCCCGCCAAAGCCAGCGCTTCCCACTGCTCAGCCAGCACAAACACAGCCGCCCATATCCCCGCAACACGCCGGAGAAGGGAAAGCCATCTCATATGCATGAGAATCAGCCCCAGAAATAGTCGGCAGTAAATTAAATCTTAATGAGAAAGCACCAAACGAGTTGCCTTGGGTTCGGGGAGAGCGCGGGAGGCAGCGGGCGTGTGGGAATCGGGCGCCTGTTCCCCTGGGATCCACGGGACTGGTGCTGAGGATGGGACTGGACGGGTCCTGCCCTCCCCAGGGGGGTGGTCTCACGCTGTCCTGCTTCTCCCCCTCCCCATCACCAGGTCCAAAAGGAGGGAGCAGAGCAAGGCGGGGGGGGTCCTTGCTGCTCTCCCCTAGGTGCCACCAACACGTCACCGCTCAGCCTGCCTCCAGGCGTGCACCAAAGGCGCATCCTCACGAGCAGGGACCAGCGAGGAAGGCACAAAATGGCTTTCAAAAAAAAATAAAAAAAACAAAAAAAAAAAAAAACAGGAACCAGGGGGAATTTCAGCAGCCCCAACGCCACCGGGCTCGGCGCCGCACGGAGGTTGCCGAGTCCTTGACGGAGGCGGCTTCTTGCCAGCCGCTGCAGGAGCTCGCCCAGCTGCTGCCAACAGCTCCACGCCAACACCACCACGTTCACGTCCTCCTCCAACACGTGCACGCCCGCCCCAATGCCCTTTGCTCCTCGCCTCTTCCCCAGAAGCTCATTCCCCAAGTTAAGCCAGCAGGCAGCGAAGCACGCAAGGAGCAAAAGTCACTCGAACCGACGCTGCAGCCAAGGCGACTGAGCCCTGAAGGGCCAGCAGAAAAACCCTCCGGGACTCCAGGGCCTCTGAACGCGACAATCAGACAAACCCAGTAGCCTTTCCAGAACAAATGGGGGCCAGGAAGAAACCACCACGGGAGCTAACGCAGAGGTGCCCGGCTGGCACAACCACAGCACCTGGTTTTTGCTCCTGGTTTGGCACAAGCAGGGGGCTGCTCTCCCTGCCCCAGGCTGCAGGTGCACAGGGAGGGGATGAAGCAACCGAGCCCCTGGTGAAGTCCTCCCAGCTCTGCCACGAGGCATTTTGTGCTGCATGGTTAAATCAGGTCAGGGGAGCCTTTGCGAGCCAGATCGAGCCGTCTGGCTCCTGCATTAGGGGCTGCTTGGGTGCGTTAGCTCCAAGGCACCTGGAAGCTCACCCCGCTGGTTGCAGCGGCTGTAGGATTACCATGGGATAAGGGTCCGTCTGCTCAGCAGCCCTCCCCCAGCTGGCTTTGCCATCTCTCCCCTGCCACTACAGGGCCCTCGTGCAGCCCGGGGAGACACAAAGCTCCCCTGGTTCTTCCCGAGAACCCCCCCAAAGAGCTGCACGAGCGAAGGCAGGGCTGAGCCAGGGAGCTCCTGGTGCAAGCACACCGGGCACAGCCTTTCCCACGCACTGACCAGCTCCAGCCCTGGCTTCCCGTGACCCCGAGGCAGAAAACCCCATCAGCAGCTTCCCCTTCCTGCACCCAGCACAGCAATGGGTGTGCCAGCGACCTCAGCTCCGGACCGGTGCAAAATTTGGGCTGCTGGCGTCCCCACCACATCCCAGTGCCTGGGAGCAGCCACCCCTAAAAGCTGCCCTCCATGAGAAGCTCTGCTCTGCTCCCTCCCTGCCAGCCAAAAAAAAAGTGGCAGGGCTTGAGCCTGGGGAGCTTCTTGGGAGCTGAGAAGCAGAGAGAAACTTCTCCAATTAAAACACCAAAGGACACAGCTGCAGGACCTCGTAAGCAGCGCTCTGGTTGTGCACAGTGCTCGACCACGAGCCCCCCCAGGTCTGAGAGCTGTGGGACACGGTTGTGCCACCTCCAGCAGGACTCAGACGTGTGTTTAGCCCCGCAGGGTGAGCAGGAGATGGCTGGGTGTCTACAAGAGCCTCCCTAGCTCCAAGAGTTGCTTTGTGGCTTGTGTTCAAGCGCAGGCACCACGCAAGTGCCCTCGGCAGACGTGCCGGGTGCTGCCCTGGGTGAGGCCGTGCAGCCCCTTCCCCACCCACAGACCTGCCCCCCCCCGGGGGCCACGGCCGCCTCCGTGCAGCTGCCTCGAGGTTTTGGGAAAGAAGAGTTAAACAAAGGAAGTAATAGACCCTGCCTTGCCAGAACGCTCTAAGTTCACATCCTGCCTTTCAAAGACTCGCCGATTCCTGGGGACGAGCTTAAAAAAAATATATAAACTTTTTCTTTTTTTTTTTTTTTTTTTTTTTTTTTAAAAAAAAGCAGCACCATGCCACTTCGCAGAAGGCTTGCAAACATCCCACCCATGAAAGAGAAGGGCGGCGCGGGGAGATTTCGGTTCCTCCCAGCACTTTCAGGGAGAGGCGCTGCCAAAATGGCTGGGTCCAGCTCTCCACGTGTGCAGCCGCCGCCTCCCCCCCAGCATCTGCTCGCAGCCTGCCCGAGGCGGGTGTGCGAGCTCAGCGCCACCCCACAGGGCTCTGCTGCTCCCATTCCCACCGTCCAGCTGCCAGGATGGGGGAGGCAGAAGGAAAAAAAGAAACAAAAAACAAAAAACCCTCGCCCCCAGCTCCCCTTGGCTGGCTGGGTGCTGAGCAGGGCGCCCAGGGGCTCTGCCAGCAGGTAGCAGAGGGTGCTGCAGAGCAGAAGGGAAAGCAGCTTGCTTCAGGAACCTGCTTCGAGCCACGAGGGAAAGGTTTCAAGTGAAAGCAGCAGCACACGGGGAAGCCAGCGGTCACTTTTGGAATCGGCCCCGCTCACCACGCTGCCCCCGTCCCGTCCCCGAGCCCCCAAAACAGAGCGGTGCCTGTCCAACCCCCCCCCCCCACACACACACACTACAGACAGGGCTCAGAGGAGCTGTTTATGGGAACGGGGCAGGCGTCACAACGGTGCTGTGTTTTTCCACAAGGTTTTTTGGCCCCAGGCGTGGATAAATAAGTTCGGATAAATAAGATCAGGGAAGTCAACAGCCAGCCACTGCCGCCCCCACCCCACGCGGCGAGGTCTGTGCCAGGCAGACCTTGGTGCAGCCTCAACCCAAACCCCCCCCCCAGGGCTCTGTGGGTGCTGCCCCCTGCCCAGGGCAGGGCAAGGGGCTCTGCTTGAGCCCCCCAGTGTGGGGTGAGCTGCGTTGCTGCTGCTGGGGGCACGGGGAAGCCGCCTGGGTTCTGCTGCCATGAGCAGGGAGACGGCGCCTGCTGCACGAGCAGGAGGACCCCGGATCACAGATGCCCTGAGCAAGGGGATCATGTTCCTCGGAGAACAAGCTCACCTGCCATCTGCTTTGTCCTAAACAACACGGCAGCGTCCTATTGACACTGCTCCTACCTGAGCTGGAGCACATCTCCCCCCCCTCCAGGCTCCAGGAGGCAGGGAGCCCACGTTCACCAGGTGGTGACAATGCCCTGGGATCTATTGAGAAGCAATCGGCAAGGCAGGGGGAGCCAGGAGGCACCGTGGGGTCTGCCCCCAGCTCCTGCTTCTGCAGAGGGTTTTGTGCACGGGGACATCGCTGTTTGATGTGAGCAAGGCAGGCACCGGCCACGGAGGAGGCACCAGCAGAGGATGGGGTGGGGGGAAGGTAGCAGGGCCCCTGGGGAGGGATTTTGGGTTTCCACCAACTGACCAGGAAGCCTGGAGCAATAGCACCAGCTGCCAGAGGTCCCTGCGTCGATCCCAAGTACACAGAGAGCACCTGGAGTCAGCTGCCCTTCCTAAATACTCCAGAAAGCAGACATCACACCCCAAAGGGGACAGATTTTGCACCCCAAAGAGGATTCACCAACATTTGGCACCAGGAGCCCCCCCTCTCCCCAGTCCTGGAGGCACCAGGACAACGCGCGGTGCCTGCTCGGAGCCCCACGGCGCACAAAGTGTGCGAGCCCAGACAGAAAGCCAGTTATTCTCATCCCGAAACTCGGCACAAATAAAGCGTCGGACAAACACCTGGACCGCGTCCCAGCAGCACAGTTGTTCCTCTTTCCCTTCCTGCACCCCCCCCTCCCTTAAACTCGGAGGATCACTTATTAGTGTGGTAGGCTGCTACCAGATGGAGCGGCGAGGAGTGCCAAGAACAGATCCCTGGCTCGCTGGGGAACTTGGAGCAGCTCTGCCCACCGCTCGCTAACTTTTTCCAAGCGAGAAGCGAGCCCCAGAGGTATCGGGAAGCTCGCTCCAAATGGAAAGGCCAGGATCGAGTTACTGGGGAGAAATCTGCCGGGGAGGCTCCTCGGGTCGCCACCAGGAGTTTGGGGCTCGTGCCCGAGCGATGCTCCTCGCTAGGTGAGCCGGGGGCTGGCAACGAGGCACATCAACCCCACGGCCCCGATCCCCTCGTCGTGGCCCCACAGCCCCGATCCCCCCCCCAGGACACGCTTGGCACGAGGAGGACAGCCACCGCCGGGTGTGGTTTATTGCAGGGAAAGGCATCTCCTCGCCGAGGAGACGCTGAAGTCACGCAAGCACAGCAGATGGAGGGAACGGGGACCCTGCTGACACACCTACGTGAGATATTTCTGGCAGCCTCGCGTTGCCTTTAGCCCCTTTGTGAGGAGAGGGGGGGAAAATAAAAAAATAATAATAAAAAAAAAAGCAGTTTTCCCCTTCCCCTGCCAACAAGGGGAGCAGCACAGCGCCTGCCTGCAGGGCTCTGCCCCAGATAGTGAGTGGGGCTAGGCGGAGGCGAGCAGGGTCTGGCCAGCAGCACGTGGCTGCGTGAGCCCCAGCAGAGGATGCCGGAGCTGTGCCAGGCTCCCAGGGGGCAGGGGAAGGCCACTTGCTCCCTGCCCACTCAAAATTCACACCCAGCCCCTCCGGCCAGCCCCATTTCACAGCAGCAGGATGCCAGCACGGAGACGCATTCAGAGCGATTGCTTTAAGTCCAGCAGGAATTCGTGGGAGCCCAGAGCTCTGCCGTGAAGTCCTGCCTTGTCTAGACGTCCTCTGGAGGGAGATGAGCAGAACAACCTCGTCACCGGGCACAGCAGAGGAACCTCCCCTGCCTCCACAGGACAGCAGCCTGGTGCCTGCAGCTGCAGATTTTTAAATCCTGTATGTATTGCTGCAGAAATTACATCCTGTATATGATGTGTATTTGGGAGCAGCCGGTCCCCTGGACACCCACACAGTCTCCCCTCCACTCTCAGAGGCCTCGCACTATCTGCACACAGCCCCACCTTGATCCAGAAAGAGGTGGAGGCAGAGGAACTCACATTAAAAGATGAGCCCAGCCTCAAATGCTGCTTCCAGGGAGCAGCCAGGCACCCCAGTACCCAGCTGAAGCCACAAGGGGAAGGCTGAGGACCTGCTCACATCCACCAGAGCTCCCCGAGGGGCACGGGGAGCTACCAGCCACCTCCCTGAAAGGCAGCACACAGATTTACTGCTGGGGCAGCGTCACACGGGGAGGAAGCCCAGCCCTCTTCCTCCTGCTCTCTTGAAGAAAGAAACTTTGGAATTTGGCAGCCGGCCACAGCTCGAACAGAGGAGACCCTGTGCTAGGGCACGTTCAGAAGAACAGCCTCCTCCCGGCCAGCACTAACGTTGCTTTTCCCCCCTCTCACTGCTGCTTGGGGACAGAAGATGTCGCCCCCCAGCCCCTGTGGGAAGGATGAGACCCTCGGGGGCAGCTCTGGGTTCACCTTGCCCAGCCCTTTCTTCCTCCCCAGGATATTCAAGGCCACCACGGGTCCCGGCTGGAGGGGCTGGGTGGTAGCAAGCCCTGTCCCTGCAGCTCCCTGCACCCTGCTATGGGTGCTGACCCCATGCAGCCCCCAGCCCGGGGGGCGAGGGCCGTGCCAGCAGCCCCCAGCCACTCTCAATTCCCTCCACGGCTAGGCACGGCCACGCCAAGCAGGAAAAAGAGAACCAAATTCAGATTTCCATGCGCCATCCGAGCACCTTGGGGGTAGCGGCGAGCCAGGCAGCTCCAGAGGGAGGCTGCTGAAGGGTTAAGGCAGCGAGCGGCATCAAAGGGAGCTCTGAGCAGAGGGGGGTGAGAAGCTGAGATGGGTCGGGGTTGCGCAGACTCCTTGGAATCTCAGGAATTTCCCATTATTATCCCACTTCCCTTGCAGCAGCGTGGAGGGAGAAAGCACTGGAGGGACCCCAGGGCCGTGCCTGTGGCCAGGCTCAGAGCTGCCAGCGCTGGCCTCGGGGTGCAGGGGAGGACAAGGAGGAGAGCTCGGGGGGCTCAGCTCCTGCACAGACCTGCTGCTCGCTGCAAACCAAGGCCCCCCAAGCTCTCAGATCCCAGCACAGCAGATTTGGGGACCTGCAGAGCCACAGAACAGGCGCTGGGGAGCCCCAGCAGCTCAGTCCCCCCCTCACCGTGCCATCACTGCAGGGGTTTTCCTTCCACCTTTAAGGCAGGAGTTCTGAGCTGGTGCCAGGGGCCCCCACTACAAGAATGAGGGTTATTTGCTGCTTCTCACACCACTGCCACTTCAGGTAGGGTCCCAGGACACAGCATTACCAGCAGATTTGGACGCTGCATGCCTCACCCCATCCAGTTTGCCCACCAGGGACGGGTCACAGCCACCACGAGCACGTGGTGCCAGCAGTAACCGAGCTGAAGGGGAAGTTTTTCTGCCAGAGCACCATTGGTTGGTGAACTTATGGCTTCTCCTTTCCATTCTTAGACATTAAGATGATTAATACCCATCTTACAAGGATGTTGTCAGGATTACAGTTTTTAAAGCACTCCGTGAACGGAACCTGCTGTACAAGAGCTTAGTGTCACATTATCTAATTTTCCTTCTCAGGCCTGTTAATATATAAGAAGCTGCTACAAAAACCTTACCGCAGAGGTGCTTCACCCACATTAACATGCACAGCAAGCACACTTTTACTTACCTACGGGCTGAGCAGGGACTAGCTGCCATGACCCAGCCCCAGGAACCCAGAGAGCTATCGCTGTTGGACTTCAACACACGAGCACGCTGGGTTACCACTTAAATCTCCTGACTCCAGTGATCATCCACTGCAGAGGAACTGACTAAGGAGAACTTTAAAAACCCGACACAAAGGCAGCATTGATGTTTTTATGCAAAGCTTCCTGCCTAAACAAACGGCGCGCTGCACATCCCATTTAAGACCTCCTCGAGTGAAAAACCAGCCTCAGAAGGGAGCGCTGGCTTGGAGTCACCCCTTAGTGCTCAGAAAGTCTTTGTCAGCGCTACCACGCACAGCCAAGGGTCTTCTCTTAAGAAAAAACAATCATGGGGACCAGCAAGCACCAAAGAGAAGCAGGGAGCTGAGGAGCGGTGCAGCCAGACACTCGTGCTGCTCCTGCCCCACACGCTGCTCCCAGGGCACGTGGCAGCAGGCGAGGGTGAAGGCACTGGGCTGTCACCCCCCACAGGCCGCAGTGACACCCCCGTGCCCCATTTCTCTGTCCCCAGGCACCTGCATTCCGCTGGGGGCACAAGCACCTTCTCGTTTCCTCCCCCTTTCCAGGGATGGAGGCTCACAGGTTAAGAGCAACTCCATGGAAATGCCTGCCTGCATCTGAATTTTATCCACCCTTGGTCTGGAACTCAGAGCAGAGGCCATCGGCTGGCATTTCTGGTGGCAAAGGTGGCTTAACGGGGCTTTAACCAGCCTGTGTCACCCCATCAAACCATCCTGCATCCCTCTGCAGTCAGAGCTTCATCTATACTTCCAGGAAACGCTGCAGAGCAGTGGGGAAAGACCCCTCCTGCTGAGCAAGGTTGGGGCTCCCCGTGTCCCACATTTCAGGGCATGAGGCCAAGTGTTTGAGAGGGAGGAGGGTCCAGCAACCCCCTCAGCACCCCCAGACCCAGCACAGCCCCAGGAGGCAGCGGATACTCACGCGTTGCAATACGGCTTCTTCTCGTAGCCCTTGTAGTTTTTCATGTTTAGGGTCATCTTGCAGATCTCGCAGTGGAAACATGCTTTATGCCAGAACTGCAAACAGATGAGAGAAGCATTAGCACGAGCGACTTGCTGTCCCGATGGGACGTGGCCCTGCTCTGCACAATTCAAACTCAGGGGCTCCTTCAGCTGAGATAGCGCTGACATCCCCGACCCCAGCAAGACCCAGGGACTGACAATTCTCTTAGCAGTTTAGGACAAAGCAGATCCCCCCCTCTGCCAACGTGTCTTATCTCACCAGGGCAGCAACACGTATGGCTTAGCATTACAGCAGCACGCTGCCTTATCTCCAGATCAGGAATTCACTGGGCTAGGCCAAATCCAAGAAGGGAGACCGTCAGCAGAGTTAACAGCTGTGGTTCGCAGGCTTCAAAGTTACCGCTTTGGGTTTTTCTGCTGATGTGAGCCAAGAGATAGCCAGAAGAGCAGGTCAGGTGAGGCTGCACAGAGATGCTGAGCCAAGGAAACGAAGATAGCGAAGGAAAGGTTCTCGTGAGAAGCAGGGGGACCAACGCAGGTGTCCCAAAAGTCCTCATCACCCTCCTGTGGGCTCAGTGGCTCACCCCAGCCCTCGCAGCCCCCCTGAGATGCTGGGTGACCCCATGCACGTCTCCCCAGGCAATAAGGTATTTGCCAGGCACCCCATGGGGAGAGCAGGCTGGGTCAGGAACAGGTTGAGTTCAGGAAAAGAGACTGGCAAGCAAGGAAAGGTGGTTTCTAAAGCAAAGCAGGCCTAGGGTTGTGTCACATCGCAGGTGAGGGAGCCACCACCAAACCACCATTACGTGCAGGTGACCAGAAGTGTAAAAAGGAAGAAGAAAGAGGAGGAGTTTTAATGAAAAAAGGAGGATGCTGTAGCACAGGAAAAACACAAAAACACAGCAGATGAGATGGGAGAGCCCGCCGAGACCCGCTCAGAGCTGCTTCATCAGGGAGCTCGGGGAGACAGCCAGGGCTCTGAGTCAGGCTACGCTCAGCACACACTGAGAACAGCTGGCAGCAGCTGCTGCGCTTTCCACCTTCAGCTTTTTCCACCCTCCAGCTTCTCAAAAGTCGTTTTCCAGCGCCAGCTGGGCGCTCTGCACAGAGCCCAGCCGAAGCCCTTGTGCCACCTAAGCCCAGGTACCACACCCCGAGCACAAACACGGCCGCGCTGGCGGGCGATGACTCAGCCGAGCAGGACAATTTGCTGCCTCGTTTCAGTTGCTCAGAGCAACATATTTGTTCTTTTCCTCCAGTCACACGAGTTCCTCCACAGCCTGCTGCTAGAGGGGCTCTCGCTGCATCGCTCTGTGCCAGCACCTTGCCCCTAGCTCGCATCCAGCCCCCATGGGATTTTTCTTCCCCCCTCCTCTCCAGGCTTTTGGACTGGACAGAGAAATCAACAGCTGCGTCCCCAGAGTTTTTGAGGCCTCTGGAAAGTTGCAGCCTTTCAGCTGTGTTATTGCCACCCCACAGGCAGCCCAGGGCCCTTCGGAGGCCGGGCCCTGAAGAGGCTGGGGTGCCCGGAGACCCCCCCAACCTCTGAGCCTCACTGCCTCTGAATTATCTCACCCCTAACAGCATCACCACCAGGTCCAGGAACCTCAACCAGCCCCGACGAGGAGGCTGTAGGGCTGCTGCAGCCAGCACAAGACCAGCACCCACAGAGGCTTCCCCTCCACCACCGCAGAGAAGGGGGACAAGCTTCAGAGAGCTTTCTGCAGGAACATCGACCCCTGCACTTCCAAATCCAAGCTTAAAATGCTCGGAGCACCTGGAGCAGGCCCCAGGTACGACCACACAGCTCGCCGTGCCCGCAGGCTGGGCTCCACCGGCACCAACCCGCTGCCATCTAGGCCGGGCGCTCTCCGGGCACGCAGAGCTTTGAGCACCGCCACTTGTGGCAGATAAGGGACAGGGCTCACAGCCAGGGTGTCCTGCACCTATTTCGCAGTCCTGCACCCATTTCGCAGTCCTGCACCCATTTCGCAGTCCTGCACCCATTTCGCAGCTCGTGCTGCAGCTGCAGAGCATCCTCCCGGCAGGCAAACCACAGCAGCACACCCGGGAGCAAGCTCAGGAGCCGGCACCACCCGAGAGGCGGAGGATTAAGACGCCATCAGGAGAGACTAACGGGGCTGGGGACACTCCTAACGAGGTTTTCGTAATGAGGTTTCACACATTAAGGGCAAAGTCTGGTTTCTGCTTGTTTTAAAGTCACCCAGCACAGCACCCGGTGGTGGGATGGGGTGCGGGGAAAAAGGACAGGCACTGCCCGGTGCCCGCACGGGGCCTTCACCCCTCGCAGGGTGTCGACATCGGAAGGGGAGAGGCAGAACTTCGCCCCACGCAGCCTCCCTTCGGCTGCCCCTTTTCTAAAGCCCAGCAGAGAAGCAACTTTTTCCGCATTTGCTGCGAGCCTGAGAGGAGAAGCTGGGAGCTGCCCTTCCTGATCTCGCTACCAGGACGCCGGGGAGAAAACCAAACATCTGCCCGTCACACACGCCAGCAGAGGCAGGGAAAGCCTCCGTGCAGCCTCGCACACCTCTCCTCCCAGGAGCCCTTCGCGCCTGCTGCCTTGGGTCCAACTCCAGCCTTGTGCAAACAGCCCCGGAGCTGCCCTTCAGACTTTGCTCGGGGCACAGCGAAGCAAGGGGGACATCCACGCTAATAAAACTGCTTGTCCTGGGCTCTCACGGGAGGCAGCCGGGCTTTTCGGCAGCCAGGGGTGCCCCGGGAAGGATTAACGGGGAGCTCAATGGGGGAGCTGCTTTGTTAGGGGGTGCTGTACGTCAGGAGGGGACTCGGAACAGAGGCCCCAAAAGCAAGGGGTGACTGCTACAGCTGGCTGCTTGCCCCCAAAAAAGCTAGAATACGTGGAGCGAGGACACGGTACGAGGACGCACATTACTCATGCCTTGATGGCAGAGCACAATTGCCAGCTCAGAAGTAGCACAGAAGCCAGAGGCTGCCTGCACAGGGAGAGGCGACGTGCCAGCCCCATTCCCTTCCAGTTATCCCCACCTCGGAGCCCCCCCCCGGGGACACTGGGCTGAGAGCGGAGCACGAAGCCCTTCCCAGCTCAAAGGGGGAGGGGGGGGGGGCAACATCATCCCTGAAAAATGCGAGGAATAGGGTCTGCCGAGCTGAGGAATGTCGCCGCTGAGATCTTTGCATTCTTGGAGTTACTTTTTTTAGTCCCCGTCTTGGATGGTCCCAAAAGCCCGGGGCAGGAGGAGGAGGAGGAAGAAGAGGAGGAGGAGGAGGAGAGCAGCTCCGCTCGCCGGGAGGGGGGTCCCGGGGTGGGGGGGGGCCACGGAGCCCCGTTGGCAGCCGGAGGACAGCGAGGGATCGAGGCTCGATCTCCTCTTCTTCCTCCTCCTCCTCTTCCTCCTCCAGGCTTGAGGCCAGACCCCGACAGCAACCAAGGGTGGGGGGGGGGGTGGTTTGTCGCGGTTAAAGCACCCCCACGGGGAACCCGGAGCCGGGAGGCAGCGAGCGGAACCGGAGACTTAAAATAAATAATTAAACAAATAAAAAAAATATATATATATATATATTTTTTTTTTAAAAAAAGCACATAAAATAGCAAAAAAAATCCGGCGTTAACGCGAACCAGATGCGGCTCCCGGGGGGCAGCCCCCGCTGCCGCTCCCCACCCGGCCGGGACTGCACCCCCCGGACCCCCCCCATCCAGATCGGACCCCCCCCATCCAGGTCGCCCCCCCCAGATCCAGATCGCCCCCTCCCCATCCCCAGATCGCCCCTCTCCAGTATCGGGAGCCCCGGGGGCGTCCAGCACGGAGCGTGGCTGAGCAGATACCCCCCCCCGGGACCCCCCCCTCTTGTGTCCCCCCCCCCCCGTGCCCACCTTGTCGAGGCAGTTGACCTTCTCGGTGGGGTACACGATCTTCCCGCAGCGGGCGCAGTTGGGGTTCATGGCCGGGGCTCCGCTGCCGCCCGCCGCCGCCGCCGCTTCTGGGCCGCCGCCCGCGCCCCGCTCCGATAAATAGGGGGGGGGGGGGGACGGGGGACGGAACGGGAAAAGGGAGGGGGAAAAGCATGGGAGGGGTTTTTTTTTTGGGGGGGGGGGGGGGGGGCGGAGCGGTAGAGCGCGCCCACCCACGCGCGCGCCCCCCTCCCTGCGCGCGCGCGCGCACACGTGGCCTTGCACGCGCGCCCCCCCCCCCAAAGTGAGCAAATCTGGGAGGGGGGGGGGGCACGCGCGGCACCACCCCCCCCCACCACACACACCCCACGAGGGGGGCTCCCCGCGTGCACGCGCGTGGTGCGCGGCCCCTTTGCACGGGCGCCCACGCGCGCCCCCCCCTTTGCCCCCCCCCGGGACCCCTGCGCGCCCCCCCACGCGTGGGGACTCAGCACGCACTTAGAGCACGCGGGGAAGCCCCAGCGGCAGCCGGGGGTATAGCTCAGTGGTAGAGCATTTGACTGCAGATCAAGAGGTCCCTGGTTCAAATCCGGGTGCCCCCTCGAGAATTTGCTTTATTTTATTTTATTTTATTTTATTTTATTTTATTTTATTTTATTTTATTTTATTTTATTTTATTTTATTTTGCTTTATTTTGCTTTATTTTATTTTGCTTTATTTTATTTTATTTTCACTTTACTTCATTTTTTCACTTTACTTCATTTTTTCACTTTACTTCATTTTTTCACTTCATTTTTAAAAATTCTTCTTAGTTTTTAATTTTACTTCATTTTACTTTACTTCATTTTACTTTACTTCATTTTACTTTACTTCATTTTACTTTATTTTATAAAATTCTTTTTAGTTTTTAATTTTACTTCCTTTTACTTCATTTTACTTCCACTCCCACACGTGTTTTCCCTCTCACCGTTTCGAGCACGGACACGCAGGGCGCAGCCGTGTGGCCCCCATGGGTGCCTCCCTGGGGTGCGTTGCAGAGCTTGGGGCCAGGCCGGCAGCATCAGATCCCGACCCCACAACCAAAGGCCGGGGCAGGGCAGGGCAGGGCAGGGCAGGTCGCTGTCCCTGCTCCTGTCCCTGCTCCCACCCAGGGGACAGCTGCACCCCAGATCCCTCCCTTATCTCATCCCAGAGCCTATCTCAAAAGAAGGAACCTCACAAAACCTCCTCGCAGGAGCCCTTTAATAACGCACACCCACACCAAACCCTCAGCTCTCTTCCCCCTTCTTCGTTTCAGGATGCGGCTTCAAATTGGTTTCCTTCACTTAAAAGCAGCTCACCCGCTCCTCTCGCAGGGCGCCCACTCCTTCCCTTTCTCGTACCTCACCCGGCACTTCCCACCCCCGCCAGCCGGCCTCCCACCCTTTCCTGGGCCATCTCGCCTTAAAATAAAGCACGTTTTCCTGCGCACCCAGCTCGCTGGGACGTCCCCGTGGGTGGTTTTTGCTCTCTCGGCTCGGGAGACGCCTCTGGGTGACAGACCCCGCTCGTCACCCGAGGGTTTTGGGAGGGCCTGCTCCCCACACGCCACAATTCGGCCCCACACGCCACAATTCGGCCTCACCCTGCCCGTGGTGAAGCTGCTGCTTCCCCGGGGCAGCCGAGGACGTGGCTCTGCCGGCTGCTGTCCCACCTACGGCTTGATTTAGCTTTGATTATTTTATTTATTTATTATTTTTTTTCCAGAGCTGCATCTTGCGTCTGGCACCCTCGGCCCGGCCCCACGCATCAGCTCGCCCTGGTGGGGTGGCTCTGGTGGTGGGTGGGAGCCGATGGCTTTTTGGGCTCGCAGAGCAGCACAGGGTGTTCGTGCTGGTACCCCAGGCGATGCTTTGGTACCTCCCTCATCACCAAAATCCGTGCGTTTCCCATCAGCGACCCAATTTACGGCTGTTAAAACCTGCATTATTTCCCCTTATTTGCTCTCGAAATAAAGCCAGCCCTGCGCAGAGCACTGGGGAGAGGTGGAACGTGGGGAGCTGCATGGCTTGTGCCTCCCCCTCGAAATTAAACGTGAAACCCCCCGAATAAATCAATTCCACGTCGCCCCCAGGCACAAATCTTCGTGCTGTGGGCGAACGGTGCAGGGTTTAGCACAGCTGCCAGGGCTGGAAAATCCTCGTGGGGGCAAAATTCGGGGGAAACCAAACCCTGGGGGCTGCCCAGGGGAGCCCCGGACCCCCCCTGCCCCATTCCAGACCCCTCCTGCCTCATTTTTGCCCCCCTAAACCACGGGTAAAAGGGGCTCGGAGGAGTGCTGGGGCAGCGCGGGGGTATAGCTCAGTGGCAGAGCATTTGACTGCAGATCAAGAGGTCCCCGGTTCAAATCCGGGTGCCCCCTCTTTTCGCATCCCCTTCATTAATTAATTTATTTACAGCCCCTTTCTTTCTATTATTAATTTTTTTCCCCCTTTTTCAGCAACAAAAAAAAAAACAAAAAGAAAGATTTTCACCCCAAATCCCCCCCCCCACCCCGCCTCGGTGCTCCCGGTACAGGCGCTGCGCCCCCGCCCCGCCGCCTCTAGGGGGCGCCCACGTGCCGCACCCTGCACGTGACAACCCCCCTCCACGTGACTCCCCCGCCACGTGATCCCGGAAGGGGGGCGGTGCCGCCCCATATCCCGGCGTGCCCCGCGCGCCTCCCTCTCTTCCGGCGCCAAGATGTCGAAGCGAGGTGAGGCGGGAGCAGGGCCCGGGCCCCATCCGCCGCCATCCGCCCCCATCCGGCTCCATCCGCAGCTCCTGGGGCCGGTGCCGGGTCGGGGGGATCCCGGGGGGAATCCCGGAGCCATCCCGGAGCGCCGCTGGGCCCGGGGATGCGGCCGGGAACTCGGATCCCGGAGGGGATCCCGGAGGAGGCCGCAGCCGGTGCCTGAGCCCCGGCGGCCCCGCGTAGGCCGCGGTGGCCTCACGCCTGTTCTCTGCCCGCAGGACGCGGAGGTTCCTCCGGAGCCAAGTTCCGCATCTCCCTCGGTCTGCCCGTGGGCGCCGTCATCAACTGCGCGGACAACACGGGTGAGCGGGGCCTGGGCCTGCTGCTGGGGGGTCAGGGAAGGGGAACCGGGGGTCAGGGAGGGGCTGTGTGGGCCCAAAACGCGGTTCTCTCCCTCCCCTAAACGCTGGGTCTTGCTGTGTTTTGATTAAGTCGTTGTGGGAGGGCCATGCAGTGGCGTTGCCTTGGTGCAGCCGGTGCTGTGAGCTGCAGTCGGTGTTTTGATAGGGTCCTGCAGGGGAGGTGGTGCTGTGCAGCGTGGTTGATGCTGAGCTTTTCTCTCCACAGGCGCCAAGAATCTGTACATCATCTCCGTGAAGGGCATCAAGGGGCGCCTGAACAGGCTGCCGGCGGCTGGCGTGGGTGACATGGTCATGGCGACCGTCAAGAAGGGCAAGCCAGAGCTGAGGAAGAAGGGTGAGTGTGGAGAACGGGGGCTGTGCCTGCAGAGCGCTTCTCAGCCTGAGCTGCAGCACCTCTGAGAGGTGTCCCTGTGAGCAGGGGGCTGCAGGCCTTCCCCTGCAGGGCACTGGGAGTCCTGGCCTTGCACGGCTGCAGGAGGCAGGTGCCCGCTGTCCGGAGCGCTTGCTCCACCCTTCTAAAAAGCACTTGTTGGGTCTGCGTCCAGTGGCTCAGTGAGTTGTCGTGGAAGGGCAGAGAAAAGCATCGCTTTTGGGTGAAGTGGCAGCTTGTGCTGTTTATTTCAATCAGTGGTGTGACAAACTCTGGGAGCTTGCTGCTGTCCTGGTGGGGAAGGAAGGGCTTCTTGCTGAGTATTGTCTGTAAATTGACAGATTTAGAAAGAGATGTGAAAAACAGTGACTTTTGGGAGTAGAGATGCAGTTGTCAGCTTTAAGCATACTGTTGTCTTCAAGATAGCTTCCCTTAGAACCAAGGAAAACACCACAGGCTATAGGACGTGAGACACAATGGCAGCTGGCACTTTTGTAACTGAGGTATGACTAAAACCCTTACATTTACACCCGTGTCTCTACACGAACTTGAAGCTTCATTCCAGTACAGCCAATGAGTTGACAGAGTACTCTCTTATCAAAGAGGTGAAGTTCCTATCAGATTTCCCAAGTTCTGTAAATGTGCAGTTGCAGCTGATCAGAACTGATCGGAGTGGAAAGAATGCTACTTCTTACAAGGGTGGTTTTAAAAAAAAGAAATTGGGGTAGAATAAATCAGAAGTTTACCCTGATGGCAATGTTGTAATTCAGCTCCCTGGTGAGGTAGCATAGATGGGGGATGTTTGGGGTTAAATGCTGCAGCAGAATTGCTCCTCTGGGGTGTCTGGTGCTGAGCAGGGTGCTCAGGGTCCTGAGTTTCCTGCCCCTTTCCCTCTGCAGTGCACCCAGCAGTGGTCATTCGGCAGCGGAAATCCTACCGGAGGAAAGACGGCGTGTTCCTGTACTTCGAGGACAACGCAGGAGTAATCGTAAACAATAAAGGGGAGATGAAAGGTACGGCCGGGAACCCTCCTGGCAGAGCTCGGCCAGCCTGGGCAGAAAGTTCTGGATTCTCCTCAGATTTGAGAGCGCAGCCAGGCTGACCTGCTGTGGGGGCAGGATGTCCCTTGTACTGTCACCCTGCAGGGCTCTCTAACGCGCTGTCTTGTCTCTCTCCTCGCCAGGTTCTGCAATCACAGGCCCCGTGGCTAAGGAGTGCGCGGATCTGTGGCCCAGGATAGCCTCCAACGCAGGGAGCATTGCGTGAACGCGCTCAGCTTTGCAGAGATGAAATAAAAAGTACTTGTACCAAACGCAGAGTGTCTGTCTTGCCATTGCTAAGCTCGAACTACACTCCTGTGCTGGGCATGATGGTGTTAAAACAATCTTACTGCAGGTCTGGGGAGCCTTTTCCACAACTTTGCGTGCAGGAGGGGGGGCCTGGTGGGTTACGATCCGGTGTTCAGCCTCTTTTGAGGCGGGTTGTTGTGTACTGGAACTCCTGCATCCAGAGGGTGCCTGCCCTGGAAGGACAGAGCTCCCCCAGCACCGACTGACTTCATCCAACATGGATAAAAACAGAGAGCTCCTTTGGAAACTGTTCTATAAAAACCATTTGTTCCAGAAAAACAATTTGTAAACTGTTCTATAAAAACCAGGTGTAAGAAGTCTTCCCGAATGGGCAGTTTTAACTGTTTAAGTCTGATTCTGCGTGGGGAAAATTCCTGCTCAGGTCAAACTGTGCCCAGCAGGCTGAGAAACGCTTCCTCAGACCTTGCTGACGACAGCGCAAGGACACAGCGAGCCCACTGCTGCCGGCTGAGGTCGTGGCTGCAGTTTGTGCCTCAAAACCTCGACCAGTGGTGAAACAGCCTTGGGGGGGGTCACTGCCAGTTTGGGGGGGACCTAAAGGGGCTCAGTGTGGGTTGTGGGGCGTTGCCTGGTGCTGTAAGAGCTCCGTCAGCGATGAGAAATCACTTGGGATGTTTTCTGGCTGAAGAAGAGCTGTGAGCGTGTTTCTGGAGCTAAATGCTTTGCTTGAGGAAGTGACAAAAAAGAGGTTGGATGTTTTGTGGTTTAGGCCAACATCTTGTGGCCTAAAAGTAGGTTTTTAGGCATTTCTGCTGGGAAGTGACAACATTCAGTTCCCCTGATGGTGCTGGAGCTGTAGGTGAGGCCGTGGGGAGAGCTGCAGGCACCTGCTGAGAAACAAGCACTAAAATCCAAGCGTTCTCCCTCAATCTGTCTTTTAACAGGCTGATTTACCAAGACTTTCTCCTAGGTAGCACACTGCCCGGCTGGAAGGCGGAGGCGAGGCTCTGGGTGTCGACGTTTCCCTTTCCTGCAGCCTCCCTGCGAGGTTTGGGTGCCCGGCTGGCAGGGCAGGCCCTGAGCACACGCAGGCTGCGTTTTTGAGGTGGGTGCTCCCAAATGTTGGGTTTTCCTCCTCCGTCACGGGGTTGCTGTAAGGGAAAGCCGAGTGGGAAGTGGTCGGCGTGTCCGTGTCCCCCAGGAGCCTGTGAGCAGGCGTGGAGCGAGGCCAGGAGGAGGCCAAGGAGAGAGGGAAGTCCACGGGGAGCCCAAGGGGAGGATGAATTCAGCAGGAGCCGTGCTGGAGGTGCTGCAAACAAAAACTCTGGAATGCAGCAGGGCTGCCCCAACTGCAGCCACAAGGAGCTTCCCAGGCAGGTATTACCCAGGTGGGGGTATAGCTCAGGGGTAGAGCATTTGACTGCAGATCAAGAGGTCCCCGGTTCAAATCCGGGTGCCCCCTCCCCTTTTTCTCCTCTTTTTGACCCCAAAAGGTCCATTTGGGGTTTGTCAGTTGCCAGCTTTCCCCTGAGCTCTCTGCAGGGAACGTCCTCTGGCAGATGCCACCAGGACTGATGAGAGGAGAGGACCGGCACCACGGATGCTGTGAGTAGAGAGATGAGTTTATCCTTAAGTGGTGCTTTCTGTGCTGGGAATACTTCACTGAATTGTGCTGGAATTGTTTGGAATGAGCAGAAAAATCCCATCCAGGAGGGGGCTGCCACAGGGGGTATAGCTCAGTGGCAGAGCATTTGACTGCAGATCAAGAGGTCCCTGGTTCAACTCCAGGTGCCCCCTGGGGGTGTCCCTCTCCTCAGAGTTTTTAAGGGGTCACAAGAACTGTAACAAGTGAAGGTTTGCAGTTTCATCTTCTCAGAATGTTGAAAAATGCCTCGGTTTAGGGGACATTTCTGGAATTGTCTTTCCAGTAGGGATTTTTCTGGTCTCCGAAGGGCTCCATCTAACACGAGGTCTTGGAGAGGAGCTCACCTTCCTCTTTCTTGTTTTTCACGTTAACAGAAACCTTAGAATGGTGGCCCAAACTAAAAACCACGAGGTAGTGCTTCTCTCTGCTAAGTTACAGAGCAGTAAACCAACACAGAGTAAAATCAGAAGAGGAAGCAGGCGTCACTGGAGAGGGATTGGGGAGGCTGCCTGGTAGGGAACAGAGAACCAGAGAGTGCGTCCTCTGAGGGAGGTTGGGGTCTCGGTATCTTGGCCCCTGTGATGTTTTAAGCTTGGATTAAAATCTTCCACAGCAGGATTTGCTGCATTTGATTCCTACTGGGGACAGGTAAAAAAATAGGGGAAGAACTTGGTTTAAATCGGTGTTTTATTTGTGTGTGCACTCAGCCAGAGGGAGGGGGTATAGCTCAGTGGTAGAGCATTTGACTGCAGATCAAGAGGTCCCTGGTTCAACTCCAGGTGCCCCCTTTTTTTCATGAAAATAAACGGGTTTTCATCACCTTTAACTTCCTTGTGCTTTGCCCAAAGGGCTGGTCTCTGAACTTGCATATCCAAGACACCCAGCACTCACCTGAAGATGTGTGGCCCAGGTCCCTCTCCTTGGTGGTGACTACCCAAAGCTGGTGGCTGCTGAACCCTGGGAGTTGTTCTGATCAAGGAGGAAACTTTTGGCAGCTCAGGGCTGTGTAAGTACACTGTGTTCATCTGTGATTGTGACTGAACTCGCTTTATCAGGTATGGTAAGGTCCAAAGGAGCCTGGCACATAAAAAAAAGGAGCAGAAACTATACAGATCTCTGTATTTGTGTTTTTTTCTGCTCCTTGTCTGGGTGTGAAGCCAAGGGGGTATAGCTCAGTGGTAGAGCATTTGACTGCAGATCAAGAGGTCCCTGGTTCAACTCCAGGTGCCCCCTTGCAATGGTGCTTTTTTCCTTTTTTAAGGAAAAAACGAACTCCCCACTTTTAGAAGCTGTGTGTTGCTGCATTGCCCAGAGGAGTGGGCTCTGAACTTGCATATTTAAGACATGAAAAACAGCCAGAAAATGTATGGCCCAAATCAATACCCTTGTCTGTGAGAAAGCAAAGGGGTACGTGAAGTGCCTGTGCCATGGAATCAGCTCCTTTTTTTCCGCTCCCCAGGCAGATACAAACCCAAGGGGGTACAGCTCAGTGGTAGAGCATTTGACTGCAGATCAAGAGGTCCCTGGTTCAACTCCAGGTGCCCCCTCTCTTCACCTCCTTTTCCAACCTTTCTTCTTTGTGGACAGAATAGGGAGAGAGCATCTTATGCTTCCCATGCTAGAAACCACTCCGTGTCCTTTTACCAGGAAGAAAACTGACTTTTTTTCCCCTTCGTTTTTGCTGAAGAAGGCATGGAAAAGCTACCAAGGTGCTGGTTTTGCAGTGGTGGGATGCAATTCCAGGCTTTCCTGCCCCAGTAACTGCCTTTAAGGATGGAGTACACGCCAACCACGGGGTCTTTTTTAAAAATCTGGACCTCCCCTGCAGCGTTTATTGCAGGAAAATGGGGTCGGTGCTGCAGGAATCAGCCCAGAACTGATCCCAAAAGGGAGCAGCCACAGCCGGGCGCTGCCTCCCCGCGGGGGTCTCGAACCCGGCCCCTCGGGCCCCGCGGGCGGCCGCGCTCCCCCTGCGCCACGCCCCGGGGCCGCGGCCGCGCCTTGGGGGGCCGCGCGTGGCTCCGGGGCAGGGCGCGGGGCTGGGAGCCCAAAGGACCCCGGTTCGAGGCCCACCAAGGGCGGAACCAACCCCGAGGGGGGGGTCGGGGGGTTTCCTCCGGTGCTCGGTGCTGCGGGCAGGCGGCTCCCCGTGTGTCTCGGCTCTGTGGGGGCTCCCCTTTATTTACCTGCGGTGCTGCTCGGAAAGATTTTGGGTTTCTTCCCTTGGGGGGGGGAACGGGGAGCCGTGAGGGGGGGGGGCAGCGGCCCCTGCTCCGCCACCCGCCTCCTTCCGCCATCTTGGCGGCGCGGCGGAAGTGACGTCATCACGCGGCGGTGAGGAGAGGGGGCGGAGGTCGGGGTCGGGGGTGGAGGTCGGGGCCGGGGGCTGCGCCCTGAGGGCCGGGACCGTGACCCGGTACCGGGCTCCGGTAACCGTCAACCACCCCCTTACCTGCCTCAGGAGCCGCTGTCGGGTGGGATCCGGCCGATACCGGGCTCTGGAGCGGGGCTGGGGGGGGGGCCCGGCCGTTAACGGGTGTTGGGTGAGGTGGGCCCGGCACCGGCTGCGTGGGCCTGTGGGGTGGGGGCGGGCACAGCTCGGTCTCCGCACCTACAGCTCGTTATCCCCGCTTATAATTCATTATCCCTTGGCTTCATTACCTTAATTACACGCCCCGGCGCTCCCTGCCTGTGGCGCGTTACCTCTGGGGTGAATTATTTTACCCCGCAGCCTTTGATGTCTGCCTGGTGCTAAATAAACCGTTTGCGCTCGTCCTCACAGGGCCCGGCCTGGCTGGAAGGCGGCGGCGAGGCTCCGGATGTCGGCGTCTCCCTGCCCTGCAGCCTCTGGACAGTCAGCGAGGAAGGCAGCGAGGCCGCGGGCAGCACTGGAGCTGCTCCCTGCGGGGTTTGGGTGAGGCCCTGAGCACACAGGGGCACGGCCGAGCGCCTTCGGAGGCCTCCTGAGGTGGGTGCTTCCAGGTGGTGTGTTTTTCTCCCCTGTTATGAGGTGCTGTAAGGGAAAGCAGAGTGGGGAGTGGTTGGCGTGTCCCCCAGGAGCCTGTGAGCGAGGCCTGGGGCTGGTGAGGCTGTGAGGAGGCCAAGGAGAGAGAATTCCTGCGGGAGCCGTGCCGCAGGTGCTGTGAGCACAAGGCCTGGAATGCAGCAGGTGCTGCCCAGGTGGGGGTATAGCTCAGGGGTAGAGCATTTGACTGCAGATCAAGAGGTCCCCGGTTCAAATCCGGGTGCCCCCTCCCCTTTTCCTCCTCTTTTTGCCCCCAAAAGGTCCATCTGGGGCTTCTCAGTTGCCAGCTTTCCCCTGAACTCGCTGCAGGGAACATCCTCTGGCAGACGTGGAGGTAGCCAGGCATGAAGAAGAAGATTGCCAAGAGAAAGAGGAGCGGCACCATGAAGGTTGTGAGCAGAGAGGTATTTCTGTCAGTGTTTTCTGTGCTGGGAGTACTTCACTAAATCGTGCTGGAATTGTTTGGAATGAGCAGAAAAATCCCATCCAGGAGGGGGCTGCCGCAGGGGGTATAGCTCAGTGGCAGAGCATTTGACTGCAGATCAAGAGGTCCCTGGTTCAACTCCAGGTGCCCCCTCTTTTTATTGTGCTTTTTCAGCCTGCTTTTGGCCCAGGAAAGCTCAGGGCTTCTGCTCTGAGTAGCTCTGCGCTGTTTTTTGTGTAAGTTTGTGATTTTCTGTAGTAACTCTTTGCAGAAATTACATCCATTGCCCTGTCCAGGCTGCTGCCAAGTTAATGAATCTTAACCCGTGGTCAGACACTGGCTGTGTGGAAGTGCTTTTAAAACCACCTCATGAAAGGGGTGTTTCAGGGGGTATAGCTCAGTGGCAGAGCATTTGACTGCAGATCAAGAGGTCCCTGGTTCAACTCCAGGTGCCCCCTACGGATTGTGCCTTTTTTCAGGAAAAAGGACGAGGCGTTTGCCTCATTTTTAGATCCTGGGAGCTACTGTTTGGCCAAAGGGGTGGTCTCTGAACCAAACCCAAGACCCAAACCCCAAATTAATCTAAAAACTCAGCCCAATTTGTATGCGTGTCAGTGACCAAGCAAAGGCACGATGCTGCCTTTGGGGCTGTAGGAGTCGTGGTTTTGATCAGCCCAGAGACCTCAGTGCTTCCACGCTTTGTGTCCTGTCTGGATGCTCTGAATACGCTTTGGTGTGCATTTTAATACGAAGGAGGCTGTCAAATAAATAAGAAAATCTACCCAGTGGGCATAAAATCTGGGCTCTGCATTTTTTTTCCTGCGCCTTTTCTGGTTGCAAACCCAAGGGGGTATAGCTCAGTGGCAGAGCATTTGACTGCAGATCAAGAGGTCCCTGGTTCAACTCCAGGTGCCCCCTCTCTTTACCTCCTTTTCCAACCTTTCTTCTTTGTGGACAGAATAGGGAGAGACCTTCTTAGGCTTCCCATTTCAGGAACCACTCTGTGTGCTTTTACCAGGAAGAAAACTGACTTTTTTTCCCCTTTTTTGTCCCTATAGAAACCTCCACTCCCTCTGTGTGCCTTTTAATGTTTCTCCCAGGCTGTGCCCCGTGTGTTTTGGGTTTTTGCAGGCAGTAAATCCTCCCTGGCAGCTCAAAGAAGCCGCCTTTCCCCATAACCCCAAGCGGGGGGAGCCCCCCCATAAACCCACTCAGGGGAAACCCCCCCCCCGATAACTGCAACCTGGGAGGAGCCCCCACCCCCTGACCCCAAAGTGGGGGAATCCCCTCCACTAACCCCAAAGTGTGGTGGGGGGAAATGCCCTAAATAACCCAAACAGGGGGAAAGCCCCCCCCAAATACTCCCAACATGGTCAGAGCTCCCCCCAAAACCCCACCTAGGGCATTGACACCCCCCCCACTTCATTGGGACTATTTTTCCCCATTCCCTATACTTTTACCCCAGAAGCCCCCTGCCCCCCCCCCCAACTTCCCAAAAGAGCATCTCCCCCTCCCTCTCCCTTTTCCCACCACCCCAAACTTCTCTGTCCCCCCCCCACAGGCCAGACACGAGGTTACAAATCCCAGAGCGAGGCTTTATTGGGCCCCACCAAGGGGGGGAAGGGGGGAAACATTTTTGGGCTGGGAGGGGGTCACAGAGCCCCCCCAGCCCCCAGTACCAACCCCGTTCCGGGGCTCAACACGCACAAGAGGACACGGAATAACTTAACCCCAGCTCCATCCACTGGGGGGGGGACACAGAGGAACCCCCCCTCCGGGGGGCTACAACTGAGGGGGGGGCAGCACCTCCCCAGCAGGAAAAGGCAGAAAAAGGGGGGGGGGGTGAAGGTGCAGAGTGAGCCCCCCCCCAGGACTGCTTGAGGCAGGGGGAGAAGGCACAAACCCCCCCAGCCCCACAGAGCACAAAGCTGGGGGGGGGCACAGCGCAAAAGAAGAATTTTGGGGGGGGGGGCAAGGACGTGCCCCCAGCTGGAGACCCATGGGGGGGGGAGGAGTGTCTGCACAGGCCCCCAGGGGCAGAAGGCACTCAGTGGGGGGAGGATGTGGCGTGGGGGGGGGCAGATTTCGCTTGGGGGGGTTGTTGTGTGTCCCCCCCCCCCCCCAAAGCGTGCAAAGCCAGCGCTGGGGGGGGGAAACAGGGAGCGAGGGGCTTGTGCAAAGTAAACCCAAGAAGTCCTGGCACTCCCCAAGAGCTGGGGGGGGGGTTAAAATTTGGGAGGGGGGGGGGTCAGTAGTACTTGTCTGGCTCCTGCCAGTTGGTCACCCAGTGCTTTTTGGGGCGGGGGGGGGGCCAGGAGGCCGGGGGCGGGGGGGTGGTGGCGGCGCTGCTCCTGCCGGATCCTCACGGCGTGGTACTTGGGCATCACCCGGTAGTAGCGAGTCCGCTGGAAGAAGTCGCACTGAGGGGGGGGAATTTAAAAAAAAATATTAAAAAAATATTAAAAATTTAAAGAAAATATTAAAAAAATAAAATTGGGGGGGGGGAAAGGGGTCAGCGAGGGGCTGGAAGAGGGAGAGGAGACGGCGGAGAGAGGCTGCGGAGGCAGCGCAGAGCCCCCAGCCTCCAGAGCAGGAGGTGCTGGAGGGGGGGGAGAAGATTTGGGGGGGTTCTGGGGGGGCTGCATGGAGCCCCCCCCACCCTCAAAGCCCCCCCCCCCGTGCCCTGCAGGGAAGAGCGGAGAGGCTGGAGAAGAGGAGGAAGATGAGGAAGAAGAGGAAGAGGAGGATGGCCGCAGCCACCCCGGGGGTGCGGGGGCATTACCGGGCGGGCGGCGCGGGTGCTGGGGGGGAGTGACGGGGGAAGGGGGGGGGGGCGCAGCGGGGTGGCTCCCCCCCCCCCCCGGGCTAGTAGTCATCCGTCAGCCGCTCGGTTTCCGACGGCTGGATCCGCATCTCCGCCTTCTGGCCCTTGGCTTCGTACATGGCCCGCGTGCTGGCCCGACGGAAGAAACCGCACTGCGGGGAGGAGGGCGACACGGCTCAGGGTACCTGCAGACCCCAAGGGGGGGGGGGCCACACACACCCAGGTAGCCCCCCCCCCACCCCAAAAATAAAAAGACCAAGGGGGTGCCGCGGCACCGGGTGATTTCGGCTCCCCGAATATTTGGTGGCGGGAGCAGCTCGCGCGGGTCCGTCCCGCGAGATGAAGCCACGGGGGCGATGCACGGCTCCTCCAACCCCCCCTATAAAAAGGGGGGGGGGTCCCGGGTGCGCCCCCCCTCACCTTCCACAGCAGCAGGATGATCAGCCCCAGCAGCAGCAGCCCGGCCGCCACGGCCACCAGCACCAGCCAGAGCGCGATCTCAGCCGGCTGCTCCTCCGTCAGCTCCGAGTCCACGTCCACGGAAAACTGGGAGAAACCCCCCGAAAAAAACCCAAAACTCAATTGGGGCAGGGTGGGGGGAAGCTCCAGTGTTCCCAGCACCCCCCCTAGGGCGAGGACTCACCCGCACCGTGTGGTTCTTCATGCTGATGCTGGGGACGTGGGTGCGGAGGAAGAGCGTGGCCGTGCCGTCCACCTTCACCCGGTCGAAGTCGCTGTAATCCTGAGGGGGGGGTGCAAGGATTTTTTTTGGGGGGGAATTGGGGCAGGGGACGGCGCCAGGGGGTTGAAAACCCCGAGGACTCGGTGCTGGGGGGGCTGTGGGGGGGGGGCACTGACCTCGATGAAGGTGCTGTTCCACACCCGGGCGCGCACGCGGAAGGTGGTGGGGCGCTGGGGGGCGAGCAGGGGGCACTCGAACCAGATGCAGCGAGCGGTGCCCTGGGAGCAGCTCTGGGGTTGGGGGGGGACATGGGGGGGACACAGGGGTGCTCAGTGGGGGGCACAGTGCCACAGACCCCAAGTGGGTATGGGTGAGTTGGGTGGGACTGCGGCAGGGGTCCCCCCAGTTTGGGGTCACCGCAGGCACACACATGTGGTTTGGGGTCACCACAGTTTGGGGTCACCGTGTGCAGTTTGGGGTTACTACACGCACACATGCACAGTTTGGGGTCACCACACATGCCGTTTAGGGTCACCATGCACAAGCACATGCCGTTTGGGGTCACCATGCGCACAATTTAGGGTCCCTGTACACACACATACGCAGTTTGGGGTCACCACACATGCAGTTCGGGGTCACCACATGCAGAATTTGGGGTCACTGTACATACACATGTGCAGTTTGGGGTCACTGTGTGCACAGTTTGGGGTCACCATACACACACATGCAGTTTGGGGTCACTACACATGCACAGTTTGGGGTTACAGCAGGCACACGTGTGGTTTGGGGTCAGCACACATGCAGTTTGAGGTCAGCCTGTGAACAGTTTGGGGTCACTGCACGCACACACGTGCACTTTGGGGTCACCATACATGCAATTTGGGGGCACTGCATGCACACGTGTGCAGATTGGGGTCACCACGTGCACAGTTTAGGGTCACTACACACACACGTGCAGTTTGGGGTCACCACATGTGCAATTTGGGGTCACTGCAGGCACACACGTGCAGTTTGGGATCACCACGCATGCAGTTTGGGGTCACCACGTGTAGAGTTTGGGGGTCACTACACACACACGTGCAGTTTGGGGTCACTGTGTGCACTTTGGGGTCACCACCTGCACACACCCAGCTGCACCCAGAGCACCCCCCCCCCTTCCCCTGCACCCACAGCCCCCCCCGCAGCCCCCGCTCACCAGCAGCACCTCCGACTTTGCCTTCTTGGCAGTGGCCAGGGTCAGGGGGGGCTCCGCGGGCTCGGCCGCCCCCAGCTCCCGCCTGCGCCGCGGGGGGGTCCCGTCCTCCAGCAGCTGCACAAAACCCCCCCAAAAAAACCCACAAACCCCCCGCATCAGAGCCCGCTTTGACATCTCCATCCGGGAGGGGGGCCGAGGGGTGGGATGAGGCCACCGACCGTGAGGTTGAGGGGGTTGATGACCCCCCCGGGGGGCCGGCAGGAGCCGTTGCCGTCGGTGAGGATCTCGGTGGGGTACAGGAGCCACTTCCCGTTGGGGACCTCGTAGGGCCACTCGAAACCCAGCAGGATGGTGCCCAAATCGCCCAGCGCCTCGCCCTTGGTGGACACCTGCAGGGCACGGGTGGCACCGGGGGATGGAGCTGTCCTATCACCCGACCCAAAATGTGCGTTTTTTCCCCCAAAATCTCACCTGGAAGTCGAAGGCGGGGCGCTGCCCACGTCCTGCTCGCTGCGCATCGCCGACTCGCCCACCACCACCCCGCTGAAGTGCGACTGGGCGTGCGAGGGGGCTCTGGGGACACGGGGTGGGGACACACGGGGGGTGTGAGGGAGGACCCCCGGGGTGGATTTGGGATGGGGATGAGGTGGGGGGGACAAGGGGGGGCTGCGCTCACACGGTCAGCGAGGACTGGATGCTGTAATCCACCAGCAGCTTGGCCAGCACGGGCTGCAGGTCGTCCTGGGTGCTCTGCCTGCCAAAACCGTGCCGGGGGGGGGGTCAGCAGCGTGGGGAGCCCCCCCTGCAATGCCCCCAGATTTGGGGTTCCCCATCCTGCCCAAAGAGCCCCTCCAAACCCCCTCCTGGAGCGCTGACGCCACGACACCGGTGCCACCAAGCCCCCCCCATCCCTCCCAGCTCCTTTTTCCAGGGCCATCCACCACGGGGGGGGCTCCACCAAGCCCAGGAGAAGCCCCCCCCCGTCCCCCCCAGCACCTTTCCCCCCCTCTCACCCCACAGACACTCACGTGGAGAGGTCGAGCCAGACCAGCACCTCCCTCGTGTCCAGCGCCATGCTGTTCACCTCGAAGGTGATGAGCAGCTCCACCTGCAACACCCAGGGCCATGGAGCAGCCATGAAGACCCCCCCCCAAAGACCCCAACCCGGGTTTTGAGAGGTTTGGGGGGGTGGGATACGAGGTGGGGGGGACGCTCACCCTCTGGTTCTTCTTGAAGGGGTTGCCCAGCTCGCACAGCACCGTCTCCTCCACGGAGGTGCAGGCACCGCTCTGCGGAGGAAAAAAAAACACAAAAACAGGCTCAGGACCCCCCCCCAGACCCAAAACCCTTGAGCTTTTTCCCCCCCCAGGATGCGAGGACGGCCCCGTACCGGGCGGACGGAGGAGAAGAGCAGGTTGGGGGGCACGGTGACGTTGAGCTGGGCTTCGTGGGCGTCCTCGCCGTTGGAGTCGGTGGTGGGCACGTTGGTGATGTTCACGCCCAGGTGGAGCTTGCGCAGGTCCCGGCTGTACTGCAGCACCTGCGTCCCGTTCAGCCTGCGGACACCAAACCCAGTAGGCACACAGGGGGGCCACCAACCCCCCCAAAACATCCCAGGTGGGACGGGGAACCCGGCACGGTCCAGGATTGGTGCTGGGACCCCGGTGCTCACCTGGGCAGGGACTGATTCTGCTCGTTGACGAAGGCGCTCTGCAGCTGCAGGTTGCTGTAGCACTTGTTGTCGGAGCCACACTCCTTCTGGAACTCGATCTGGGGGACGGGGACATCCCCATGTCACACCCCGTGCCCCCCTGGTCCCGTTCCCGAAGCCCGGTGGGCGCGGGCAGCCCACCTTGGTCTCGTTCTCGTGGGACTGGTCCTGGTTGAGGACTGGGAAGGCGTCGAGGGAGTGGGGACCCAGCCTGAATTCCCTGGGCTTCTCCACCAGCGAGTAGTTCATGGAGAGCACGATGGGGTGCAGCTTGTCCCGGATATTCTCCTGCAGGGAGAGGGACGGGGTGGGGGTCAACAAATCGCAGCAAAGCCCCGCCGTGAGACCCTAAAAACCCCACGGCCAACACATTTCCACCTCTCCTCCCCTCCTGCTCCCCCCCGTCCCCTCTGGCTCCAGCCCGCGCGCTCACCAGCAGCAGCAGCTCCTTGGATTCGCAGCGGGTGTCGGGCATGGCGAAGACGCCGCGGTAGGTGGCCGAGGGCGTCCCCAAAAACCTCACCCTGGGCGGGTGCCGCTCCTTGTCCGCCTCCAGGACGTACTCCAGGGCTGCGAGGGGAGCGGAGCCGAGCCGTGGGTGCCCCCTTGCACGCGCACGACGCCTCCAGCACCACCCCTGGGTGCACGCACACCCCCTGCGCACCCCCCACGTACCCGCACGGGTGTTTTAGTGCGTGCAACACACCCAAAACCCCTCCCCAAAATACACGTGCGTGCACACGCTCACCTCCAGGCACCCTTTCTGCACGCACCCTTGCACAAACACGCGTGCCCCCCCATGCGCACCCCCCCGTGCACTCACTGATCTGCTCCTTGTACTCAGGGTTGCCGGCACTCTGGTTGTAGGAGAAGCAGACGGTCACCGTGATGCTGGGGAGGGGGGGGAAAAAAAGGGGTGGATGAGTGGAGCCCCCCCCCCCCGGCACCGTGCCACCACCCCGGTGCCCGCCGTGCCCAGGGGGGGGGGCTCACCAGGAGCTGGGCGTGCAGCGGGCGGGATCCACCTTGCTGGGGGTGACGGTGAAGGTTTTGTCCAGGATGTTGAGCACGGGGCGAGCCCTGGGGGGGGGAGCAGGGGGCTGCTTGAGCATCCCAAATCGCTGGCTCCTGTACCTGTCCGGTCCCCGTCCCCCCCCCCCCCGCGCCCCTACTACCTGAGCAGGGCCACCCTCTCCTCCAAGCTGCCCACCAGGAGGTCGGGGTAGGAGTTGCCGTCCACGTCCATGCCCCCGCTGAGCGAGTACCCGAAGGTTTTCATGCTGGCGGGGCCCAGGTCCGAGCCGCTGACCACCTTGGGGAAGGAACCGGGGGGGGCACCGGCACCCCATCAACCCCACGGATTTGGGGGTCGAGCCCCCTGCGTCCCAGCCTTGGGGATGGGATGCTCAAAGGCAGCTCTGAGCTTCCTTTTTATTTTTTATTTTTTGGGGTGGGGGTCCGTACCTGGCTGGGTTTGTGCCGCAGCCCCCCTGCGCTGCTGTGGTAGATGTAGACCTTGCCCGCCCCCTCGAACGGAGCCCCCACGGCGATGTCTGGAGGGGGGGGGGGAAAGAGGGGTCAGCCCCTCCGATATGGGGTAGGGGCTGCCACAAAGCGCATTGACACCTCCTCACCCCCCTCTTTAATTCCCTCCCCGTGCCCAATTCCCACCCAGCCCCTCCAGAACCTCCCCCCCCCCCAAAAAAAAACACAAGACACCCCCACCCACAATGCCCCCATCCCCTTCTGCTCACCCCCAACCCCTCCGGAGCCCCCCAACCTCCCTCACCACCCCCCGAAGCGGGACCTCCCCATACCACAGGACCCCCGCACGTCCCCATAAGCAGCCCCAGCGCCCCCCCAGCCTGGTGCCCACCCCCCCACCTCACCCTGGAAGCCGTCCTGGTTGATGTCCCCGATGCTGGCGATGGTGAAGCCGAAGGCGGAGTAGCTGGGGCCGGTGAGCTGCTGGCTGTAGCTGGGCTGGAAGCCCCCCGCCTCGTTCATGTAGACGTAGACGGCTCCCCCCACCTCATCCTTGCGCTGGAAGTAGTAGGGGGCTCCCACCACGAGGTCCTGCCACCTGCAGGGACAAAGGGACTGGGATACAGGACGGTGCCACCCCCCCATACCCCTAACACCCCCCCACGGTGAAGAAGAACCCCCTCCAAAAGGGTTCAGAAGCCGCAGCAAGACGCCTCTCCCCAAAAAGACCCCAAAACCCAGGAACCCAAAGCAGCACCCCCCAACGCCGTGAGCTACAGAAACGCCTCAGATCCTTGGGGGCTGCCCCGAGACGGACCCCAAAACGCCCCCCCAAACCCCCCAGAAGGTCTCACCCGTCGTTATTGAGGTCCGCCAGGGCCACGGCGCTGCCGAAGTAGGAGCCGACCTGGTGGCCCTGCAGCACGAGGCTCCTCTCCAGCGTGTTCTCGGGGCTGGTGCTCAGCAGGTACACGGCGCCCGTGTGCTGGTACCGGGGGGCCCCCGCCACCACCGTCACCGCGTCCTTCTGCAGCACGCCGCTGCCCACCTCCGCCGTGTACCCTGCGGCCAAAACCCGTCGTCGGCCACCCCAAAATCCCAGACACCTTCCCCACCCCAACCCCGTGATGCCCACCGCACCCCGGCCCCCCTCACGGCATCCCTGGGGTCTCCAAGCCCCCCTAGACCCCACGGTGCTGTAGGAACCCCCCACGATTCCCCCCTCCTCCAGGCGCCAAACCAAACCCCAACCCCAAACCAAACCAAACCTCAACCCCAAACCCTTTCCAGCCCCACAAGGAACCGGGGGGGCCCCCACACCGCCCCCCACATTGCCCCCCACCTATGTAGGTGTTGCCGTTCTTCTCGTTGGGGTAGGAGAAGTCGTGCAGGTCCCACGTCTCCCGCATCAGCATGTAGTTGGTACCTGCAACGGGACGGGGTGGGGGCGATCAGGGGGCACCCTCTCCCCTCGCACGCCCACGTGTGCAAACGTGCGCGGAGATGCTTCCGTGCAGCGTTGCAGAGACACGCACACGATGCACCTTGCACAAGCACGTGCAGCTCAGCGCACGCGTGCAATTTTGCACGAGGATGTGCGCTCACGGGAATGCACGAGGAGATCCTCGCACGTCTCCAACCCCCCCCCCCAGCCCCGTGCACCTTGCCAGTTGTAGGCGCCGGGCGCCCCGAAATAAACGATGTTGGAGGTGAAGCCGGCGCTGGCGCCCATCTGGCACATGCCGGTCTCCTCCGCGTCCACGTTGGAGTTGCACATCTCGTTGTGGTAGGTCTGCCACTCGTCGCTCAGGTTGAGGCGCAGGTCGTTGCCCCGCACGTAGCAGCGCCCCACCATGCGCCTCTGGTCCTCACTGCCCGACCACAGCACCCGGGTGTAGCGGTGGGCGCAAGCCTGCAGGGATAACCCTAAAAATGAGCCTGGGGGGGGGGGGGGCAGGGGGTTCCTCCCCAAGCTTTGGGGGGGGGCCCTGGTTTGGTATAGGGTCGTGGGGTGTTGATATAGGGTCGTGGGGTGTTGATGTATGGGCAGCGCGGTGCCCCCGGTGCGCCATGGCAGAAGGATGGGGAGGGTGGTGGGGGGAGCACCCAGCTGCTGCCCCCCCCTGCCCTAAACCCTGGGGGAGAGCATCAGCCCGGTGCACCCCAAGGGGACGGGGGGCTGGGTGCCGGCACCCAAACCAGGGGGATGGGGGGAGGTGATGGGGAGCCCCTGCAGCATCTCCTGTGCCAGTGGGGAGGGGGGGGGCACGGTTTGGGATGCAGGAATCCCCCCCCCCCCAAACACTACAACTCCCAGCACGCTCTGCCACAGCAAGCAGCCTGCCCCCGAGCCCCCTTCTACTGCACTGCATGCTGGGAGCTGTAGTCCCAGCCCCACAACCCCCCCCCCCAAAAAAAATCCCAATGCACCCCAATATACCCAGCGGGCACCCCACCAGCTCCCGGGGGCCCCCAGCTCTTGCTCCCCCCCCACAACCACCCCCCAGTTGTACCCATTTCCCAGCACGGGGCTGGAACTGAGTTCATATGTGCAGGGAAATGGGGGTGCACATCATTTTATTTATTTTTTTTGGGGGGGGGGGAAATGGGGTGCACTCACCAGCACCCTCCCCGCCGGCTGCCGCTGGCTGGCCACCGTCACCCCCAGCCACATGTCCTCGATGATGTACTTGTCCGGCTCACCTGGCCGAGGGAAAATCAGCGTAATAAAAAGTGGGGGACCCCCCCCCGGGGAAAGGGAGGCTTTAGGGGGGTGTCCCGGGGTGGTTTTGGGGCGCTCACGTACTCTTGAGCTCGATGTCGAGCCGCTGGCAGTCGCCGGTGGAGGCGGAGAGGGGGCAGGCGTAGACGGCGCCCGTCCTGGTGCCGTTCTGGGGGTCCTCGTCTCGGGGTGCCCCAACCAGCAACCTGGGGGGGGGGCACAGCAAGGGGTTTGGGGGGGCTGGAGGTGGTAACGGGGCAGGGGGCAGCACACCCCAAATGGAGCAGGGGGCACCGAAAACCCCAAAGTTTGGGAACAAAGAGGACGCGGGAACGCAGGGCGCCCTCCTTTGCGCCCCCAAATTCCCATCTGACCCCCCCCCCCCCCCTCAGCATACGGGGGAACAGCTTGCGGCCCCCCCAGCCTGGCAGACAACCCCTTAGGAAAGGGGGAAGCCAAGGGGGGGCCCCATTTGGGTAAACAGCCGTAGCCCCCCCCCCCCCCCCCCTCAGCCACGGCACCACAGCTGTGTCCCATCCGACAGCCTCGCCTCGCCGCGCCCCCCCCCCGGCACTGCCAGCCCAGGAATGCTGCGATAAACACAGCCCAGCCAGGGAGGTGGGGGGGGGACACCACCACACACAACCCCCCCACAAAGCTCCCCAAGCCCAGCCCTTGCTTGCACGAGCCTGAGCTCGTCCCACCCCAAGCGGGGGTCCCGGGGGGTGCTTTTGGGGTGACTCAGCCCCCCCACTGCGGTGCCACGCCGGGGGGGGGGCACATTGGCATGCCACAGGATGGATGATGTGTGGTTAATAATAATGCAGAATAAAAGGGCCCCCCCAAACCCATCAGTGCCTAGGGAGGGGGGACACGGGGGTACCTGGGGGGGGGGGGGGACTTGGGGGACAGCAGGAGGACGGGGGGGGGGCTGCGGAAAGGCCAGGCCTTTCCGCCGGGAAGTCCCGAGGACAATGGCGAGGAGGAGGCACGGCCGTGGGTGCCAGGGCAGGAAACGGCGTCCCTGAGCCCATGGTGGGTGGGGGGGGGGACATATCCACGAGGGGGGGGGGACAGACAGCGGTGCCCAGGTACCCAGCGCATCCCATGGGGGCACCGATGCACCGAGCCGGGCCGTTCTCAGCATCCCCCCCCCCCAATGGCCATCCTGAGCAGATGGGGATGAATTTTTAATTTTTATATAATTTTTTTTTTTTTTTGGGGGTGGGGGGGACAGGAAAAGGGGCACGTGGCCCCCCCCCCCCAAAAAAAAAAGCTGGCACCGCAGCCGGCAGCGCGGGCGCGTCCGGGCTGAGTCAAAGCCCAAGCGCAGGAGGAATGCGGGGCCCCAGGCGGCCCCGGCCCCGGCACGCCGGGACAGGCACCGAGCCAGTGGGATCGGGGGGGGGGGGGGTAAAAAAAAAATTAAAAAAAAAAATAAAAAAAAAATGGGGGGGGAAGCTGCTCAGCTGCAGAATCCACCCCCCAAAAAAAAAAGGGATGGAAATGGGGCTGGGGGGCTGAGCATCCTTCCTGGGATGCTCCCTCCCCTGGGGACACAGAGGGTGGGGGGGTGTTTTAAGGAGCTTGGAGCCCTCATTTCTGCCCCCCCCCCCCCACGTTATTTTGGGAAGGGGGGGGTTGAAATAACAGGAGGGCACCTCTGCCCGCTGCTCACCTCCGAGGAAGTGACTCAGGGCTGTGAGTCAGGGAGCCCAGGAGGCTCCTGCCAGCACCGTGCCCCTCCTGGGGGGGGCACTGACCCCCCCCCCCCCCAAAAAAAAAAAAAGAAAAAAAAAAGGGGGGGGCAAAAAGCCAGCCCCCTGCCTCCAGCCCAGGCTCCCCTATAGCCGCCAGGGAAATGCTCAGAGCTGGGGGGGGGCCTGAGGATGCTGAGGGCTTCGGAGCCCCCCCCCCCCTAAAAAAAAAGGGGGGGGGGCACGGGGCTGGTTGTGGCAGCAGCCCAAGTAAAAATAAAGAAAAAAAAAAAAAAAAAAAAAAAGGGGGGGGGTCCCAGCCCAAGCGGGGGCCGGGATGGGGCTGAGCCAAGGCCTCGTGCTCGTCCTTTCCAGCCCATGGAGCAAGCTCGGGGGGGGGGGGGAATTGCTGGGGGGGGGGGGGGGGGATGGAGGAATGCTGGAGGCCATGCCCCCTCCTAATCCGCCCTGGAGGATGAAGGGGGGGGCCCCTTCGGACCCCACACCACAGCACCAACACCCCGGGGGGGGGGATCGGAGCCATATGGGGCTGAGCTCGGCCCCAAAGGGCTCAGCTCCCCCCTTGCCCCCCCCAAAAAAAAAAGCTGGCTATGTGCCATATACCCCTCCATACCCCCCCCCAAAAGCCTTGCTACTCCGGGCCAGCCCCAAATCCCCCCCCCCCCCATCACCCCATCCCCACCTCTGGTGCTGTTACGGGAGCATCAGGAAGGAGGGGGGGGCTTTTAAACTCCCCCCAGTGTCCCCCCCTCCAAAAAAAAGCCCTGCTCAGCCAAATCTGCTGATGCAGGCAGCACAGAGGAGGCGGGTGAGGGGGGGGGCAGCGGCTTCAGCCCCTGCCAAGGCGCCGCAGCCCCCGGCAGCTCCCGACAGGCCCCGGCTGGTGTGGGGGGGGGTTGTAGGAGGGGGGGGAGGAAAAAAAAAAATTAAAAAAATTAAAAAATTAAAAAAAAAATTAAAAAAAAAAATTAAAAAATTAAAAAATTAAAAAATTAAAAAATTAAAAAAAAAAAATAAAAAAATAAAAAAATTGGAGAATTCCCCCCCCCCGGCTGCCAGCTGGGAGCTGCTGCTGGAGGCTCTGCCCCCCCCCCCACTCCCTCAGGAGGGAAACTGAGGCACGGGGGGGGGGCAAATGGAGGGGCTGCCTTATCCCCCCCCCCCCCTTTCTCCGTGCCTCAGTTTCCCCGTGTTGTTCAGGCCCCCCCCCCCCCCACTCCGAGCCGTGTGAGCTGTGCTAACGAGGGAGCTGTGTTAATTAACCCCGCTAACGAGGGAGCTGTGCGGTTATCGCTGATAACGCCTCCACCTGGCCCCGGGAGCAAACAAACCTCAGCCGGGGGGGGGGGGGCACAAGGATCAAACCCCCCCCCCCCCAGCCACCTCTGTGGGTATGGGGACACCGTGGGGGTCCCCCTGGCCGCCCCCTCTCCCAATATAGGGTCCCCTAAGGATCAGTGGGGGTCTGCTGAAGGGGACGACGGGGGGCAGAGCACCCCGAAATTTTGCTGTGGGGGGGGGGGGAATGGGGCAGGAAGCGTCCCCCCCCCCTTCCTGTCCCCACCCTGCACACACCTGCACTTTGGAGCCAGCAAAGGGCACGGCTGGGGAGCCAACGCCCCAGTGCTACCCGGTACCGGGGGGGGGGTTTGGGGGGGGGGGTTTGGGGTGCCCCCCACCCTAATAAAGGGCTGTGCCCCCCCACACACACACCGCAGACACCCCAGGAGGAAGGGGGTGGCTGTCACCCCGCTGTCACCCCAACCACGCCGAGCAAAGGTCGGATCCTGCTGGGGGAAAGCCCGGGGGGGGGCAGCAGGAAGGTGGCACCCCCCCCCCCGATCAGGGAGTGGTTCTCAGGTTTGGGGTATTTCGCTCAAGTTGTAGGTTTCTGTAGGTTTCCTCCCCAAAACCTGCCCGCACTCGCCCCGAACGCCGCGGGGAAGCGGAGACGCGCGCCCGGCATCCCACAGCCCCCTCCTTGCTCCCAAGGGGGGTGGCAAACCCCCCCCCCCCAGGGCTTCAAAGCACCCCCCCCACATTAGGATTTCACACCCCAAACCTCAGGGGACCCCAAAACCAGGCTCCAGACCCAAGACGAGGGACCCCATTGGGGTCAAAGTGGCAGCCACCGACTTCGCACGAAGCCGCTCTGCCCCCACGTCCCCCCCCCACCTCACTTTTAGGGACCCCCCCCAGGGACCCCCACCTGTCCCGTTCCCC
Organism: Netta rufina; assembly: GCF_964035555.1. Lineage (NCBI taxonomy): Eukaryota > Metazoa > Chordata > Aves > Anseriformes > Anatidae > Netta > Netta rufina. The sequence continues at coordinate 1,723,207 of NC_140148.1, read as the reverse complement.
CAGGACAGCAACAGGGCCACCCTATAGCGGGTAAGAACCTAAATGCATCCCTGGCATGCGGAGCACGCGCCCCAGCTGCTCTGCCACCGGTGTCCCCCCACCCCAAAAAAAAATATTATAGGGTACAGGGAGCCCCTGGGTGCCACCCCATGGGTGCCCCCCGGCGAGGAAAACCCAAGCGGTGCTGGCTGCCTGCCCCCAAATGCCTGCAGCAAGGGGGCTGTCAGCAGGAGGGATTTGGGGACGGGTTTGGGGGTTTAGGGTTAGGGTTTGGGGTCGGATTTAGGGTTTGTTTGGGGTGCATTGGATAAAAGGGGGCTGCTGGGGGCTGAGCTATGGGGAATTGCAGCTCGTGGGTTCCCGCAGCGGGACGGGACCCGGTGCTGCTCCCTATGGGGTGGGGGGGTCAGGGAGGGGGCCGCAGGTAGGGTTGGGGAGGGGAGGGGGCAGCCCCTGCCCCATAGCACCGGGATGGGGCAGCAGCGGGTGCTCAGCACCCCAGGGTGCTGGTGGGACCGGGACACCCCCACCCTAACGAGCACAAAACCCCTGGGGGGGGGACAAACCCCTGGGGGGGCATTTTTAGTCCCCCACCCCTCCCAACTTCCCCTAATCTCAACGCTCTGCCCCCCCCAACACCTGAACCCTCCCCCAAACCACCCCAAACCCCCCCCCAGACCCCAAAATCTCTGCACCCCACTCCCCCTTCCCCCCCCCCCTTCGCACCTAGCCCCCCCCCAACACCTCCCCCACCCCCCCGGGACCCCCCAAAACCCTCTCGGGGACCTCCCCCAGGTGCACCCCAACCCCCCCACACCCCCCCAGACCCCCACCCTTACCCCCCCCCTATATAGAGCTGCCCCCCCCCCACTCACAGGTACCGCTCCTGCCGCTCGCTCTGCCGGTGCAGCGCCACGGAGAAGCCGAAGAAGCCGCTGCGGGCGGCGCCCTCCTTCAGCACCGGGAAAACGGTGTCGAGGTTAAAAGCGGCGGCGGCGGGGAGCAGCAGGGCGCCCAGCACCAGCACCCCGGGGAGCCGCGCCATGGCCCCCCCCCCCCCCCAAGAAAAAAAAAAAAATAAAAAAAAAAATATAAAAAAAAATAGGAAGCGGCCCCGGGATTCGAACCCGCGACCCCCCGGACCCCGACCCCCCGCTCCCGCCGCCGCCGCGCACGGTGCCGGTGCGCTGCGGGCGCGCGGGGCGGGGCAGGGCGGGGGCGTGGTCAGGAGGGGCGCGCGCGCGCGCCCTTCCGGGCGCTCCCCTTAAAGGGGCCGCGCGCCCCCCTCCTCCTCCTCCTCCTCCTCCTCCTCCCGGTACCTGCGGGGGGGGCACGGCGCATGCGCGAGGGTGGGGCGCGCGGGCACGGGGCGGGGCGCGAGGGGGGTGGGGAGGGCGCGCACCTGGGTGTGCAAGGGGGTGTGCAAAGGGGGGTGCTGGAGTGCACCTGGGTGTGCAAGCACGTGTGCAATAAGCAACCCTAGCGCCGTGCACCTGGGTGTGCACACGCGTGTGCAAGGGGTCACCCAAACCAGGATGCAGCTGGGCGTGCACACGCATGTGCAAGTCCATATCAGGATGCATCTGGATGTGCACACACACGTGTGCAAGTGAACACCTATACCAGCATGCACCTGGGCGTGCACACATGTGCAAGCAGCCAGCAGTACTGGCATGCACCTGGGCGTGCACACGCTTGTGCAAGCAGTCGCCCATACCAGGATGCACCTCAGCGTGCATACACGTGTGCAAGTGAACACCTACACCCGCTAGCACCTGGGCGTGCACACACGTGTGCAAGTGGCCAGCCGTAGCAGAATGCACCTGGGCGTGCACACGTGTGCAAGCACACAGCTACACTGGCATGCACTTGGGTGTGCAAGCAGCCAGCCATACAAACACACACGTGTGCAAGCAGCCACCCACCCAAGCACCCACCTGGGCGTGCACACGCTCGTGCAATTGCACGCCTGTGCACGCACCCCCCCCATGGGACCCCCCCAGGCTGAGCCCTCCAAGTCAGGACCTGCCCCCCCCCCCCCCAGGATAAGCCCCCTCCAGGCAGCACCAGGACCACCAATGCTGGGAGCCCCCCCGGAGTGGGGACCCCCCCCCAACCCCCAGCCTGGCCATGGGGCAGGAGCAGCAAAATTATGGGGTGGGGGCACCAAAATTATGGGGTGGGGGCACCCCTCCCTCAACCCCCCCCTCCAGGGTCCTGGGGGCTCCGCCGCAGCTTCAGGGGTGGGGGGGAAACTGAGGCAGGAGGGGTTGGGGGCTCAGCCTCTGCTGGGGGGTCCGAGGGGGCTTTGGGGGGGCTTTGGGGGGGGTTTGGGGGGGCCAAAAAAATCCCCGGCCTCCCACGGCGGCTCCCGGCTGCCCAGGAACGCCGGGAATGTGCCGGCTCCATGCCCGGGAGCCTCCCACCCATGGGGGCTGCGGCACCGGTTGTGGGGTGTGGGTGGGGGGGCACCCAAGGGACCTCCCCGCTCCCACAGCCTCGATACGGGGGTCTCATGGGGTTGGGGGGGGGTTTGCACAGCCCAATTTTGTCCCCCCCCAAGCCCCGAGGAGGCCAAACGGCGTAGGCCGCGTGGGGCCTCCAGGCGTGTTTGTGCCAAATTGAGGCCAAAATTCCTGCCGGGGAATTGCTCAACCTCCCCCCGACCCCCCCTTCAACCCCCCCTCAACCCCCCCCTTCAACCCCTCCCAACCCCACCCCAAGCACTTCCCGGTGTCACCCTAAAGGGTGACGGCACCGGGCACCGGCTGGCACCACGGCACTGCCAGCACCGTGCTCCCCCCCCCCCAAAAAAAAAATTCCCACCCCCCGGTCCCCCCTCCCCTGTCCCTTGTCCCCCCTCCCCGCCTTTGGGTCATTTTGGGGTGTGGCGGACCCAAAGGAGGGATGTTTGCACCCAAAGGGAGGGTGCTGGCACCCAAAGGGGGGGGGTGCTTATACCTGGAGGGGGGGGGGATTATCCTCCAGGGAAGGTGTTACGGCCCCTGGGGAGGGTGTTGAGTCTTGCGGGGGGGGTTCAGCACCCAAAAGGGGGTGTGAGCACCCAAAGGGGGGGGTGAGCACTCAAAGGGGGGGTGTCAGCACCCAAAGGGGGGGTCAGCACTCAAAGGGGGGGGTCAGCACACAAAGTTGGGGGTCAGCACCCAAAAAAGGGTGTCAGGACCGAAGGGGGTCTGTGAGCATCCAAAGGGGGGGGTGTCAGCACCCAAAGTTGGGGGTCAGCACCCAAAGGGGGGGGTGGACACCCAAAGGGGGGGTGTCAGCACCCAAAACGCCGCTAGATGGAGCCGTCCGACCGAGGATGCCGCTGGGAGTCCGACCAAGGATGCCCCCCCCCCCCCAGACGCTCCCCCCCCCGGCTCTGGGACAGGGACACCCCCCCTTTTCTAGGGACCCCCCCCGGTGCCCTAATTAAGCCGCTTCTAAGCCGCTTCCAATTAAGCCACCCACTTCTGCCACTTCTGGGCACCCCCCCCCACCCCCCCGTGTTATCCACGAGCTCCCCAGTTTGGGACTCCGGCAGGAGCAGCCTTGGGCAGCCGCAGGCACCAGTATCTCCCAGTCCCAAACTGGTTGGGGACCGAACAGACCTGCTCCCTGTTTGCCCCGTGCTCCCGAGCCGCTCTCCGAGCAGCTCCCCGACCGCCTCGTCCTGCCTCGGGACCCATTTTGGGGCACAAACCAGTCCCGCTGACCGGTCGGCTACTGGGACAACTGGGCCGGGGACCTGGGGACGTCCCAGCGGCTCCCCTGGGACCTTGGGAACCTCCCCAGGGAGGCCCTCGTGCAGCTCCCAGCAGGGCAGACGGCAGGGCCGGGCTCATCCCAAACATTTCTGTCCCCTCGGAATTAATCCCTCATTAATCCCAGATTAGGGTTCCCGTGCCGGGAGGGGAGCCCCTGCCCCCAGACACGGCCTCGGGGTCAGGCTTCTGCTCCCCCCCAGAGCTGCTCTCTGCTCCTCTTCTACCCTAGCTTGTGCTATTTCTAGGCCATTCTTCTGCATTTTACTTCTATTATACTCTTTCACTTCTATTTTAATATTTTACTTCTGTTTTAATGTTTTATTTCTAATGTTTTGCTTCTACGTCACCTGTACATCACCTCTACTCTATTCTATTCTATTCTATTCTATTCTATTCTATTCTATTCTATTCTATTCTATTCTATTCTATTCTATTCTATTCTATTCTATTCTATTCTATTCTTCTACTTCTATTTCTACTTATTTTCAAATCCTGTTCTAATCTTTTCAAATTCTATTTTATTCTATTAATTCTACTTCTATTCTCACCCCACCCCACCCCACCCCACCCCATCCCATCCCATCCCATCCCATCCCAAGTTATTCCGTCCCATCCCAAATTATTCCGTCCCCTTCCCAATTTCTATAATTTCACCAATTTTCTTCCCCCCCCCCCCCCCCAACCCCCCCACCCCGGTGGCGGCGGGGCCGGGATTCGAACCCGGGGCCCCCGGAGCGCGCAGTGCCCGCCGTGGCCGCCTGGTGGCGCCCTTGGACCGCGCTGCGCCGCCGGGGGGGGGGCACTTGGGGGCTGGGGGGGGGGCAATGCCTTTTGGGGGACACCCGGGGGGGGTTTTGGGGTGGCAAATATTTCATTGAACAACGCAAAAGCCCCAGCCAGGCTTCAGAATTCCCCCCCCCCCAAGCCCCCCCAGCCCCTTTTCTTAGGGTTAAGAACCTGCCAGGAGAGGTAGAGACCCCCCCACCGAAATAAAAGCCCCCCCCCCCCCAGTCCCATCCCCCATCTATTCCCCTTCTTGCTGGGGGGCTGGGGGGGGGGCTGGGGACAGCCCCGGGGGTGGGCAAGGGTGGCAGGGCCTCGCCTGGGGGGGCTGGGCTGGGTGACGCTGTGGGGGGGCTTTTAGGGCAGCGGGGGGGTCAGGACCCTGAGTGGGGCTGGAAGAGGGGCGCAGAGCCCTGAGGGGGGGCAGCCCTGGGGGGGGGTTTGGCAGCGAGGTCCCCATGGTGCAGGAGAGGTGGGTGGGGGGCGCACAGCAAATTTTGGGGTCTGGGGGGGCTGTGCCCTGGGGAGGGGGCTGTACTGGGAGCCACTGGGAGGAAGGTGGGAGCTGGGGAGGAGGTCTCACCCTGCAGCCCCCCCCAGCCCCAAACCCGAATCCATCCCACTCCCTAACCCCAAGCCTTCCTACACTGTGCCCCCCCGCTCCCTGTCCAAACCCCCCCCCCCTTAGCTCCAAGCACCCCCAGCACCACGACCCCTTCTCAACCCCCTCCCCAAATCACCTCCCGCTGCCCTGGGGGGGGGGGGTGCCCTGCCTGCCTGCCTCCCCCCCCCCTTTTCCTTTCCTTTCCTCCCCAGCTCCTGCAGCCTGCGATCTTTATTTATCCCTTCTCCCTCTTTCACCCACTCTTTGTTGTTTCTTGAGAGAGGGGGGAGAGAGAGAAAAAAAAAAAGAAAAAAAAAAAAAAAAAGAAAGAGAAGGGAAAAAAAAAAAAAAAACAGGAGGCAGGAGCCTGTTTTGCCTCCCAGGCAATATTTCTGGAGCCAATAGGAATGCGCACCCACCCTGCCCTGCTCCATAATTAAAGGCTTTAAGCAGGCGGCCGGGGCTGGAGGTTTGGGCACAGTCTCTCTCTTGCTCCCTCGCCAGAAGCCGTGCGTTTGGAGCCGGCTCTGGGCACGCCAGGCCCCCTGACGCGCGGGTAGCCGGGGGTCCCCAGCCGGGCTGGCACCCCCCCCTGCTCCAGCGATGAGCGGCTCCTTCGACAAGAAGCTCTCCAGCATCCTCACCGACCTGTCGGGCTCGCTGAGCTGCCATGCCGCCTCCAAGGACTCCCCCACTTTACCCGAGTCCTCCGTCACCGACCTGGGCTACTACACCGGCCAGCACGACTACTACCCGGGCCAGTCCTACAGCCAGCCCGTCGGCCACTACCCCTACCACCAGTTCAACCTCAACGGCATCGGGGCCGCCGGCACCTACTCGCCCAAATCCGACTATTCCTACAGCCCTTCCTACCGCCAGTACGGCCACTTCAGGGACCAGCAGCTCCCAGCCCAGGACGCAGGTAGGATGCCCGGGAAATTGGGGTCGTATCCTATCCCCCCCTTTGCTTGGGAGCTCAGTGAGGTTGTGCCCTCCCCTGAAAAAATTAAAAATTAAGTGTTTTTAACTTGGGGACGGAGCGGTTGTGGGGTTGCCGGTGCGTTGTTTGTTCCCAGCGGAGGACGGGGAGGTTTTGGGTTCATCCCCCTCCGGTGCTGCGGACCTCGGGTTGGGGAGGGGATTTCGGGGGCTGTTTTGGGACCTTTTCTCCAGCCCCGTCCTCACCTCTGTGCTCTGTGCCCAGTGTCGGTGAAGGAGGAGCCGGAGCCCGAGGTGCGGATGGTCAACGGGAAACCCAAGAAGATCCGCAAACCCCGCACCATCTACTCCAGCTACCAGCTGGCGGCTCTGCAACGCCGCTTCCAAAAAGCCCAGTACCTGGCGCTGCCCGAGCGCGCCGAGCTGGCCGCCCAGCTGGGGCTCACCCAGACCCAGGTAAGGGCTGAGACCCCCCCCCCAAAAAAAAAAATCCCAGCCACGGCACAGGGGGAGAGGCGGGAGGGGGAGATGGAGCTGTACCCCCGCTCCTTTTTGCAACCCCCGAGTCGGTGTGGGTTCGGCGCGGCTCCGGATGAAGCCGTCCCTTTGGGATGTGGGGAGGGATGGGGGGGTTTGGGGGACCCCAGGGGTGGTGCTGCCCGTTTGCAGGGTGCTGGGATTCCCTGCAGGGAGCAGATCCGTGGTGCCGAAGGGACGGGGGAGAGGAGGGCAAGAGCGGAGAGAGGGGATGGATCCCGGCCATGCCCCTATCCGAAATTTCGGGGTTTATCTCCGCAGCCAGCCCCAGCTCAGCCCCCACTCTGCCCGGTTACCCAGGAGGGGCCAAATCCTGCCCCGGTCCTTGGAAATGTCCTGGGTCAGCACCCGGCTTCCCAGGATGTGAAATCCCAGGCAGGACGGGGTGCTCGGGATGGGACACTCAGGACGGGGCGCTTGAGCTGGGTGCTGAGCACGGGGTGCTGCGGATGGGGTGCTTAGGACCCCACATCCTGGCTGATTTGCCCCAAATCCAGCCAAATCCAGCCCCTGCTCCTCCTGCCCGGGCTCCCCTTCTGTCTGTCCTCCTGGCACCCCAACTCCCAGCTCCTGTGGGAGACTGGAATTGGGGCCAGGAGCACCCAAAGGTGCCGTCGGGGGGCTGCCAGTTTTGGCTACACCCAACAAGAAGGGACAGGCAAGAGGGGCTCCTCCTTCCCCACGCTGCCTCCCAGCTTTGGGGCCAAACCTTCACTTTTGAGGCTTGTCGGGCGCGGGGACAACCCCAACCCGGTGTCCTTGCTGGCGTGACAGGCTGCCACCGCGGCACGGCCACCCCAAACCTGTGTCCCATCCCGTCCCCGTCCCGGTGCCCTCCCTGCCTGCGGGCCGGCGCCGGCGCCCTTGTGCCGCCCTTGGCGCGGCGCTCCCCGGCGCGGCCTTCCTCCTCCTCCCTTGGGCGATGAAGCAATCGGGGACACTCGGCAAAGGGCTGACGGAGCGCGTCACCCGCTCCCAGAGGGACATCCTGTTTGGGTGACAACCACCGCCTCCCCCCCAACCCCCCACGCCCCTTCCCCGGGGGCCAAGGGCGCCCAGCGCCGCGGCCTCACCCAGCGCCGGGGACGCTCCCGACGCGCGACGTGCCGGGCCGGTGTCCCGTGATGCATGGCGTGACGGGCGGCCCGCGACGCCCACGTCCCGGGTGGCTTGTCACCATGCACCGAGTGCCCGGGGTCCCCACGATACCCACACCGTCGGTGGCTTCCCATGGGGTGTTTGGGGTCCCCACGACACCCGCACCGTCGGTGGCTTCGTCTATGGTGCGTGGTGTGGGGGCTCTCCGTCACACCCGTGTCATCGGGGGCTTCCTATGGTGCACGGTGTGTCTGGGGTCCCCAAATACCCACAGCATAGGTGGCTCCCCATGGGGTGTCTGGGGTCCCTGTGACGCCTATAGGATAAGTGGTTTCCTGTGGGGTGTCTGAGGTCCCTAGAGCACCCATATCACAGGAGGCTTCCCATATTGTGTCTGGGGTCCCTATAGCACCCGTATCACGGGTGCTTCCCATATTGTGTCTGGGGTCCCCGTGACACCCATATCACAGGTGGCTTCCCATGGCGTGTCCGGTGTCCCTATAGCACCCATACCACAGGCGGCTCCCCACGGCACCTGCTGCGTGCCAGCTCCCCACAGCCCCCCTACCACAGGTGGCTTCCCACGATGTGCTGCGTGTCCGGGTTCCCCACAACCCCCCCCAAAAAAAAACCCCACAAAAAAACCAGGGGGGTGCCTTCCCACAACCCCACTGCAAGCCGACGCGGGGCACTCACCCCTTGTCCCTCCCTGCCAGGTGAAGATCTGGTTCCAGAACCGCCGCTCCAAGTTCAAGAAGCTCTACAAGAACGGCGAGGTGCCGCTGGAGCACAGCCCCAACAACAGCGACTCCATGGCCTGCAACTCCCCTCCTTCCCCGGCCGTCTGGGACAGTAACTCGCACGGCAGCGCGCCGGGCCGGACCCCGCTCCCGCAGCCGCTCCCCTACAGCTCTTCGCCCGGCTTCCTGGACGAGCACAACCCCTGGTACCACCCGCAGACCCTCAGCGGACCCCATTTACCCCACCAGCCGCCGCCGGCCGCCACGATGCATCACACCTCCCCGGGGCCTCCCCCCAACCCCGGCGCAGTCTACTAAGGGAACGAGAGACAGTGGCAGGACTCCTTTTCCTTCCTTTTTTTTTCCCCCCCACTTTTTTTTTTTTTCTTCTTCTTTTTTTTTTTTTTTGTTTTAAAGTGTTTCCAGGACACACATGTACACACACCCCTATGTATACACTTATATATCCTATACTCTCATCTCAGGAACAACAGGACCGCAAAGGGTTAAACTCGTTAGCTCCACGCCAAGGGGAGGCGAGGAAAAGGGGGCGAATCCTCCTCGTGTATTTTTCTTTTTCCATCACCCCCCCCAAAAAGCAACGGCCCCCCGGGAGCCGCGTTTTTCCCCACCGGCCGTGGTGCCCCCAACTTGGGGCGAGCCGTTTTGGGGGCGACTGCTCCGTGCCGGGGTCCCCGAGGAGCACCCGGAGCCCTGCTTGGGATGGAAACAACGGGGACCAAAGCCATGGCGAGGAGGAGGAGGAGGAGGAGGAAGCGAGACGGCTGGGGGGTGCCCAAGGAGTTGAGGGCACGGGACGCCTTTTGCCTTCACAGCACCCAAAATCCAGCGCCCAGCGGGGACCGGCACCGGGCTGCGGGACCGTGGGTGTCCCATGGGTGCCACCCGGCACCCCCAGCCCGGATTGGGGCTGTGGAGCCCCGGCAGCTTCATGGGGATCACCCGGGACAATGCTCAGACAACGAGGTGGTTATTTAAAAATTTAAAATAAAAATAAAACATAAAAATGGGGGAGGGAGGGGGGGAATATTTTAATATTTAAACTGTTCAGGAATGGCTTAAGTTATTTTTTAAAGAGAAAATTGTGCTAGTGTCTGTTTTCTAACAGTGCCTCCATCTGTCATTTAAGCTAACGGCGAAGCAGAATGCCTATTTTTTAAATAAGTCGACAACACATTTAAAAAAAACAAAAAAAAAAAAACACACAAAAAAACCTCTTTACTATTTTTTAAGAGAGTGATGCTATTTTTTTAAAAGCAGAAAGTGCAGTTTTAAGAAGTGTTCATATGTGTTGTACAGTCCCGAGGATCTTATTTATGTTGCCTTATATAAATAGGGGTGTATGGGGGAAAAAAAGAGAGTGTACATAAGGTTCGTTTGTATAAAGTTGATCAAAACCAAGTTGTTTCGTTCTGTGGTTTTTTTTTTTTTTTTTTTTTGTCGTTTGTTTGTGTTTTATTTTTTAAGACCAACCCGGCTGGTGACTGCTCCCTCCGAGGACGGGGGCTTCCTCCGAGCCCCCTTTGCTGCTTTCTTAGCAAGCAGAAGCTCATCCGCGAATGTTAATAAAAGTGCTTTGAATTTTAAGGCTGCCCCAGCGCTATTTTCGGGGTTGGTTTGCCAGCGAGCGGGGAGGACCCCGGCCGTGGAGGAGTTTTTTGGGATAGGGAATTTCGCTTTCAGTCCCGCGTCCCGTGTCCTGGGGACAGCTGGGGACGTGGGGTGACAGTGGCAAGGTGACGGGAACGTCCTCTTCTGGCTCCCCCTGACCACCTCTTTGTGGAAAGGGAACTTTTTTTTGGGGAAAAAAAATAATATTAAAAATTGTATTCCTGCTCTGCAGAGCCGCCTCCAAAATGCTGCGGAGCTGTGGCGCTTCCCTTCCACTGCGCTTACTGGGAACCAGTAGGCTCAGAACCGTGCAAACTGGGAGGGCAGCTGGGCTGTCCCAGTGTCCCCTTTGGGGTCACTGTGTGAGCAGGGGCTGGGGGGGACCCCTGCCCGCTGCCGTGCCGCTGTGGGACAGCCGTGCCCGCTGCCGTGCCGGCACCACCAGCCCCTTGAAGCCTCCGTGCGCCCGCCCTGGTCCCCGGTGGCCATGGATGGGGTCCCCCAAAGCCCCCCCTTCATCCCCCTAGGTCTGGTCCTTCTGCACCGTGGGCATGGCCAGGACGCAGCCAGCTTCCAGCGCACCCCCAGCGCTTCCCCACGTCCCCCTTGCAATGACCGAGGACACTCAGGGGCTGTCCCTGCACCTTGCGCCACCGGGGACTTCCCCAAGAGGGCTGCGAGGTCCCCAGCTCGTCCCCGTCACCTCGTCCCCATCACCTCGTCCCCTCTGCCACCCCAGCCGTGGCTGCAGAGGGACCTCGGGTGTCCCCAAACGGGCGTCTGCGTGTCCGGGCTGGCTGCGAAGGGTTAAGGGGAGCTGCCAGCCCCTGGTCCCCGAGCGCTTGGGGTTGGGGTTGGGGTTGGAGGCTGCGTGCAAACCCGACCCACAGCCGGCAGGCGGGCAGACACGCTGGAGACACTGCGTTTTATTAGGGGTAGGCTGCCAGCAAGAGCAAGGAGGCGGCGGGCGGGTTGGGAGAGGAGGAAACCGAGCGGCGTTGCCTGGAGTGAGAAGCATGTCATGAGCTGGCCCCTTTTTTTTTTTTTAATTTAGGGAAAAAAAAAAAAAAAAAAAGAAAAGAAAGAAGATTACATATCCGTGGATTATATAAAGGCTGGGCGCATCTCTGCCCGCGGACAGGCGCTAATCCTGCTCCCCTCCGGCGGCACTGCCTGCAAACCGGGCTCCTCCAGCCAGCCCCGACGGCCCGGGGATGGGCGCCCGGCAGGAATTTGGCTCGCAGAGGCTGTGCTCAAGCAGCCCCTCGTCCCTCCTGCCCTGCCCCGACACCCCAACCGCACAGCAGGTCCTGCATGGGGCTGGGGGTGCCCGTGTTGGGGGTGCTAGGAGCTGGAGCCCCTTTGGAAGCTGCCCGATGGAGCCAGGCACGGCGCCTCCTGGCTGCTTTCCCCCTTTTCCTCCCTGCAGAAAAGGGGGGGGGCACCACCAGCATCACCTGCAGCTCCACCAGCCTTGAGCCCAGAGGTGGCCAAGACCCCCGGATTCTCCCCAAAAGCAGCCTCAGGACCTGGATGTCTCTCTCCAGGGACAAATCCTCTCCTCCTGCCCCTGCGTCCTCCCAAAAGCAGAAGAGCGCAGGCAGGGACCCCATGGCCCCCCTCCCCACTCCTCCCAGCATCCATCACCCACTTTGGGCTCAAAGAACCCCTTTACCCCAGAAACCCCAACGTTTCTTATCCCAGTTCTCCCAGTTCTCCTCCTCCACCACCACAGGGGACGGAGAGCAGCACCGGAGGGTCCCGGGATGGGGATGCTGGGCAACCCCAACAACCCCACCGAGGGCATTTTGCCATCAGCCACGGGCACGACGAAGGCTCCGAGCTGGTTCCCAGCCATGGGGAGGGGGGGGTCCAAAGCTGTCGGGAGCAGGCTCGGGTGCCCGCCGGTGTCCCCGCGCGGCTCTGCCCCGTGCCCGCGCGCACAAGCCCCGGCGCGCAGCCCTCCCAGCGCGGCGCTCGTTTCCTGCCCCGTTGCAACACGCCGCTTCCAGCCGCTTGCGTCACGCCGCTGCCAGCACAAAGAGCGGGGGCAGCCGCCCGCCCACGGCCCGGCCTGGCATCCGCGATGTCTTCATCGCCTCCCCGGCTCTTGGCTAACCCGGCACGCGGCAGATGGAGAGCCGAAGGAGGACACGAGGCAGCCGCGGCATCGCCGCTGGCCGGGGCTCGGCCACCGTCGTTGGATGTGGAAAATAGGATGGAAATGGTCCCGGGTGGCTTCGAGGACATCTCGGTTGCCTTTGTGGCCTGGGTGAAGCACCGGCAGAGCCAGCATCGCCCTGCGTGGGTGGGGTTGGGGACAGAAAGGGGACACGAAGCTGCCCAAACATCCCCCGGCAATCCGAAGGGGGCAGGTTGGACACCCAGCCCGGGCTGGTGGAGGGAAGAGGGAACCAAACAAGCCCAGAGGCATCCCCATTCCCCAGGGCAGGGAATCTGGAGGGGATTTCTCCTCGTCAATGCCTTGATCCCTGCCAGAGCGGGACGTTCTCGGGCTCTTGGCCTTTTCAGAGCCTTCCCAAGCCAAGGATGCTCCTGGCTGATGAGAGGAGCACAGCCCAGCTTTAGCGATGCTGTGCTGGAAACGCTGCCCCTCTCCTGGTGCCCAGCAGCCAGCAGGGCCGTGGTCCTGTCCTAGTGCAGAGAAAAGGGCAGGAAAGCCCCCAGACCCCCCTCCTTGACTTGCAGACCCCATCCCTTTCTCTGCAGGAGCATCCCGAGCAGCACCAGGGCACGACCACCTTTTTGCACGGAAGGGGACATAAAACCACCACCGTTTCCCACCTAACACAAGTCGCCCGCACCCATGGGTGCCCTGAGCAGGCTGCGCCCCCCCCCAGGTGCCAGCGCAGCGGGGAGGGGATGGCTCTGCTCTGAGCGAGGCTCGGTGCAGGGCAGCCGTGAGCAGCGGGCGGGCAGGATCCCGGGAGCCAGAGCCTGCTGCAAGACGGGACCTGCGAGAGAGGCTCTGGCTGCAGGTCCTTGGCAGCACATCCGTCGGGAAAGCTGAGCGGGAGCCGCGGCCGCTGCCGCCCGCGTTCCCCCAGCCCGGGAACGGATATCAAAGAGGGGAAGCGGCAGCGCACGTCGTGGCACGGGGGCAGACCTCTCGGCCGGCCCGTACACGTCCCCGCGGGCAGGATCCTTCCCTTCCCGGGCACAGCAAGGTGCTGAGCTCCCTCCAACCCCACTGCCATCAGTGGGTTCCCCCCCCCACAAGTGCAAACGGATGGTGCTTGGTGACCCGAGCTGCCGGTGCAGCCGGTGCCGTGCTTCAGCCCCTTCCCATAGCCAGAAATAACCCCCAGAGGAAAATCACAGAGCTCCTGCCCGGGGACAATGCCACCCTGCGAGGGGCTGGGACTTCCCCAGTCCATGTATGAGAAATTGTCACCCCCCCGGTGACATTGTCCCCCCGTGCAGGAGGCACCGTGCATGGTCCCAGCCATGGGGGGTCCCAGCTGTGTGCTCCACGTCCCCCCAGTGCCACCCTTGCAGGGTGCTGGTGGCCGTCCCGGGGCACAAATTGGGGACAACTTGCACCCACGCTGGGGTTTGGAGCCCTGAGTCCCCACGGGGTCACCGGCACGTGGCTGCCAGCAGCCCAAATCCCCGGCACAGGAATCGATCCCGGTGCCCGGTGCTGTCCCAGGAGCTTTGGGGCACGCTGTCCCCGCGCTCAGGTCCCATCCCGACCTGCCCATCACTCACAAACCCAGCTCCTCGGGGTGGGAGCCAAGCGTTTTGGAAAAAAATCTGGCCCCAAGCGCTGCTGAATGCGTGGAGCAAACAGAGCCGTGCCTGGAGCTGTGCCGTCCCCAAACCTTGGCACCCCTGAACCGAAATGCTGCAGTGAAGAGGGGATGAAGGGTCGGGTAACACGGTCCTCGAGGCAGGCAGCGATGCTTTCAGCAGGGAAATTAAATTTGGGGCGATCGGGCACCCAGCCCACCTGTGCCACGCAGCAAACCCAGGTAGGGACGCGCCGCAGCCCCAAATCTCTGCTGGGCAGAGCCCCACTGCGGCTCCCGTCCATAAATAACCATAAAACCTTTTTTAGCCAGATCCTGGCCTCTGAAAAGGATAAAGGGAGAGGTGAAAGAAACCTGCAGCTGAAAAAGGTTTCCTCCCCCCCTGCTCCCAAAGTGTCGGGGCCAGGAGGAGCTGGGCAGTAACCCCGGGGTCCCCAACCTGCCCCGCGCCCCCCACCCTCCTTCTCCCACCCCTATTAAAGGGAGACGTCTTCAACAGCTGCAAATTGCCCGTAATTACCCCAAGGAGGCGGCGAGAAGCCCCTCGCTTAGGGGCCCCCAATTACTTTAATTGCGCCTCCAGTTCAGAGGAGCGGGGCTGGAAATAGCGGCGGGTCCCGCGCAGATGTGGAGCTGGGCGGGGGGAGCCCCAGACCCCTCCTTGGGTGCCCCCCACCCCACGGGGCCACTTCACCTGCAGACGGGAGCCTCCGAGGACAGGGATCGAAGTGTGTCCCCCCCCCAAAAAAAAGCAGGGACCCCCCCCAAACGTAGCAGCAGGTACTGAGGAGCAGTCTTTACTTTACAATCGTACAGCCCATTTGTAACGGGGGGCGCATACGGTAACGGACGGTGTTTATAAATAAAGCCAGGCTTTGTGTTTTTTGTTTTTTTTTTGGGGGGGGGGTGTCTGGGGACTCCCCACCCCTCCAGCCCCTCTTGGGGCCACCCCCGGGTGTCCATGACCAGAGGGGACCCGGGGCTGTGGCCAAGTCCTGTCCCGCCGGGCCGGGCGCACGGGGGCTTTGTGCCGGAGCCGTCTCGCTGCAGACCGCGACGGGGCGGGCGGTCCTCAGTTCCCTGCAGTCAGCGGTCACCTTCCTCCTCCTCCTCCTCTTCCTCTTCTTCATCCTCCATTCGCTGGGGTCCCCCAGGGCATCATCGCTGGGCTCCCCGGCCCCTCGGGGGAGGGTGGCGGCACGTCCCCCCTCCCCAATGCTGGCCCTCCTGGAGCCGCTGGGTGCTGGAGCCAGGGCGGCATCACATCATGGGACCCCGGGGCATCGCGTCCTGCGGGTGCGGCTGGTACCAGGCTCCGAAGCTGCTGATGTAGTTGCTGGGGGCTAAGGGGGGGCCCTTGCCCGGCACGGGGATGTCCCAGAGCGGGGGGATGTTGGGGGAGCAGGGGGAGAGCGAGGAGGAGGTGTGGAGGTGCTCCCCATCGGGCACGCTGGAGCCCTGCTTCATGATCTTCTTGTACTTGGAGCGCTTGTTCTGGAACCAGATCTTCACCTGCGGGAGAGAGCGGGGTGAGCAAGGGATGCAGGGAGCACAGCGTCGTCCCCCCATATATTTTGAGGCCCCCTCTACAGCCCTCATCTCCCCCACCTAAGACACCGCCTGCCCTTTCCCAGGGGCACAGCTGGCCCAGCGCGGGGGTCTTATGGGATGAGCCCAACCCTTTACAAGCCACTAGAGAATCCAGGAAGGAGGAGAACGTGGCTCTAAAACCAGGGCAGCCTGGTGATAAACGGAGAGCAACCCGAGAGCCTCCAGCCGTGCACGTCCACCTGTGTCCCCGCGTGTCCCCCCCCCGCCTCGGGCTGTGCCCCCACCAGCCCAACGCGGGTGCTGGGGCTGGGTTGGGGCGCGGCGGCGCGGTGGGGCCCCGCCGCGCGGCAGCTGGGGTGGTGGCCCCGCTCATTCCTCCCCGCGGTCCCCCCCGCGCTGCCGGCAGGTTCCCACTTGCCTCCTCTTCCCCGGCTTTATGAGCTCGCTTCGCCCCTGGCTCCGGGCTGCACCGCTGCCGCCTGCCTGTCTCTCCCCATCGCCTTCAAAAACCCACTCGCCCCGTCCCGCGGCTGCGGGGCCGCCCAGCGCCGGGCACGGCTGGGCCGGCAGCCAGGCTCCGGGGCTGGGAAAGTCCCGGTGCCGCTGGGAGGTGCGAGCAGGGGCGCCCCGGACCCGAGCCGCGGGGCCTGCCGGCGCCGGCTGCCCGCCGCGGCACGGCTCGGCTCGGCACGGCTCCAAGCGCACGGCCTTAATCCGGAGTCACTCCCGGAGCGGAGACGGGGGACGAGCCACGTGCGCCGCGCATCCCCCCCCTCACCGTGCCGTGCCCTGGCCACGCTGGCAGCAGGGTTTTGGGGATGCCACGGCTGTACCTGGGTCTGGGTGAGCCCCAGCTGGGCGGCCAGCTCGGCGCGCTCGGGCAGCGCCAGGTACTGGGTCTGCTGGAAGCGCTGGTTGAGGGCCTGCAGCTGCAGGCTGGAGTAGATGGTGCGGGGCTTGCGGAGCTTCTTCCCCTTGCCGTTGATGCGCAGCTCCCCGTTGGCGATGGCCGGCGGCTTGTCGTGCTCTTGGGGGAGGAGAGGAGCAGAGGGTTACAGCACCGCGGGAGGACAATAAAGCACCCCTCCCGCCCCGACCCCAGGGGGGTGCAGCGGGTCTTGGTTTTTTTTTTGGATGTATTTTTGGGGAGCGGTGGGACCTGCTTCTGCCCTGCTGCTTCGTTTAAGCCCCCACGTAAAGCGAAGGGGAACCAGGAGGCACGGTGATGTCTGCTCAGCACCCCAAAAGCGGGCAGGCTGCAGGGCCATGCACCCACCGGGGGGGCCATCAGGGCCCTGCGAGGTGGTGGGGGGCAGAGGTGATGGGGAGCAGGGGTGATGGGGGGCAGAGGCCGTGCTGTGGCCTTGCTGACCCCCCCCCAGGCAGCTCCTGGCCACAAGGTCTGTGCTGGCCAGCCCTGCTGTGGCTTTGAGCATCCCTGGGGGATTTTGGGGATGTGGGGGCCAAAACATGCCAGGCATGGAGATGGGGGACACTGAGGTGACACCGGGGACACCTGGGCTCAGTGGGACACCGGGCAAGCACAGGGCATCAGGTGTGTCTGCACAGCCCCATACACTGCCCCACTCCCACAGGGGAGGGCTGGGGGGGGGACAGGGCCGGGGTCTTGGGGGCTGAGCCATGCTCACGACCCCCCCGGGGTGAACCCAGGGGCCATTTCTCCCCGGGGTGGCTCAGCGGGCAGCGTCCTGCAGCAGCTTTGGGGGAAACCAGACCAGAGCAGGGCTGAAATGGGGCTGGGGGCTGCAGAGGGGACAAGCTGGAATTGGGGGGGGGGCCACAGGATCGGTGCAGCAGGGGGGGGCTGGAAAGGGACAGCGCAGGACCCGAACAGCGGGGGCTCTGCGCCCACCCCCCGGGGGGGTCCTGCAAGCACCCAGACGGGGCCAGCAGCAGGGGGGGCATCACCCCCAACCCCCTTTGGGTCTCCCTTGGTGGGGGGGCTCCCCTCCCACCTCTCCGAGCCCCCCCCATCCCCTCTTCCCACTGGGTGGCTGCGCGCTCCGGGCGCGCTTCCGACGGCGGCCGCTGCGCTCCCGGCGGCTCCGCGCTGGCTCGGCGGGGCCGGGACCGGGACGGGGACCGGGACCGGGACCGAGAAGGGGATCGGGACAGGGAGGGGGGATGCCAGGAACGGGTGCGTAGCGCCGAGCACCCCCGCGGCCGCCTTACCTGCGTCCTGCAGCCTGGCGCCGTGGGCCAGCCCGGCCGGGGGATGCTGGGCGCCGGCGGGCGGATAGGGCAGGTAGGGACCGCCGTGGGGAGGCGGGGGGGGGCCCCCGGTGTAAGGGTAGGACCCGGGCCGAGCGTAGGAAGCGAAAGGCGACGGGTCGTGCTGGGGGTGGCCGGCGGGGTGGAGGCCGTGCAGCGGGTAGTGCGGCGGCGAGGGGTGGCCGAGCTCCAGGAAAGAAGTTTTAGCAGGGTCGGAACCCAGCAAACTTTCGGCTACGGAGCTCATGGTCATGATGAACCGGAGCCGAGCCGAGCCGGGCCGGCCGGGCCTGGCCGGGCCTGGCCGGGCAACCCCCGGAGCCCGCAGCACCGCTCCGAGCCCCGCGCCCCCCCCCCTCGACGGGCTCCGCGCTGCCGCACCGCGGCCCCGCGCCCGGGGGATCCCCTGCCCGCCCCGCCCCGCCCCGATGAGCCCCGCCTCGTGACGTCACGCCCCCCCCCCCGGGGATGGGGGGCAGCCCCCTGGATGCCCCCTACCCCATCCCCTCGGGGGTACCCCCTCGGAGCCCCCCCCTGAAGCCGGGGTCCCCCCAACACGGCTGCGCGGCACCCAGTGGGGAAGGGGGAGCTGGGGGGGGGGGGGGAGGCACCGTGGTTCCCCCCCCCCAGTGTCCTGGCTGAGACCCCCGGGGGGGTCTTGTCATCAGTCTGCAGCGGGGAGGCACTGATTTTTTGGGGAGCCCCCTCCTTTGAGGGCGCAGGAGGTGGATGGCAGCACCCTGGGGGGGGGGGGGCGCACAGCCCCTTGGTGGGGCAGCGGGGCAGCCCTGGGCCCGCAGGGGATAAAGGGGAAAAGGAGCAGCTGGGGACATGGGGACACAGCAGGGCACGAGAGAAGGATGGATGGACAAGGGGACAGCTGGAAGGACAGACACCGGGCCGAGGGACGGACACGAGGCCCTGCACCTCCGTGTCCACCAGCTGCTGGGGAGGGCACCCAGGTGGGGCACCCAGGTGGGGGCCCCTTCCCGTGGCGCCGCAGAGCCCGGACCCCGCGGGGCCCCGCTCCTGGCTGCAGGCACCGACCTGCCCGGCCGCTCCCTGCCTCTGCCCCGGGGAGCCCTGACCCCAGCAGGGTGCACGGAGCCTCCACGGGGCCACCAGCCGAGGGGGGGCACAACCCCCAGCACCGTCACCTCCGCCACCGGGGACACCCCCGGTGCTTGGCAGCGAGGGTTTGCACCTCCCGAAATCCCAGGTCTCACGTCAAGCCCCACATGAGGGTCCGGGTCCCCCCCTGCCACCCCTGGCTGCGCTGTGGTGATGGGTTTGGGGACACAGCGGGTGACACAGCGGGGAGCCAGGTGGCCCACGCTGGTGTGCCACCGGTGTGCCAAATCTCAGCAGCTGCCCCATGTGGGGTTTGCCTGGGAGGGGCGGCCCCGGGGGAGCGGGGTGACAGCGGCCGGGGATGCTGGCAGGGAGGGTCCCCCGTCCCCACCCTCCCATTAGACCATCTTCAAAACATGTTTCCATCTCGCCAGCGCGCCGAGGCTGAGTCACCCTCGGTGCATGGGCCGGCAGCTCCGATATAAATAGCCGAGCTCCTCACTAACCCTCGGACACACTGGGACCGCTCTCCCATCCCCGACTCCAAATAAAACAACCCTGACCTGCGGCCGATCCTCTGATGGCCTCCTGCCATCTCTCCCCATCCCAAACATCTCCTTAAAGGCTCACCACCCCGCAGGGATCGGGGCCAGCACGGATGGACCCGCAGAGCAGCCCCTCAGTGCCGGGCAGGCTCTGGGGTCCCTGCACCTCTCCATCCCAGCACGGAGCTGGACCAAGTGCCCAAGGGAGATCCGGGCTCAAAATCCCCCCAAAAATCTCAATTTTGGCTCGGAGAGAGGCTGCTCTGACATCTCTACCCAGGCCACCAAAGTCTGGGGGCAAACGTGGAAAATCCTCCAACTCCACCCAGGCAAAAGCGGGGGCAAAGCAGCATTAAAAAAAATAATAATAATAAAAAAAGGCAAAATCCAGATGTTCACCAGCCCTGCCCGGCCGAGTCATCCGGGGGAGCCTGGCGTGGCCGGCACCGGGGACAAAGTGTGACCACTGTGAGTATCAAAGTGAACCTCGGCCGATCTGTGTCTGTCCCGTCCTGGCTCTGCACTTTCCCTGCCGGGGTGACTCAGATCTCCCGGGGACGGGTGCTGGCTTGCTGGGGTGCTCTACTGGTGGCTCCCCCCCAGTTCTCCATGCCCCGGTGCCGAGGACGGGAGGGAGCTGGAGGTGGAGGCTGCGTCCTCCCCGCTGCGGGAGGCTGTGCGTGGTGGCCGGGTGGCTCCCAGGGCTGGATGGGGGCACCAGGGGGGCTGAAGGCACCTGGAGCCCTTCCCACCCTTTTGCTTTGGTGTTTCCTAAGATGTTTTAGGGACAGATTTGGTCCCCTAGGGCTTCTGGGTGGCACGAGGGGACCACAAGAGCCTCGCACCCCAGCGTGGCTGCGCCCCGCCAGGTCCCAGGGAGTTCCCTGCACTGGGTGCTGGTCCCCCCATATGTGTTTTGGGGCAATATGTGGCTTCTGGGGGAAGGAGACCAAATCCCCACCTTGCACAAAGAGCAGGTTTCACCGGTGATGCCACGGGGGACGCTGCGCTGGGGTCCCAAACCACCGTGCCTGGTGGAAGGCGGATGGGTCCCCCCAGCCAGGGGGGACCACGGGGCAGCACCAAGGCTGAGGTGACACCGGTGCAGCCCATCTCCTCCTCCCTGGCAGCACCCAGCCTCCGCACCAGCCTCGCCCAGGTAGACTTTGGGGTTGGGCATCTGAAGGTGTCGATGATCGGAGCACCCCCGAGCCCCAGCCGCCAGCCCCACGGTCTCCATCCGGGGTGGGCGCACGGACAGCGCTTCCTGCACCTCCATCCCCTGGGAGATGGGGTAAGCAACCAGCCCCAACCCTTCGGGCTGTGACAAACGTCCCCACCGCCCCGCAGCCGGGTCTGGCTCCCAGCAGCTCCCGCAGCTCGAGGGCAGGAGCCGGTGGCACCCAGGCACCTGCCCACGGGGCAGCGCCGGGCGCACGTCCCCGGGTTAGACCCAGCCCCGGCGCTGGGCTCCGCGCGGGCTGGAAGGCGCAGCACATGCTGTTTGAGCAGGGTTTGGGGTTTGAGGGTAACCCGCTGCCAAAACAAATACATCGAGTCAACTCGTATTAAATTAAAAAAATAAATCAAGGCCGTGCTCGGAGACAATTAAAAGTCTCGGTCTCGGGGCTGGAAGGTGCTGACACATGCCGAGCCCCACGCCATTTGGGGGATGGGGGGGGTTGCGGCCACGTCCCCCTGCGGGTCCCTCTGCTGTTTCCCTGCCTGCTGAGGGGGCTTTGCTGTCCCCACGGGACACGGGACGAGCCTGGCTTCGTCGTGGCTGCCACCGCAAAGCCGAAACGTCGGAGGCTCCAGGATTTTACCTGCCGGCTCGCCGCCGCTGGCTGATGAAAGCAGGAAGGATTAAAGGGGTGCAGGGAGGGAGAAGGGTGCGCGGGGAGAGGTGGTGGTGCTGGTGGTGGTGTGGGGGGGGGGGGCAGGAAAGCATGTGCCAGGTACCAAACCTCCAAGATCGCCCGAGATAAAGGGAGATCCCAACAGCTGTAATTACGCGCTGGAGAGATAGAGCGGCGCGGGGAAAGCCTGAAGCCAAGTACAGGAATTGTGGGTTAATGGCAGCCCAAGGAGAAGTTAATAACAAGCCGAACAAAGTGGGAGCAGACAGCCTGGCGTCTGCCCTCCCACACGCCACCGCTGCCGCGCTAACGAACCAGCGCGCTATCTCCAGCCCCGCGCCGAGCCCTCCGTGGCCGAGGGGGACGGGCTGCTGGCTCTGCCTTTTCCTGGGGGGTTTTCGGCTTTTTTTTTTTTTTTTTTTTTTTTTTTTTTTAGGGAGAGATGCAACGGGCACCCTGTGAGGGGGTGAGGGGGATGAAGGTGCGGATGGTGAGGGGGCAAGGAGGATTCCCCAGGGCCTGATCCTGCCCCGCAGGGCAGTGCTGACACAGGGGGGGGAGCAGGGTTTGGAGCTGGGCAGTGTGAGGCATCCCCAAAACGGCCACGAGCTGCTCCCTGTGCAGGGAATCGTGGAGAGAGTGAGGGGAGATGGCAGGGGGTGATCCAAACACGTCCCCCTGGCCCCCCGAGGTGACAGTGACGTGGCTGTCACAGCGGGGCTGGGACCCGGCTTCGAGCAGGCAGCTTCGGAGGGACACGAGGGAAGAGAAAATTCGCATTCACCGCTTTTGTTTCCCCTTTTTACCTCTGCAGAGGGATCTCCAAAGGGTGGAGGATCTGAAGCAGCTTTCCTGCAAAGAAACAAACAAATGAAAAGATGCTGAGAGATTGCTTGTCCCAAATTTCGCAGCCCTCAGCCACTGCTCATGAAAGCTTCCATTGCTCCTCCTAACCAGGACAAATCACAGGCAGAAATGCTACGGAAATGCCCAGGATGCTGAAAACAAACCTTTTTTTTTTTTTCCTAAAATCATTGTAAAGCCCTCCCCAGCCTCCCTCCAGGAACAGGAGGTGATGGAAGGGTTTGTGCCCTGCTCCATCGCTGCTTAGAGCTGGGATGAAATCATATATACGGCAAAAACTCTGAAAACGAGTAATCCTCCCCTCCCTCCCACCCTTAATAAAGGAAAGGCAATGTTTTGGGGTTGAACCGAAAATGTTTTCCAGGACCTGGCTCCGCTCCGGGTTTGATTTTCGTAGGGATCGCTGGCTGGAAATCAAAATTCAGAAAGGTCCGGGCGATGTAAAGCAGCAGCGATGCTCCGAGGGGCATGCTGTGCCACTCATTTCCATCTCCTCAGCCCTCGGGCCCTCCCGAGACAGACAAAGGAGGGAGCAAACACCCGGGGACGTTTCCCTCCGTGGCACCCGGTCGGAGCAAGCAAAGCTGGCGCCGGCTTTGCTCCCCCATCAATGCACAAAGGGCTGAAAATCTCCACCGGCGTCGTGCCACGGGGTCACGGGAGCTGTTCCTGCCTGGCACCGAACCCAAAAGGGTCTTTCCCCGTTCCCGCTGTTCCTCGGTGAGTTTATGAAGTGCCTGGGATTAATTGTGGGAGCAATTTTCTGCTGTTGAAATTCCCCGTGTCACTCTTACCCCTCTTGCGCCCCGGCGTGTGAAGCCAGTTTGGGGGATAATTATGCCCCATCTGGAAACCTTTGGGGAAGGTGTGAACCTGCTAGGCAGAAATATGACATATTTAATCAATTATTCCATTCATTAGCCCCAGCCTCAGCGCCTTGCCCTGCTAATTTGACAAGAGCACCAGTTAAAGAGGCTTTTTAACCCTCATTCATTTCACATCACCCTGCACGCAGCGAGCTGGAGAGCGCTGGAGTCAGTGCATGGCTGGGCAGGGGACGGTGAAAATGATGTTTCCATCGTGATGTGTTTCATTTTTCTCCCTTTTTCCCCCAAACTGAAGAGTTAGTTAAAGGTTTGCTCACGCCACGCTCCTAAAATCGCGCTGCTTGATGCTCTTCCCCATCCCTGCTTTTGCTGGAGTGGTGCAGGATGCCTCTTTCTGGGTGGAGCAGATACAAAAGGACAACTGGAATTTATTGTGTTGCAAGCAGTGTTTAAATACTGAGCAATATTGATTTAGATATATATATATTTTTAAGATAGCTGTTTGGAGAGGTGATTTCCCTCCAAGGGTGCGCCTAAAAGCAAGCCCAATTAAGATCTGGCCCAGGCTTTCTGCAGTATTTCCAGGGGACTCTTCCTTGCAGAAATGGTCTTGTCCTTCCTCATCTCTGGCTCCTCGTTTGGGACGGTATCATTTTCCCCTTCGTGAGACCCATTAAGGATTTGTAACTTTAACAGCCTAACGAGGCAGCTAGTAATGGCTCGGCGCAGCCTTTAAACAAAGAGATAATCAAGTGCTGGCCTCTCCGTGGAGAACTTGATCCAATAAACCCTGATTAATTTGTTTTAAAATAATCTCTTGCAGGCACAGGTCTCTAAAGCAGACACTTTATGAACGTTGCATTTATAAATGTCCTCTACCACCTCAGCAGCATCCGGGCTGGCACACCGGGATGCGGAGGGGGATTTGATGCGGTGCCTTTGGAGACGTGGGGATGCCCCGACACCTACTGCTTCTGCTCCCAGCCATACCCACGGGCACCTGGCTGTCCCCTTGTCCTCCTCTTGCAGAGGCCAGAGATCCTGGTGTGGATCAGGACCCCATGGGGTGACACCACCCTGTTCCCCTTGGGAAATGCCCCACACTGGGGTAAAGGAGCCCAAACCCTTGTGTCCCCCCCGCGCATCCTGCTCCAGCCCGCTGGCTGCAGCCTATGTTGACATGTTTCTCTGGAAAGGGGCTTAGCCAAGGATGGAATTTAAAACCACAGATTTTGCTGTTGTTGTTATTCATTTTCTTTCTTTCTTTTCTTTTCTTTCTTTTTTTTTTTGGTTTGTTTTTCTAATGTCCTCGCTGGAGATTTGAAAGCTGTGGCTGAGACGTCCTCTGGCAGCACGGGGCTGGATCCCTGCGGGTGCCCCCACAGCAGAGCCACCGCCGGTGTCACACGCACCAGCACCACTCAGGCACCCAAAGGTGGCTCTGGGTGCTGGGTGCAGACCTGCTGGTGCTGGGGCGGTCACAGGAGGATGCTCCTAGGATGAGTGGGAGGAAAATTCTGAGAGGTGAACTGGTACAAGTAGGAGGGAGAGCTGGGCTTCTGGGAAAAAGAACCGCTGTGGACACTTCTTTGCACTGAAAAGATGTGAGTTTTGACTTTGAAAGCAACCTAGAAGAAAAAATAAAAATAAAAATAAAAATAAAAATAAAAATAAAAATAAAAATAAAAATAAAAATAAAAATCGATAAGTGGAATAAAACCCTTCCGTCTTCTTATTTTGTTGGGGCAGAAGGGCTGGGGGTGGCACCCCACCCGCAGGGTGTTTTTGTCCTGGTTTTCAAAGCATCAGGCAGAAGTGGCAGCGCTTCCCCCAAAACCTGGCCGCTGCTTGGGAGTAACACAGGAACTTGGGGGGGGGGGGATCAGGGGCTATGGTGGAACCAAGACCCACAGAGGAGCCCTTGCCCTTGGGGTTTGGTGCCGGGAAATGGCACAAAATGATCTGATCTCAGGTCGGGGCAAGCTGGCAGCAAACAGGGAGACTTTGGGGGGAGCGCACACTGGGGTTTCCCCAGCTGCTGGGGCAGCTTTCCCCATTCAGATGCCACAGGCTACAGCTAATGCCCCCATTTAGGGACCCCTGGGACCCCCAGCCTTGAAGAAGCTGCATTTGCAGGCGGACACATGCATGGGATGGGGAGAGCGTGGACGACCCCGCATCCTCCCCAGCCGGTGCGCGGTGCCGGCTGTGCCATGGGACACGCCAAGGGCTGTGTGTTTTGGGGAAGATTTCACTGAGCATTTAAAGAGCCGACAGGAAGGGCTCAAGCTTGCGGCTGAGCGTGCTTGGTCCTCATCAGGGAGCACTTTGCAGGGCTGATGACAGAAAATTGCTTTGTTGCCCAGGCTGAGGGGACCAAGCAGCAGGAAACCTGCGGTGCTCACTCCGACTGCCAAAAAGGACACCTGGGCAGAGGGGAGCCGAGCCCTCCCCATGCACCTTTTGCCGAAAATACACGAGCGATTTCCCTGTTCCCCTTCCCAGGGTTTGGGTTTATCAGAAAGTGCTTTCGGTGCAGCCATGGACCCGCAGTTTGTGGCCACGGGGGATGCTCGCTGCTTGGCCAAGCCAGAAACCACACCAGAGCCCCGCGGCGAACAGGTCCACGAGCAGGTGAACAGAAGAAGGGGGAAGACCGCTGGGACGTCTTACTGATGGAACAGAAACTTTCCAGCAAATACTTGGAGAGAAAAATATATATTCTGCTGACATTTCCCATATTTGGCGAAAACCCAAGCCTTCCACCAAAACCCCAAGCACACGCACGCACCAAGTCCCTCCGTGCTTTAACGAAGAGCAGCGCTCCAAAGCGTCCTTTGCTTTTTGGTGGTTAAGGCTCCGAAAAAAAAAAATGATTTCAGGAATTTTTAAGAGGGAAAAGAGCAATAAATCGGCAAAGCTTCAACATCTCCAGAGCAATGGGTGTTTTCCAAGCCATCCCAGCGCCTCGCTCCTGTGGGTTTGCTGCTGAAAGGTGCCAGAGACAGTGGCCGTGTGAGTCCTCGGGGGAATGAATGTCTCCAGCCCATCCCTCAGTATGGAGCACAGTGTTAGGGAGAAGCTCCCAGGGTCAGACCCACTGCATCCTCCGTATTCCAGCTCTGTATTTTAGCAGTGATGCCAAACACCACGCTAACAGCCTTCTCCTCCTTTGCTGCCCACGAGGAGCTTCATCGGGAGCAGGCTTGGGCCAAGCCTCAGACAAAACCAGCAGCAGCATCCTCCAAAAGAGGCAGCAGCACGGCAGATCCCAGATCCCAGAGCCCAGGCAGGGTTTGGAGCCCATCCTTCCCTCTCTGCCCCCTGACGCCGTGGCTCCAAAGGGGACCCTTGGAGGCTCCGCTCTGCGTGGTCACTCGCTGGCCCCAGCTGGGACGCGTGGGTTTGGAGAGGCATCAAGAGCATTATAGTCAGTGACCCCCACATTCTTGCTAATTAACAGAGAGAAAATTAGTGGTATAAGAAATTGTTCCTCTCGTATTGCTGTTTGCAGTTTGCTTGGGTTTTGGCTTGTTTTGGTGTGTTGGTTTTTTTTGCTGTTCTCCGAGTGTACCATCTAGAAAGAAATATTTAAGCCTCTGGGGCCAAATTCCCAGGCTCGACTTCAGCAAAAACTATCAGTGTGAGTTTTTGCCTAAAGAGGGAAGTTGGGGTCTTGCCCAGCTGCAGGAAAGGGCCCCGTCCTCCCCTCTGGTTCACAGCAGCCTGAGCCCGCGGCGCTCACTGGTGCCAGGAGATGCTCAGCTGAGCTGGGAAGCTCCAGCCTGCAGCAGAGGGCTTGGGTCCTGCAAAGGGCTCCAAGGGAAGGATGTGGCTTTGGAAGGTGACCTGAGAGTGCCACAAACGTCAGACATCGTATGGGGCACGCGGAGTGGCCCTGGTAGGGATGGCTAGCTCATGCCTAGGGCTAGCAGCCACCCGGTAGCATCATCCTGCTGCACAGCACCAACCCTGCTCCTCGGTCCCCATGCAGCACCTGGGCTCTCCTCATCTGTCCCCCGACAGCCGTGTCCCCAGGGCTTGGAGGCACAGCCGCTCGTCCCGGGCTCAGGGACACTGCTGCTGAGCCAGCCGGGGTGGTGTCACCCGGGGTGTCCCCACGCCACCGTCCTCCTCCCCAGCACACTCGCAGGTGGTCATTAGAGGAGCTGACAGTCCCCGCAGCACGCGCGGGGTATTTACGTCGCTGGGGAAGCTGAACTCAGGGGAGAGAGAGAGAGAGGGAGAAAAAAAAAATAAATGGTGATGGTAAATGTATAATTAGAGTCCTATTAAGAGGCGCCTCGGAGTCGCAGAGGGAGCAGGGTGGACGGGATCGCTGCCTCCCCGACGGCTCTCGGGCGCAAAAGTCCCCCTGGGCACAGCCAGGAGGGGCTGTGGGGAGCTGCCCCCAGGGGGATGTGGCATTGCTGGGGTCTCTGCGCTGCTGAGTCAGGCTCCAGCGTGGGAAGACCATCGTGTCTCATGCCATGCCGTGCCGTGCCATCCCGTCCATTCCCATCCCCTGCAGCCTGGCTCTAGGTCCCGCAGGGTCACCTTCTGGCACCCCAGCATCCAAACCCTCTGGGACTGGGCTGGAGCCAGGAGCTCGGAGGAGCAGAGGAGCCAGGCTTTGGGGCAGTGCCTGGCTGGAGCTGGGCAGCTAGGAAGAGCTGTTGGAGCCATCGTGTGCTTTAATGGGCAAGAAGAGGGAGCTGCCACTGCCTTTTAGCACCACCACGGGCTCCGGGTTTCACCATCTGCAATGCCCCGGCTACTCCCTTGCCATCTCACAGCTCTTTCTGTGTCTCACCCCACCCACCCTTGCTTCATCATCCTTGTCTTCCTCAGAGACCTGCCCTCATCCCTGCACCCCATTTTCAGGTTCCCTCCTTCCCTGTCCCCTCGCAGGCTCCGTGCCCAGCCTGGTTTTGTGACCCCGCTCAGCAATTCACCTGCACCGCAGGATGATTCCCCCTCCTCTTCAAAGCATCCCCACCACGGAGGTGACACAACCCCCCCGCTGCCATAAACTCTCCTTATGCTGCCCAAAACCGTCACCATCACCCCGGGTTCTCCCCGGGTGCTCTCATTCAAAGGTGAGAGCGAGCAGGTTTGTGGCCAGCGCTTGGAGGAAAAACCTCCTTGCGCAGGTGGCTTCCCCGTCCCAAGCCGCCCACCTCGCCTGCCCTTGCTCTTTGCAGCTCCCCTATTAGTCGTGCTTCAGCGGGCACTGAATGGGGACTGGAATTCCTTAATCCACCTGCGACCTGCCGAGGAGCTTTCCCACCCCAGCCCTGTAACCCAATCCCCCCCAGCACAAAGCCGGGGCGGCAGCGCCCGCTGAACCAGCAGCTGAAATCTCACCAGCTGCCTCAGCGCCTTGAGCTCAGCGCTGAGCAGTAAAAGGCACAGAAAGAGGGTTTGGAAGTGTTTTTTTTTCTTCTCTTTCTTTCTTTCTTTATTTTGGTTCATCTCACCGCATCTGGGAGGTGATGGAGTGGGGACCACGCTCCGCGTTCGGTGTTTGGCTGGTGCTGGATGCGGTCTTGTAGTTGTGTGGCCCCCGTCCCGCAGCTGATGGAGCTTCACGGACACTTCACGGACACGATGGGACAAGGGATGGGAGGAAGGGACATGGGGCTGCCCCGCTGCCCATGGGTACAATGCCGTGGGGCATGGAGACAAAGAACCAACCCCGCAGTGCCGTGCAGCTGGATTTACCCCCATGTGCAGAAAAAGAGTCTGAAAATCCTTGATGGCTCCAGGCTTGCATCCCCTGAGCCAGCCCAAATCCCCCAGAAGATGTATTTTCTGTAAAAATATATCAACGTATACCAAAAATAAAAATACGCCAAAAAGTACCAAAAAATGTACAAATAACCTGCAAACAACAGCCAGCTTCCCTAGTTTTGCTCTGGTCCTTCCCTGCCTGATCTGTTGCCATCCTCCTGGAAGCTCTGGGAATAGGTAGGAAAATCGAGCTTTTTCTAAAGGAGAAATTGTGAATTTTAACCCCAGAACTGGGTGCTCCGGGCAGCGTTTCGGGTGGGAAGCACCTCTCCCTCCAGCCCACGGGAGCTCCGTTGTGAAACCACGTGAAATAGTGGCACCATCACCTGAGTGTTCACTCGCCCAGCCCAGCCATCGCATTGCCATGGGGAAATTGGGATAAGAGCCCTGAATTTTGGTGATTTGGGGCAGGAAGACATCACTCCCTCCACAGCAGAGGATGGGGGTGCTGCATCCCGGGCAGGGGGTGCTGTGTGGGTGTGTGCACGCATGCACAGATGCGGGTATTTCTCCGGGGGGTGTGTGTCTGTGCACACAGGAGCCTGGTGGTGGCTTCGTGCCCAATGTCCCCTTGATGTCCCTGTCCCGGCTGTGGATGGAGCTGCACGCCGGGGTGGCCGGGGCGGCCGGCTGAGCTCAGCTCCAGCTGCAGCGATGGGAAGACAAGGCCAGCAGCAAGCGCCCACTTTCCATTTACTCCGACTTTCCGCCCCTGCATCCCCCCCGCATCATCCCCATGAGTAATAGGGAGCGGCCGTTCCCGTCTGGGCCAGCGGGGACGGGGCCACTCGGGGCCACCCTTGGCCCGGGAAGGCAGCTGGCCGGCGGTGAGGAGGAGGAGGAGGATGAGGAGGAAGGAGACTCTGGGCTTTCCTGTTCCTCTTGGCAGCCTGGCGTTGTTTGGGGTCCCGTCCTGACATCCCTGGGAGCCGGCCAGCTCTCTTAGTCATGCAGGGAGGCGTGGAGGCTGGAAAGACCTGCAGCCCCGCTGCCAGGGAGGGCAGAGCGGGCAGGGCCGCTTGGCCAAGCACAGCCACACTCTTCCCTGCAGAGGAGACACGAGGAGGCACCCAGGACTCGAGACCTCCGGGCCTCCAGGCACAATTTGGTGGCTCCATCCCTCAGCTCCCATCTCCTGGAAGGGTCCTTGGCAGCCTCTGCTCCATCCTCTCGGGCCACGTCCCACCCTTCCTGCGGGGTGGCAGTGGCATCTCTCCTGGCACCGATGGGTGCGTGGCATCCCACCCTCGGGGCTCCTCTGGGTGGCTGCAACCTTCAGGGCACGCTGGGTGAGGGTTTGTGGCCGGCGGAGCGTGGGCACTTTTGTGACAAAGGCTGCTTTCCAAACACGCAGTTCTGCGAGTTCAAAGGGCTGTGGGTGGGGAGGAACAAAAGCCCTAAAACCAGGAAGAAAAATAATACCAAGCACCTGGAGGCAGCGGGGACCGGGGGGACTTCAGGAGGGTGGGCAGAGCTCTGCTCCTGCCTCCCTCCCCAGCCCGGACCACCACGCTCCCCCCTCTCCAGGCTCTTGCCCCCTCTCACCGACCATCCTCCGGGGTTTATTTCACCTGCTGTATTTCTACGAGCTCCAGCTTAAGGCTCCCATAAATCTTTCCCCAGGTGTGCAGCAAATCCCCGTGCTGTTCAGGGCCGCTCTTCCAAACCACGCCATAGTTTCACTTCCTTGTGCTCTGTGTCCTCGGCGCGATGGCTAATTAATTAATTAGCACTCCCATTCAGGCCGGCTGGCTGCCTTGGGGAGCCATGCCGTGATGTTCTTGCATCCTCCTTATTTTAGGGGAGAGAGAGAAGCCTCACCACATGGGGAAACTGAGGCACAGAGGCACAGGCTTGAGGTCGGTAACTTCTGTGCACGCAGGGCGCCGTGCTGTGGGCTCTCAGCACCCTTTCTCCTGCCCTTCCAGGGGAACAAACCCAAGCCTCAGATGGGTTTCGC
The DNA here is from genome assembly GCF_964035555.1 of Netta rufina. NCBI lineage: Eukaryota > Metazoa > Chordata > Aves > Anseriformes > Anatidae > Netta > Netta rufina. The sequence goes on along the minus strand of NC_140148.1, from coordinate 1,692,632 downwards.
ACTTGGCATTCTCACCTGAGCACGTTGAAAGCCCTTCATGTACCAGGGCTCAGCTAGGCGGGCAGCTGATATAATGCGGGCAGTGCTGGTAACGAAGGGAGCAAGGAACAGCACGGGTGTTCCCGGCAGGTTACGCGCTGTCACGCATTCCTGTGCCGCCTGGGTCAAAGCCAGCTTGACTTGGTCATGCCTACAGTCCCTCGCCGCAGTGAGATCAGGGCTCCCAAGCTCTGGGAGCAGCCCTGGGAAAGACTGACAGAAATTGGGATGGGCGCTGGAGGGTCTCAGCTTCCCTCTGCACCTGGACCTGAGCCTCCTCTTGGGAGGCATCCCTTAAAATTCAACCCCACCAGGCTTACGAGAGACAGTCTGGGCATTGCCTGAGCAATTCTGCGGGTAAGCAGAGTCTTCAGGGATGGAGACAGATGGAAGTGCAAGTGCTGTGCACCAAGTACGTGCGCCCTGGTGCTGTCACCCCTCTGCCGGCGGTGGGATGCTTCGTGGCGCTGCAGCCGGCGTGCTGCCGGAGGCAAAAGCAACGCCCTGGAATCGAGGCGATTTGCAATAACTCGCTGAGGGTCCCCCAGCAGCTTCCCCCCCACCCCGGGCAGCACCCCCAGCCCCGCTCGCATCCCCAGGAGAGGCGGCCAGGCTGCAGGTAACGTTGCCATCTAGTGGCTTCCCCTCCCCGAGCCGAGGGAAGGCATTTCGGGGGGAGATTTGGGAAGAGGATGACGGGGAGAAGCAGCAGCACGGATCCCAGCTGGTACCCGGGAAAACCGACACGGGACCCACACCTGGGGGCACCGACAGCACCGGGGCTTTGTTCATCCGAGGATGCGAAGGGCGAGCTTCAGCCTCTCCGCTCCGGGCAGCAGCATCCTGCCCTGCTCCCCTGTGGCTCCCACCCACAGCCGAATCCGTGCCCGTGCAGCTGGTCCCAGGGCGAGTGGTGGCAGCTCTGCTGGGGCCGTGACAATGCTAAGGCCTAGGAATTAGGCAGGCGGAGGAGCAGGGAGCCCTGAGCCTCTGCACACCACGGAAAGTAGCCTGCCTCCAGCCCCGGGGGCAGAAGGTGGAGGCTTGGCTCCAGCTTGGCAACACCTCAGCTCCTGGAGCTGTCAGGGCTTGGTCACGGCTGTGACATCGCAGCCGCCTATGGATGGTACCTGATGGGCGAGATTCCTGCCAAAGCATCTTTCTTGACAGAGCCGAAGATCAAAGGCTGACGGGCCGAGGACGTGTGCGGCTCGACTCCCGCGTTTGAACCGAACGCAGGATGGTCCCGGGAGCTCCCCGGCCAGGAGTGGAGCAGGACAGCATGCACGGGGGCGTAAATCCTCACGTAACACAGGGCTCGACCGAGTGCTCACTTCTGGTAAATAGAGTGAAGTTTTCCAGTGTCCTCAGCTCCACTCGGAGGCCAGAAGCAGGGCACAAGGAGCCTTCGCTGCTTTGCCAGCACCAGAGGCACAGGGTCCTGCCGAGCTGCCACCGCCGCTCTGCTCCCGAAAATGTCAGAGGGGAGAAGCAGGGCAGGGTTGGCACCCAGAGGGGAAAGCCCCCGGGTGGGAACGGGGCCATCTCCTGGAAGTGTCAGCCCCCCAGCCAGCATCACACACGGGCTCTGCAGGCTGGGGGCTTTTTGCCCGCTTTCCAGAGAAAACAAAGCTCGTGTGCTCCCTCCGCAGTTGCTGGCTCGTTTCCTCGCAGGGCTTGCAGGCTCGTTGGCCAACCTCACCCCCAGCTGACAGCCGACATCCTGACAACAAACTCCCTGCAAGTTTTGCACAAAAGCCTTTCCACCCTGCCCCAGGGAACCACGCTCTGCCTCGCTGGTACCAAGACCCCTTTCATCCCAGAGAAGCAAACAGATCCTTGCTCAGGCCGGGACAGAAATTCAGTATTATCTCAGAAGAGTCTTACAGAGGAGGAAAACTACTCCAGGATTAGATTCAGGATTCCTCCAGCTCCATCTCTGGAAACCCTAAAGGAAGTGGTTTGGGGATTACCTGTCCCTGCAGTAAGCTCCTGCCTGTCCCTTCATCCTCTTGCGCTCCCAAGCATTAAGATTTTATCTGTACCCAACTCCTTTATCGTTTTACAACTTACTATTTTAAAACCCTTCCCATCCCAATACCTCTCTAAAAGCTTTATTAGTCCTGCTAAGCTGTCAGCAGCAACAGTGTCTGGTGGCAATGAGTTTTGCAGATTAACCGGCACCACTTCCACGTTGTTTCATCCAGGTTGGAGATGCTGAGGCTGACCCTTCCTCTTGCCCTCTAGCTGCCAGTGTGGTGGCTGTGCTAGCAAAAGCTCGGCAGCAAAGGCATTTTGCAGCTGCCCTTCTATCTGCTCTCTGCATCTCACATGCACGGAGCCTGTGCCTGCATTCCTCACAACCTAGTCACCTTGTTTGGCTGGTGTCTGATCCCTCTTGGTTTCTCCCCTGCTCTGGAAAACACACCCACAGGAAGGCGGCCACCTCCCCTTTCCCCCCCTGCCATCTCCCTGCTCCCCACGGTGCACGCAGCGGGTGGCAACGCTCGGTGGTTTGATTGGGGAAGAGGACGCAAGGGCAGGGTGTTCGCCCCTGAGTGCCCAGGATCTTTATCTTCTCTAGGGAGAGGGGGAGGCGAGCGCAGAGGATTTCGATCAGGAGCTTAAAATTAGCTGAGGAACACGATTATCTCTGCGCAGCCTTGGGTATCAATCGCTTCATCTGCCCTAATCCTCCTGGCCTGCATCCTGCAGGGCGCTCCTGGTGGTACCCAGGCATCCTCCTGGGGATGCTGTGGGCTGTCCCCATCCGAGGTCCAAGCATCTCCTCTCCCCAAGCCCTGGGGCCCAAGGAGCTCATCACGTGAAGGTACCACACATCCCTTGGGCTTTGCAAACCACCTGCTCCAGCTCCCTGCCACCAAAGGCACATAGAAAACAACCAACTCTCCCCTGTCCCTGCTAACTTCTGCTTCTCCCCGCTCAGTCAGCCTCGAGCTGGTGGAAATCACCACGTCTCCTCAGCCCCATGTCCATGGCATCTTTTTTTCCCACTGCATGCCGTATCCTTCGCAGTCTGGGGTGCTTTCAGTGCCCCTGCATGCAGGAGCAGCGCGGGTGAGCGCCGGGTGTGACATCCAGGAGGGCTCGGGGCCTCGTGTGTAGGCTGCTGGACGGGGCACGGGCAGGGTGCTGCAATCCCTGCCCTGCTCTGCCGTGTTTACTTCCCCTCCCAGCTTTTTTTGCAAGCTCCTTGGGGCAGTGCCTGTTTCTCAACACAGAGCCTCGCTCTCTCCTGGGGCTTCCTTCTGCAACTGCCAGCGAATGCTTTTGCCAGAGATGATGCCCAAAATTAAACAGTCTGGGCTCTAACCCCGCTCGAGCCAGGATCCTGCTGATCTCTCAGAGCGCTTCTGCACGTGGAGACTCCGGGAAACCCCTGACCGAATGGCACGCTCTGGGTGAAACCAAGCCTTCCCAACCCTGGAGCATCGCCGAAAAGACCTCTCAGCACACACAGGAAGGCGGCACAAGCCGAGCAGCCCAGCCCAGCCTCTCTGCTCCTTCCCCAAGCTCAGCTCAGCGCCAGCCCATGCCCCAGCAGTGGCTGAAGCTCATGAAAGGATCCTCGCTTCCACCCAGCCTCAGTTTTGGCTCCCGATCCTCATTCTCTGAGGGTACAAGCACAGCCCATGCGGATCTGTCACCAGCATACAAGCAATTCCCAAGTGGCATCTCCGGGTGCCAGCCCCCTCTGCACAGCCTTACCCCCGCTGCCTAAAACCTTCCCAGGGAGGCCAGTGAGCCTCTGGAGCTGACAGCTCCTAATCACGCAACCACCATCATTGTCCCAAGGTTTCCTCAGACTCCCTAGGAGGCACCCACTCGTTTTTCTCATTTTCTACCAGGCTGCAACACTCTAGGAGCAGAACTCGTTTCGTGCTGCTCGCACGGTGCCTATAGCAGGATGCTGGCTCGTACCAGGGACTCCCAGCAACTCAGATAAATCCAGGAGGTTTTTTAGCTACACGTGATGGCACCTTCCGCTATGCCTCTATGGCACCTACAGCTGACCTTGGCTGTGGCTGGGAACCCAAAGAAATAAAAATGGAAATGGCACGTCCACAAAGGCCGAGAGCCAAGGCAGCTTGGCTGTAAGATAACCAGAAGAGTCCGAGACAAACAACTGTGACACGGTCACGCTTTCCACGCAGGCCCGGCTGTGATTAATCCCCGAAGCCTGCCAGGGAAGCGCGCAGCTAAGCAAACGCGGCCTTTGATGTGCAGCTTGGGGATTGATGAAACCGGAGCACGTTTACGGCAGCGTAGCTCTAGGGTGGCCGGAGGAGAGCAAGGGGGAGGAGCGGGCAGATAGTCAACCTGTCTATTCAGCGTGTTATACAACTCGCCCCGATGGACTCAGAGCAATGCCTAAGGTATAGAATAATAATATTAATAATAATAATAAAAAAGATGCTCCCCAAATTTAATTTAATTTAATTAAAAAAAAAAAAAAAGAAAGAAAAAACACACCGGCCGATGAGAAGAAAGGGAAAAAAGGGCTGTCCCAGGAAACTTCCCCTTGCCCAAGGGAGGTAGCGTGGCCCTACAGGTGGCAAGCTTGCCCAGAGATTTGGGATTTACTCCAAGCAAGGTTGCTAGCCCCTGAGTGGTCTTGGTCAAGTTCCCTTTTGCTGTCCCTCTGCCTCGGTGGACATCAGCCTGCAGCGAGTGCTGCTGGAGAGCTGTCTGCAGCAAAGGCTTGGCAGCTCGGAGCCTGCTGCATAGAGGGGTGCTGATCCCCATGGACCTGAGGCTTGCAGGGGGTAAAATGATCAGCTGGCACGGGCTTAAGGTTTACAGGAGCACTGTCTGCCCCACAGGGCAGAGGGAAGGTGGCGGAGGGATGGAGCTGGACAGGGAATGCAAGAGGTCACCTTGCCCATCACGAGCCCTGAGGCACGGACGACTCCGCCTGCATCATCCTTGACATTTTTTCTAAAGCCTCGTGGGCTGCCAATGATGGAGTTTCCATGGTCTTGCTACAAAATGGACCTTTTCCCATCCAAAGTCAAATGGCTCCGACTTCTAAACACAGTTCCTCAAGGGAGAAAGGTGGGACATGGAAACTCTTTCTGAAGCAATGCAAATCTGGGCATTTTTCCACCCTGGCTTGCAATGCTTGAGGGGCAGGACTCAGCAGGACTCAGCCCCCTGTGCTGAGCCTCTGGATCGGATCCTGCTGCTGGGCCCAATTCACTTTTTTCTGGATTTATCCAAGCTCAGACAGGGGATCAGAGACTGGTTAAAGGTGGGAAGGGACCTCTGGAGGGTCAGAAGCTGAGCGCAGAGGATGACCTGAGCTGGGGATTTCCTCTGACTTAACCTCACGCAAGGAATTGCAGCAACTCTGTGATTAAGGCTTAGCAAAGATAAATCAGGGAAAGTAAACTCTACCTGCACTTTGCAGGGAGCTGACGTTAAATCCAGGTGCAGCTCTGTGGTTTTGATCTTTCTCCTGATGTGCCCCAGCACTCTTCACCTGGCTGCCTCAGTTTTCCTGGTGTGATGCCCTTGAATCTTCAAAATAAAAAGAAAACCTAGACTGTGAGGACTCAAATCCCAAAGAAAGCACACAGAAAATGGCTACTGGATCTTCATGGTCCCAAAACCAGAGGATCAGCATGCATTCGATGGAATAAAATGTATGCTGTTGAATGTCTACAAGTGCAACAGTTCACCTCTCAAGTTCTTAGTCTGTCTCTCCCCAGCCCAATGCTGATTTCTCATGCTCCAGCAGGGACAACGGCAGAGAAGGATCCTCCATGGGCTTTGGAGACCGAGGTGACCTGATCTGAAGGGTTTTCCCCTTGGCTGTTTTTCTGTGGTTTGCTTTTATTTGGCTATGAATGTCTGTTGCAACAAAAGTGATCCCCAGAAGGTGCAGGCAACCTTCAACTTGCCTTGGTAAAAAGCACACGTTTCCTGATGTAAATGGTCTGATTAAACCGTTTTCAAGCCTTTTCCTCTTCCTAAAGTGAAATGCTCCCATGCAGTCCCCTCCCCACAACCACACAATTTTCCAGCTGGTCTGCCCATGGCCCTTAGCCTCACACAGCCCCGTACCCTCTAGTAAAAGGGACTGACAAAACCTCCTTGTGTGAGAGCGCAAAGGAGGATGTGCCCTCCGCGGCAATGTTATTCCATCCTCCCACCCACCTCTGACCCTCTGGGGGCTCCAGAATAATCCATTGCACAAGGAGACTCCATCCGAGCCTCCTGAAGCATCCCAAGACCGCTCACATGGCAGGAGAGCGCTGCAGAGCCATGACTCATCTCTCCATAAGACAAAAATCAACTCTTCTCTTTTGGGGGGCATACTTACGAGCTGGGATGCTGCAAACTGGTTCAAGAAAAGACGTTTGCTCACCCCATCAGCACTTGGAGCCTATGCCTATTTCCAAAACAGAGCCTTTGTGGTTCTACAAAGGCTAGATGTCCTCTTAATTTCAAACGTTCTTCCAGTTTTCTTCCAGGACCAACAGGAAATGTGCTGAAACACCGTGAGAAAGCTTGTTCTTGTGGTTATGTCTGGCCCTAACCAGAAACAGAAGCGCCAGGAGGTGGGATGAGAGTGCTTGAAATCCCTCCAACTTCCCGTTACAAACGCTAAAGGTCTGCATGCTTCAGATGAACTCTTGGATGCTCCCATCAAGCTTTTGATGTCTGCCCTTCCCTCACAAGTCGCTGAGAACAGCAAAGCATCGGCAAGTGAAAGAGTCTCGAGCAGCATTCCCCAAGGAGACCGCGGGGGACCCTTGTCCATGCGTGTGCCGCAGAGCCCGTCAGTCCCCAGCAACATCTGCGGCTGCTCAGCTCAGCCTCCAACAGCCCCAGCTCGCTTCCCTGCACGCTGGCCCAAGAGGAAATCTGCTGGAAGAGCTCCTAGGATTGCTGCATCGTGCCTCAACCTGAGCATTTGCAGCAGCTGCATGTCTGATGGGAATCTCACCATGCTCCAGCAGGGATGATGTTCAGATATCACTCATCTTTCCACCCCTAGGATCTAGAGTACCTCCCCTCCTTAGATCCAGTTCTCCAAGAGATTCAGGCAAGAGATTCGTCTTTAATCTGATGAGGAAGAAGGGGAAGGAAACCCAAGCGGAGAAGGGAACTGCAGATGTTGGAGACCATCTCTTTCACACCTTCCCTGGTTCCCTTATCCAGCCCCCTGCATCACAAGATACTGCAAGAGCCGCATGGCAAGGAGAGGCCAAGGGCCTCACGGGTGGCTCCAGAAGCCCAAGCCATGCAGGTATTTCGGCATCTCGCTCTTATGTAAGCACCGGGGCAAGATTTCATGCCAGATAATTCAAAGCACCAGCAGCTCCCTCTATGGGCTGCAGAAAGAAAGAGAGGCGGCCTCGGCCAAGGAGGGTGGTTGAGAGCCTAAGCGCAATGAGTCACCTTTTGGAATGCCGGCTCTCTCCATCTGCTCAAGAGGAAGGCTCTGGTGACCATCCTTCCCTTGGCACCTCCAGCACTCAAGCTTGTAGGCTGAGCCCTGGCCCCAAATCCCATAGGGCTCCTGAGAGCAAGGAAGGTCAGCACCTTTGTGGATTTAACCCCAAAAACCTCAAGTAATGACGCTGTCCCTAGAGCAAAAGGACTATCAACGCTCTTGGAATTTTCTCGTTCAAAACAATGCGTCACAGCCGGAGCGGGAGAAGGACCAGCTCTAAGTGACTCGTCACCTGCCCAACACCCCTGGGCAAAGGTGGAGTGGCTACCAGTGGTCCGTCCCTCGGCTTCCTGTTTGCTCTGCCCACAGCACGCTCCCGGAGCACCCGGAATGGCCGGCAGTGCCCTTTCCTGCGCACCCAGGTGTCTTGTTTGATTAGGAACGGGTTACCTGGATACGACGCTTCATCAAAGGGAATCCTGCGTTGATGGCATCCCATAGATGCTTGGGTAATTGCAGGTTCCTGCCTGGTTGGAGCCAGTTCAACCCCTGCCTCGGCTCTGCTGGGAGTTGTTATGCCGGAGAGGAGCGCTGCATGCAAAGCGCAAGGGGAAGAGCAGCGAGCTTCCCTGAGCTTCCACGGAAGAGATGCTATCATTAAAATATTGTAAATAGGCGGCCCCAAAACCCACTTTTCCTCTTGAATCCACGCAGTTGCCTAGCCAAGAGAACAGGGAAGAGGGCAGAAAAGGCAGCATTGTCCAGCTGATGGAGCCAGGAGACCTGAGGTCTCCTTCTGGCTTTTCCACCGCTTTGCTGCACAGCCCTGGCCAAACCACCCCCCCTTTCTGCTTGCACTGCTCCTGGTCCCCAAAGCGAGCAGGTCTCCAGCTTGTACGGCACCTTGCAGAACGGGGCTGCCAAGCATTTTGATAACCTGCCGGGTGGTTTGGCTTACTGGCTCTAATTCACCAGTCAGAGGCTTTCCCAAGTGACCCCTCCTCCTCCTGAATATTACTGGACACATTACAAGAAAAGAAAGTGAAATTAATCAGACTTCACAATTTGGAACAGCTCATACAGCCTCGTCTAATTTTACTCTTTCCCAGGCCAAACCTACCCTGTCGAAGTACTTATTTAATTACTGTATTTTCTATAATCATCCACTAGCAGCCCATAAATGCAAGTAAGACAGCAGGCTCCAGTTAGCAGTCACCAGGGAATTATGATGTGCTTGAAATAAAGAATCACTTAAGACCAGGATGGCTGGCACCCTTGAGACATCAGCTATTATCTAATTTTCACCTCTTTGGTAATAACCTCAACCTTTTCTACGAATGCAGAGAAAGCCCTAATGCTTGAGGTGTGAGACACTAATAGCTTGATTCGCCTCTTCTTTACACCAGTATAAACGAGAAGCAGCTCCGTGGAAGTCCACGGGGACAAAAAACACGGGGTCAGAAGCAGCTCTGGTATCTGGCTCTGCTGCGCTGCCCTGTGCGGTGCTGGGAACTGCAGCTTTTGGCAGATGAGCCAGGGGAATGGGATGTTCTTTTCGGCAGGGACAGGTTTACCAGCTGACAGCGGGAGCGAGCCCTACTTAGGGAGAAGCTGCTGGAAGTGGCCCTTTCCAGCACCTGGGGATCAGCGCGATCCCGGCACGTCACACCCTCCGTGTAACTCATCGGGAGGGCGGAGGTAGGAACAGAAAGAGTTGAGCAATACCCAGCTGTTTCATTTTGGGAAGAGTTTCAGGATTTTGAAATTTCTAACTCTTTCAGAAAGGAAAGAAAACAAAAAATGATGTTGACGTTTCCCACAATCCCAGGCTGAGTAAACAGCAAAGAAGAAATCTCTCTCCTAACCCCCTGTAGGAACCCAGATGCTCAAAGGCTGTCAGAATATTCCTTTTCTGCAGAGTTTGTCCAAATTCAATGCCTGTCTCCTTCTACCTTGTTTTGTTTTCTTTTCTAGAACAATTTCTTCTCAAAGGTCATCTAGTTTTGAAAAAACATTTCATTTTCAGCTTCTCAGCACTTTTTGCATCATGAGGCTCTTAAAGACCTAGAGTTGGCTGAATCCTATTGATTTTCCTCAAGTTGTTGGGTAACTCTTGAGATAAGGCTTTCCACCCGAAGAGAGAAGCCGTCCAGGCACATGGCTTAGGTCAGAAAGACTGAAGGTTTCAGGCTGGGCTGGATAGCAATTGCCTCCAGCAGAGAGAAACATCTGAGCGCATTATTCAGCCCCGGGATGACCATGAGTTGCCAATGCGGTGCGGCAGCGTGCACGCACGTGCGTAATATAACCCTAGGATCATCACGCTCAACATTTCCACCAGGAGCATTCCCTCGTATTGGGTTTACGTGGCGAGGGTTTGGTGCGGGGGGTGGCCGCAGGGGTGGTCTGTGGGAAAAGAACCAGCTGCAGCCCCCGCGGGGTATTGTGGCAGAGCAGATCTCCATGCTGCAGCCCGTGGAGAGGAGCCCATGTAGGAGCAGGGGGTCTGGGGGGGCTGCTGCCCGTGGGGGACCTGTGCTGGAGGAGCTTGCTCCTTGGGGATGGATGGACCCTGTGGTATGGAGCCGTGTTGGAGCAGTTCATGAAGAGCTGTTGCCTGGGGGAAGCCCACATAGGATGGATTTGGGAAGGATGACATCCCATAGGAGGGACCCCACACGGAGCAATGACCATGGAGCTGCAGCTGACGACGTGTTGTGGGCTGACCGCAGCCCCCATTCCCCTCTGCCACTCGGGGAGAGGAGGTGGATGGAGGGGAAGATGTTTTAAGCTTGCTTTTAGTTTCTCTGCTTCTCTAGCCTGATAGCAACAGGCAATAAATCATATTTATCTCCCTCCAGTGAGTCTGTTTTGCCCATGATGGCAACTGGTGAGCAACATCCCTGTCCTCATATCAACCCTCAAGCCCTTTTGCCTCGTATTTTCTCCCTCTCTTCCTCTGAGGGCGGGGGACTGAGAGCTCAGTGTGGTGGAGTTGAGCTGCCCAGCAGGGTGAAACCATCCCATCTCTCAATAAGGCTTTGAGGGATCTCATTGGGAATACAGTACGTTACTTTAATCACCCTTGATCAAGAAACCAGGGGTGGAGAAGCAGCACTAGGCCAACCCGAGGAATGGAGAGCCCTTCTCACAAGGAAGAGGCCAGAAGACCTCGGCTTTCAGAGATAAAAGGGCACGGTCTTGTTCTGTCTGGAGGCACTGCCTAAATAGCCAGGGGGTGGAAAAGCGACATGGAATTGAAGGACACTCTTGCTACAAGGACACATTTGTATAAATTGGACATTAATAAATTTAGGCTAGAAACTAGCAGGTTCCTTATCAGCCACTTTGCCTTTAATGTATGTGAGAAATGTGAAGGGTGGTGGTTGTTTCACCCAGCTTTAGATGTTCAGAGGAGGGACGTCTGCATCTGGGAGCGGAGCACCTGGGGCTCTGTCTACAGTCCAGAGAGAGAAATGGGCTCCGGTAATTCCTCCAGCCTAATGCAGGCGCCCTGCCTAGGGAGAGCTGAAACCCTGCAAATGCTGATCCCTCGCAGCTGCCTCCAAAGGCAGGCAGGGTGACTCGCTGGGATGCAGAGACACGCAAAAGAAGGGAGGTGAATCCAGGCCTGGTGTCTCCCAGCAGGTGATGGGAAGGAGCTGGAGGAAAAGCCCAGCCCATTCATTTGCCCCATGCTTTTCTCTGCTAAGCCCAGCTGTCTTAAGCATATGCCAAGCAGGCAAATATGCTGGGGACGTAACAAATATAAAATAACAGCTGCCAAATGATGGTAAATTAAGTTGCTGGGGAAAGATGGAAGTTGTAGCACCCTCCTGCCAGCAGAGCTTCTTCACGTCATCTCTCCCTTTTTCAGGGCACATTCCCACTGCCAGCATCCCCCTCTGGATCTCCAAGCAATGGTACACATGCACAAGGCACAAGCAAACAGCATCACAAGCTCCTCTGTGCCCACTGCTGAGGTGTCCCTGGGAGACACCCCTGGTCTATGACAAACATCGCTTTAGAGGGAAAAGGCCATCAGGACAAACCAGGTCCAAACATGGCCTGGTGATGCTGAGCTGAAAGAGGAGGCCTTTTGTTGGCTTTTTAAGGAGAAAAAGGAAGGGCTCAGAGTAAGGACACAAAACCCTGAGGTGTGCAGGACATTAGCTCAGCAGACCTGTCTTCTTCCTAGCCAGAGCACTGGAAAAATTGCAGATTAACTGAGACTTGGGAAGCTTTCTTCCAAACCCTTGCAGGTGAATGGAAAAAGTCCCCAAAGCTTTGCAGAGACTGCCGGGACCCCACTGGGTGCTGCCTGGTGCCAGGATGTGGCACGAACCCTCGCCTCCCTTTTCCTGAGCCCACGGTGACCAGCCGTCCCCAGAGAAGTGCCACATTGCACACAAGCAGGTGTCACCGAGCCACTTCATCCTGTGCAGAACGAGTTTAGGGGCTTGATGCAATCTCCAGCGGGCGATCCATCCGTGGCAGCATTCCTGGGCACGGAGTCACTGGGTGCTCACACGAGGCCATTGGGAGAGGGCACTCGGCGTGGGTGAGCGCGCGTGTGCTGGGGATTGGAGCCTCGCACACCTGTACACAGGTGCCAGAGAGGGTGTGTGTGTGCCTGTGCTTCTCTCACACCTGCAATCGGATGCATAACATCCTCCCTCTTTAGAGAAAGGCACTGGTTGAGAAGGCTCTGGATGACTTAGGGGAAGGGTGCCTGGTCCAGCTCCATCCCCAGGTACTTGGGTGATCCCAGAAGCATCGTTCGTGCTGCCTAACACAAGCACCGCATGTGGAGAGTGAGGCAGGAACACACTTTCTTGCATGCTTCCCCCCAAACCCTTCTGCAGTCAACCATGGGAAATCAGAGGAAACTCCCATTTCACAAAGTGAACAGCAGCCAAGAGGGTTTTAAAGAGGCGGGAGACATTAACATGGTCACAATTTCATAGCCCGTTGTATCATCCCATTCCTAAGAATCTGAATTTGGCCCCTAATTCACCCAGCTCACGCAGGATTCCCAAGGGTGTTACTGAAGCTGTATCCCTGGATGCCACCACAGAGCTGAATCCAACCCATAAACCGTTCACCTAGTTAAGTGCAACAATCTCTCTACCTGGCTTTGTTAATAACAGCCCACTTGGTGACCCCTCTGCAGATGGGCAAAGCTGCCTGCAGAAGTTAATTTACTGAGAGCAACACGAAACAGTGGGCTAGGGCAGCGAATTTAACACCAGCTTGTGAGGCCAGCACATTAATTTTATGCCCATGCACTTGCCACCATTTCATTCTGCACGATCATCGGGTCCCCAGGTTTTTAGGAAGGTTGGTTCCCTTGGTTCCCACTAAGGTTTTGAAGAAGTAGCTGCAATTCATCAGGTGCATTTTGAAAAACATGATGGGAGTTGCCAGGACCCAAGCTCTTTGGAAAACCTGGTCCCACCTTGAAAAACCAGCTCCGATCTCCTGAAAATCTGGTCCACACAAAGCAGCGATGGCTTTTCCCCTTGCAAGGCGCTCCGTGGCGAAGCAGACTGTCTGGCCCCCTGCGTCTCCCTGCCAGAATTAAGCCTTCAAAGTTGATCTAAAAAAGTAATTTCTAGGCTGACAGATAAGGAGTGTGAAAATGCCACAGGGAATGATTGGCATATGCCTGGTGTCTCCACTGGAGCGAGGTGAGCTTTAATTACAGGCTGGCCTGGTGGCAGTACCTGTCAGATGACTCACTTCCATCACATCCCGCGAGGTTTCTCCTTTTCTCTCTCCCCTTGCACCTCTCTCCACTGGGCTCTTTCATCAGATGCTGGCTTGCTGGCTTCCTTACAAGCCCTGAGGCATTGAGTCACCTGTCATCAGGCAGGAACCTGGCGAAAAGCAGCTCCTGGTCCACCTGACACCAGTGGCATGCACCCATTCGGCTCCGTCAGTGGAAGAGTCCCTGATGGGGACCACTGAGGAAACAGAGAAAATGAAAAAAAGGGGAAGGAGGAAAATGAAAAAAGGGGAAGGAGCCTGCAATCTTTACCAAAGCAACTAGAGGGGCTTCTTGCTTGAAATAATTCAATACGCAGGTCAAAGGGGCAAAAACATACTTGGGGTTGTTGGGAAAGCTCCAGGAAGCATCCTCATGTTGTCAGTTCATGGCTTCCTCCTCCTCTTTCTGCCTAAGAAGCACTGAAAATCACTGAGGCTTTGTTTGTGCAAGACTTGTAGAGAACCTAATACTACTGCTTTTTTAAAAAATATTAATATATATGTGTGGTTTTCCCCCTCAAATTCTTCCTATTATGGCCCCTGGCTATGGCAATACGAGTTGGTATTTTAGGAAGGAAGAGAAGTTCCTGTCTTGAAAACAATCACTGCTTGTGCTATAAAGGGATGAAGCTCTTATTTCCTCATGGGGAATTGCATGAAAGTGCGTAGGGAAAAGGCTTAGATCTGCTTGGATAATCCTGCCCAGCCACCTCAAAGAAGTGGTTTAGGAATAAGCAGGGACTTCTATACATGCACAAAGAGAACAGCTGGGAGGAAATTCTGCTTAGGAGGTCGGGAAGAACAGGGATTTTGAGAACTGGCAAGTGGGAAGCAGAGTTAGGCCTTGCAGAGAAGAAATAGCAAGGAGATTCTGCAGGCATATCATGGATTTATTTTTTTATTTTTTAAAAAGAGAAAGAAAGAAAAACACTTCAATAAAGTGGAATCACAGCACAAAGAGGAACAGCAGAGAATTCAGGTCTTACACCTATTAGAAGTCATTAAGTTACATCAGGAAAGCATTAAACAAATTAATACTGTGAAGAAAAAAAAAAGTGAATGGATATATGGAGATGGAAGCAATATTCAGTTTGTGACTCTTATTTCAGAAGGAATAAAATCCATTAATGGGGGCAAACACTAGCCTACTATCAGAAGAATAATCCAAGACAGCATAAGAAATGGAAATTGGAATAAAACGCGACAGGGGAAGATGGTGCCAGATTTACCAGAAAGCTTTGATAAAAATCACAAACTCTAGGCAAAGGAAATGCAGACGAGCTCTCATAGACCACAGTGAGTAGGGCAATAATTGCCACATGGCTTTGCACCAGCTGAGTCAAAGACGGGGATTAGCACAGGAATCCTGCCATGGACCTGGAAGTGGCCAGAAGTGAGACAACAGGGAGTGGTGGGGAAGGAGTCTCAGGCTGAGGGCTGGGCAGGGAGCTCCTCAGGAAGACATTTTGGGAGAAATCCTCTCTAATCTATCGTTATTAATGGCAAGGAAAAAAAAAAAGTTGATAGCACCATGGCTTGTATGGGAAGAGAAAACTTGGCATCAGAGATGGGAGTTCAGACCAGGACACGTAAGGAGAAAGAACATGGAGACTTGGCCATACAGGACAAAGCTAGACCAGCTTGGTTTTCTGACCTGAGCAAAGCAAAAGTCAAAGGAGGACATGCTACAAAGCAGGTCAAAGTTTCGAAGAGTGAAGATGCTCAGAGAGGGAATTATTTAATTTTGAGCAGCTAGGAAGTTAGACCAAAGAAGGGTGCAAGTCAAGGGAGCTTCTCTTGGTGTGGAAGTTTATTAAAAGAAATGGGGAAAGTCTCCATTATCCAGGATATTTTCAAGAGAGACTGAAAATGATGCAAAGGATCAACCAGGAAAGAATGGCTTCGATATAGGAGAGAATGTTGTGTGTTTTTTTTTTTTTTTTCCTTTCAACAGTTTCTCATTTTGCTATTTATTTCATTTCATACATCAAAAATCAGCCTCAGTTAAACATCTCAAATTTGTTGAACAAAGGTTGCTTTCACTGAGCCAAAATTTTTTCTGCAATTTTGTTTTTACAACAAGAGATTTTAGACTTTTTTTTATTTATTATTATTCTAGGAGTATTATTCAGAGAGAAAATCCAATTCCCGTGGAGATCCTCTCCAGGACCCCATTTGTTGTGCTAACAGACATCCCAGGAGAATTTTTCACCTTCAGAAAGGGAGAGGGTTTTATCCTATCATCCTATGTTCCAGCTATAGGTGGGACTAATCCAGCATCTCAATAAGCTGCGAATGCCATGGTATCCAGTCCTACCAGTGCCCCAGATGAAGTCAGACTTTTTTCCTCCCTGTTCCAGCTGAGAGTTCTTCTTTTCTAGGTTGAACCATGGTTCTGTTGAAGCTCATGGGATGTTTGCCACGGACCTCAGCAGCACTAGTTTGGCCAGCTATTTCTTTTGTTTTTCTCCTTCTTCTGAAGGGTCAAGAGTCAATGGGAAACAGATCCCCTTGGCGCACAGCATGGAACAAAAATTAGAAGCACATGTTTCCCGCTCCCAAAGAGGTACACATGGCACTGCTCCCTTCGAAGAGTTCGCCTCCTCTGTTCCTCCCAATGAAGGAATGGCAAATTCCTTTGAGACTGACCCTCCTTCGCACACTCCCATCGCTGTCCCCAATCTCCCTTTCCATCTGTCTTCCCTCTTGTCCCCGGACTGGAGCTTAAGGGCAGCTCGGCTCCAATTTATGTCCCCTAAGTGGCTAGCTCTTCTAGAAAGCTCACTCTTGGAGTCCAAGCACTTTGGAAGAAGCTGGCATTCCTCCTTGACAGCTGGGTTTGCAGGCTCCTAAGTGGGAACTGAGCCCTGGAAAACTTCTTGGTTGCGACTGCTAACTACTGGCACTGCCACTCATCCCCTAACTCATCTCTGACACTGCCAAACTGCAGAGCAGTTTGTGGGATTCTCCTACATCCTTAGCCATGGAATTAAACAACCGTGCAAGCCTGTGCACTGCAAAGTCATCCAGCCCCTGCACAGTTTCATTAAACATGTAACAATCCCCTTCCCACTACAGCTGACAGCAAAACGTCTACTGTCATGGAAGAAGCAGAGCCAAGGCCAAAGCATCAGATCTAAATTGAGATTAATTAACATCTCTCCGGTGACGGCTTTGTCCAAGACTAGGGAGACCCTGTGTGGAGACACGGAGCAGCACAAGCTATGCAGGTCCATGTGGGTGGAGAGGAGAACCACAAGACTCACCTGCAAGCAACTGCCTGCTGAAGGATGCTCTGAGGGTTTTGCACAGCTGAAAAGAGCTGGCTGGAATTTTTGGTTTAAAACCTCTGGTTAAAATTTAAAAAGAAGAGAGAAAAAAATCTAAAAGTGTTTTCGGTTGAAATTTCTGTTTAAAATGTGACAAACCAGAATTTGAACTTCTTAACTTTGACTTTTTCTTCCTGTTTCAACTTTATCACTAAAATCACAGCAGAGATGGGAAATGGAGGAAAGGGGGAACAGTAAAGAGACACTAGCTGCTGGTACTAAAATATTTGGTTTCAGTTAAAAAAAATGGATAAATTGCATTTTACTTATATTTTTCAAACATTATACACTTGTGGAAAAGTGTCATCTTAATAGACCATCAAAGCTAGTTTTGAGTGCAAGAAACATATCAAAGACTGGCATCAAATAAAACCACTTTTTTCTCCATTCCACCAAAACTAAAAATTATGAAAGGGGAAAAAAAAAAAAAAAGAAAAAAAGAGGAGATTCTCAGATGATGTTATGATTTGTATTATGCCAGAAATTGGAGGACTTTCAGCAAAGCCACCAAACTTTGTCAGGGTCTCCGACAGCCCAGTGAGAGGCAAAACCACGGAGAATTGGGGCAAACTTTGGTGCCATTTTATCACTGCAGCCCCGGAGCAACTGCTACAGGATCCACCGGGAGGCAAATGCTTTACAGGCAATACTTTTCAAAGGCGTTATGCTTTCATGCTGCCTCCTGCCTGTCCCTTCAGAAGCTGCCTAAATGATTAAACCAGATTCCTGAAAAGGTGAGTCAGGCTCACAGGACCGCAGATGAATGTTATGGGGGAAGCACCATCATTTTTCTCCTTTTGTGCCTCCACTCTGAAGAGCTCCGGTGCTGCTTTGGAGGTGAAGAGCACGACCCGTCCAAAGGGGAAGCCTGCAGAAGCAGCAGGTGATGGGTCAGCACTCTGGCATCTCCTCGCAGATTGCATTTAGGAATGCTTTAAGCCAACACAGTGACACAGATCACAAAGTACCTGACCTATTTCCCCTCAGGGCCACTGTCAGAATCGCCTAAGGAACCAATGGAGATGTTTAACCTGAATAGCTTTGGCAATACCCACCAAACACCTGATCTTAAGTGGGTCGCATCCTCAGCAGAAGTGGAGAACGGGTCTGTATTAGGACCTTCAACCCCATTGCCCAGATGCCAGCACAAAATTCAAATTCCATCGCAATAAGTAAATCCCACCTGATAAACCAGGACACAACCAAGGAGAGCATCAAAGCATCACTCAAAGCATTGACCCGGCATGAACCAAGAGGGGCAGGCAGCAATTCCCCCAACCAGTCCAGCCCTTATGTATGTTCCCAGCAGCAGGATTCAGCTCTTGAGTCAGCTTCAGTAAGATAGTGGGGAGGGGATGGGAAGTAGACAAGTGAAAGAAGCAAAGAGGTAATGTTTTTCATTTCCACTCATGTTGCTGAAGTGATAATCCTCTTTTGTAACAAGCAAAGCAGCCCAGGCACCATTCAAGTCTGCCTGTCCTATGCAGGCAGAAGTGGAAACTTTGATCTTCTTCCCCCTCACTATGATTTGTTCGAATATTGTGAGATTCAAAAATAAGCTAAGAGCATGCAGTGCTTGTGCCGGAACACCGCTTCTGGTGCCTTTAGAAGTGGTGATTTTCCTCTGCATCTGTTAGGAGAAGGAGCCTTTAACAAAAGCTGAGATTTCGATGTGTTCACCCAATTCCAAGAACTAGGACCTTTTTTTTTTTAAAAAAAAAAAAAAAAGAAAGAAAATAAGTACAACACAGTACAAATGTGATGAGAGAGCTAAAATCATGAAAGTTCGCAACGCTGGTGTTGAAAGAGGAGCCCTTTGTATGTTAATGATCTTTCCCCTTCTGTGCCCAACTGCTAAAGGGCGATTCAAGCGCTCCCAGTGCTGAGAAGATGGGAAATTAAACATGTCCAAGGACAGCCACATATTCTGGCGTGCTGTTAAAACCTGCCCCACCCCAGGAGGCCACCACGAGGGAGCTGTCTTGCTCCAAACCTCCTTCTCCTCCTCTGTCTCAGAAGGAGAGGAAACAGCTACTCTGCAGCAGTTTCTAGACAGCTGTGGCACCAGAAAGGTTCCCAGATGCTTACGAAGGAAAGGGTTTGGATTTCACATGGGCTGGGTGAAAGAAAGACCCCAAAGCAGCATCATGCATGGAGACAACTTGCAGTGCCACCATCATTTGTCCTGGATCTCTCTTGTTCGCCAGTTAGGAAACACCCTACACTAGTTAGTCCTTAGGATTGGGAATTAGTCATTTATGTTCTGTTTGGTGCTCCAAAGCACCACAGCAGCAAAGCCCAGAGCATTTTGCTCAGGGTCAGAGCAGGCTGACGTTTGGTCCCCACTACCAGCCCTGCTGACAATCTCACACGCTTGGAAACGGGGATATATTCAGCCACAAGGTCTTCCTTCAAACCCAGGCAGCTTCCAAAACAAGGATTATCCCTGCGGAGCTTCTCACTGACAGATCACCTACTTTTTCTCCTGCTCCTGTGGATTTTGGTGTCAAGCAAGACCAGACTCCCTCCACAACACATGAGCAACCTGCCTCGAGGACAGCTGGGAAGCCAGCGACCTGCGTGTTATTGCCAGCTCCTCCACGTTGTGCAATCTTGTGCAAGACACTTCTTATTCCTCAGTGTCCTTTTCTGCACGAATACAGACACGTGGGGCTCCTCCACCTGCTCAGCACAGCCCAAGGAGAGGCTTGGCATGGTGGTGGCACCTTGAGATGCCCAGAATCGAGATATTTCAGCTGCAAGCCTGGCCGCGGTGCCATCATCTCCAGCGAGCTGCTCCTCCTTACTCCAGTGTCATAAAAATTTTAATCGGGCCCCACGATAAAATAACTAGGACTCCACACCCATGGGAGTTACAGCCAGGCAGCACCATGGAAGCCACGGGCTTTGGGGACACCAGTGGTGCATTCCTTCCCTCTTCCCACCGCAGTCGTCGCAGGAGTGAGCACAAACGGTAGCTCCAAGCCTGCTTTTAATTTGTGCAGCAAGCCCAAGAACGAACCCCTTTCCTCTGGGCTTGTTTGGCAGAGCCCGTGCAGATCGCTGGGTGGTTTCTCCCCACCTCTGTAATTTCAGTGGGGACCAAACAGTCAAAACGAGACTCCAGGCTTTTCAAACCACAAGCCCTACAGTAAATAAGGGTTAAAGGCATTTCCAGGCATGTCTATCAATTTTCTGGTGACTGTTCTATCCTTGATGTGTTTTTTTTTTTTCTTCTTCTTCTGTCAGACAAGCTCTCTGCCCAGCTTCAAATGCTGAAATAGGTCCCTGTGCAAATTCTTCCCCAGGCTTTCAGCATGAAGATTTGCACACCTGAAGCATTCTGTTCAACTGGGAACAGGAAAAAGAAGAGGTGCCACCAGGTTGATTGGGAAGCAATAAGTGAATTTCGGTTGTGTTTTACCATGCTAGATTATTATACAGAAACACCGGAGAACTGATCCCTTTCAGGGAATTTTCACATGCATTATTAGAGCAGTGGAGCCTTGTCCAAGCATTATTGCTTGTTACAATACTGCCAGTATAATTTTGGCTTATTTGATGGTAGAGAGCAAGACTCCTTTCCCCTAACATCAAGCTATGTGCAGAAGCCACATCTGTTAAGTGCCTCAGCCATACAGAAGATCAGTGGCAAAGCTGGAAATAAAACCCAGCAGTCCTGAGCCCTTGGGCTGCATCTTATCCATAGCACTTAGCTTTCTAAATGTTTATGTTAAATAAACTCTTTCTGGAGTTATTCAACATAATAATTATTGGTAGATAATTGCCTGTAATATTATACAAGTAATAATCATCATAGATACAAAATCAGTTTTAAATGTCAGGTCATGACACCACCCAAGGAAAAAGCTTTCCTAGTTTACAAAGCACACGCTCTTGTGTCGAAGGCAGTCAGAGCCAGACCTTAATTACCTGCAGAACACAGGTTTCTCTGCAAAATATCCTGATGACACTGCAAAGCTACACACCACTGAGGACCCATTTTGCACCCCAATTGGGTTCCCTGTGGCCCCTCTTCACGTACAAAGGGTCACCCTGCAATGACAGCAGGAAAAAAGAGACCCCGTGCTCAGCTCCCAGGGAACACCAGGACAACAGAGACACTGCAACAAGCTCCCTGGTGCAAGTCCATCTGCATTTGAGCTTCTCAAGCTCAAATCCCTTTGTTTGGCTCTTTGATGTGAGCTCTAACACTGAGCCCACCTCTTGAGCTGGGTGTTGGAAAGCTTCTCTTGGTCCTCTGTAAACCCTGGCCTGATTTAGCCTACAGGTAAGCTCATCACCACAGGACCCAAAATGACCAAGAAAACATTCATCAGAGCCAGTTCTTGCTACACTGCCTGTGTAGATTGCCATTTCTGAAGGCAGAAGGGGAAGAGAAGGATGAGTGACAGGCAAGAAGGGGAGAAACGAGCCTCTAATTAGATGCAAGGCAAGTCTACACCACACAATGAGCCCCAAGCTAGCTCCAAGCAGGCTGGTACATCCGCACAGCCCACACATGGAGGCATGAATTCCTCGTACTCAAGGTCAAACACCCCTTTCCCCAAAAATACGAAAAAAAACGAGGGGCCACGAGTGAATGCAGTCACCAGGGCCCTGACAGCACCAGAAGACCAGGGCTGGCTGAGCAGCAAGTACGCTGCTTGGCACAGGACTGTGCCGAGGCAGACAGGGGCTTCTAGCCCTGAGGGGGTTTGAGATCCCTGCAGAAGGTTGTGGTCCATGGGATGCCAACACAAGGCAAAGCAGGATGAATAAAGAACCAGCTGAACCCTCTTCAGTGCACCACCACGAATAAAATCTAATCAAGCTTATTGGAGAAGCAGCACTGATGCCCTGCGTAGTGCTCCTGACAACCCAGAGGTCTTCCAGGGCTGCAGCTGGCAGTCAGAGGAGAGGATGCCCAAGGTGGCATCACAGTGCCCTCGCCACCAGGAGAAGCAGGCTGGTGAGACACAGTCACGCCTGCAGATGCTGGGTTGGTGGGTGGTCCAACATGACCTCCCCTGGGATGAATAGCCCACTTGTTCTCCGGGTAAAGAAAAAAAAAACAAAAAAAAACAAAGCAGAAGAGTGCAGAGAGGAGAAAGGGCTCCCTGTTACTGCCTGAGCAGTTCAAGGACACCTCATGCCATGCAGCAGGAGCTGTAGGCACCAGGTAGAGGGAGAGGAGCCCCCCATCCAACAGCTCCTGACAAGGATGCTGTACCAGGCCAAGGGACCAAGCAGAAAGCCTGGCTGGGAACTGAGGAGAGGCTCTTTGCCACGAGGAATCGCCGAGTCCTATTAGCAGGGACACACAGGGCTCTCTGGGGAATGCTTTGATGCGAGCTGATGACCCCTGGAGAGCTGCACAGCGCCAGTTCTGCTTGGTTCAGCACGATATTTAATAAAGAAAACAGGGATCCCCCGAAACAAGCCCCGGACTTGCAAGCCAGGAGCAGATATAGGGTGGCTGGCATTGCATACCGAGGCAGAGACAGCAGCTCAGCACCCATGGGTGCTCTGCAACCGCTGCTCCCAGAAGGTCCAGCCACAAAACACCTTCCACGATGGGACCACCGCTGGGTGAGCAAGGCCAGAAGCCGGCAGGCAAGGAGCCACCCAGCCCGAGCACGACTCCTGCCTGCAGAACCACAAGCAAGGCAGAGAGCTGAGCAAACTCGGCTGCCCTTGCCCCGTCCTCCAGCCAAACACCGGACTAAGCACTTGGAGGCTCCAGGTGGCGAGGACAGAGCAGAAACCCAACCTGCAGAGGCACAAACCGCCGGGCAGCTCTCAAAGCGGTGCGTCAGCACCGAGCGGAGCTCAAAAGGTGCTGCTGGAGCAAAGGCAGGCTCTGCTGCCCCGGTAGCCTTGGCAGGGCCCCCGGCTGACATCACGCTGCTCCCAGCAGTGGGCAGAGCACCCAGCCCCGCTGTGCCCAGGGATGGCGGTGCCCACGTGGCGCCGAGCTGCGTCAGCAGGAGCGTGTTGCGGCGTGAGACGACATTGCCGTGTCCGCCGTGACATCACCCGGGCCCACGGAGCAGGTCGTGCCACGAGGAGTTACAACATCCCCACCGAAACCGGCCCCGAGCCAGGGTCACCCCGCCGTCAGGAGCAGGGCAGCTCAAAGCACCCATCCGGATGGAGACAGCACCGCCGGCCGCCTCTTTCCTAGGGGAATTAGGTGTCTGCAGACGGACTACAGAGGTCACTGGTTCACTCCCACTAACCCTTCCCACCTGCTCCCAGTCCAATATTTCTTGCTCTTCCTCAAAAATAAGCAGGTGCTCCCAGGTCATGGCAGTGCTAGCAGTGGAAGCCAGGATGAGAGGAGGTAAAGGTGCCTCTAACAACCTCCCCACGGACTGGAGCATCCCCCAGGGGGGGTTGTAATGGCCTGTTTTGTTGGTGATGGGTTTGGTTTATTTTTTTTTCATTGAAATATTCATCCTTGCAGGTAAACAGGTTGATAATGCACTTGCTGTGCACACTAGGGATGGAGAAAGCCTCACCCACAAGCTCAATGAAGCTGCATTTAAAAAGAAAATAAAAGAGGTGTGTTGGGGGGGGGGATTCTCTGCTCTGTGAGATTTTCCATTGGGTTCTGAGCAAGGCAATCCAGCACATGGGAAAAACCCTCAGGCACCACTGGAGAGCCAGGGGTTGACCAAAAGAGCAGGAGAACTGCTACCACATCTGAAATGAGACTCCAGCACCCGTGCCAGCCCCAAGGAAACTGTTCCTGCCTGTCCCCTGGCAGCAGACACACGGAGAAGTCCGACAGCTCTGAAGGCATCAAACATTACAAATTCCCCTTTTTCTCCAGAGGACTTTCCTGACCTGTAGATCTTGGCCTTTTGGGCAATGGAGCTCAGCACATTGGGCACAGGGTTGGGAGCACGCGCTGTGTACCTGCAGCAAGGGGCCCCTTACCCAGGGAACCTCTACAGACCACAATATTTGCAGGCACAAAACAGGGGACATCAGGGCATCGAGGTGACTTTTGGTAGTAGGATACAGAAATCCCTTGCTTTGGCTGATGATTTGCCACGAGGACCAGAGAAAACCTCACCAAGGGCACTTTAGGATACAGCACCAGGCGAAGACACTGCAGCACCTGACAGCAACAAGCCTCAGACCCATGGCTTCAAGCCCCTGAACAACACCAATTGCCCTTTCTGTGTCACTAGGTTGCTGCAGGCTGGAAAATGCTCCATAAACACCAGCAGAAGCAACTTCACAGCCTGAATGGAGACAAACTGGTGCGTTACCCTCTCAAGCGTGGGAGGGAGCATCACCAGGCGGTGGAGAACAGGCCTGGAAACTCAGAACAGAGGAGAAGGGCGCAACAAGGAGGATCTGTACCCTTCCCTCAAACAAGTAGTGATGTGTTTTTAAGTGGATTTAATGTGCTTGGGAAGGGCTGACACAGCCACGGTCTAGACAAGACATCACCTCGGCGCACACCGGCGTATCAGGCAGCTTTAGGGACACACCACAACCCTTTAGCCACACTACAAAAATTTAGATATTGCAGCAACCTTAAGAAAATACTTAAAGAGAATAACCAGGAAGACAAGCCAAAATTCTGAACTGAGCCATCCTAATACGAAGGATCTGCAGAGGGAAGAACCAAGCAGCCCCATTCTCCATGGAGAAGAGAGGAATGCAAAGTTTATCCTTCCACATTATTAAGCATATAGCAGCTACGTAACTGATAAAACACAACCAATGGGACATTGATGCCAGTAGAATTCCTAGGCCCCATTTGAGGGCTTGTACTGGTATGACACTGGGTAGAACTTAGCATCTAAGTAGGGCAGACAAAAAGTCATCCCTGCTTTATAGATGGAGAGCCAAGGCTCTGAGACAGGAGCACGAGGCCACAATGCTTTCCCAAAACAAACCCTGGCATTGCAGAAATTCACTCCCAGCATCCAGGGCTGTGTGCTGGCAGCTGGGCTCCTGGTGCCAGCCCCAGCCTTGCCCACCAACAAGCTTTTGTCTGGGGCTGTGTGGGTACCTGGGGGCCAGGGGAGTGTTGCCATCACAAGGAAGGCGTAGCTGAAACTTGGGTTACTGAGCTGGGGAAATATTTACATGGTCAGACTTTCCAAAACTCCTAGGCCAGGACTCTCATCGAGGAAGAAGGTACACATTGGGATAGCCCACTTTATGGGCAATTAACGCTAATAAAATACAGTACTTCTGGGTTAATAATCTATTTTGACTCCTAGCCTTCCAAGGAGACCTTGACAGAAAAATCAATACACAACCCCAGCATTAAAGAAAGATGAAAATATTCACCCTACAGACTTCCAGCATGAAGCAGCACAGGGACCTCCTCCCTGCAACATAAACCTCCAGCTGGGAAGTGACCTTTGGACGCAGGAAAGGGAGGAAAGAGGACTGGATCCCTACTTATCCCTGGCTTCCTATTAAAGATCCCCCATCCCACAGCTGCTGCCACACCAAGCATCACCCCAGCACGGGGCAAAAGCGAGCCACGAGCACCACCTGGATGTTTGCGCAGCAGGAAAGGAGCAAACCAAAAGGCAGGCAGGCAAGGAGTTAAGAAACAGATCAGTGCCTGTCATCAACAACCCTGGATGCGCCCCAAGTCTCCGGTGTTGGTACCTGGGCGCCTACCTCTGTCTCTGGGGTGGAGTCCTCCTAACCACAGGGCAGCCTCGCCTGCATTCCTGCTCCCTGAGTGACAGCTCGGGAGCAGCTCGCTCCAGCCTGAGCCTTGGCAGGAAAAAAAGATGCCTCCTGCAGGGCCAAGTCAGACTCGCCCTGGAAATCTCCTTACTTAGTAGAAACAGGTTAAGGAGCCAAGGGCTTGGCACTGGCGGGTGTTTTGCTGGAGATGTTTAGGAGCGCGTTGAAATTGCCAGCTTGCATCTCCTCAGATGTCTGAGCAATATCCTAGCACAGAATTAGGCAGGTAATAAGGGCTTGAAAGCTGGAACGACCGCAGCTGGATTAAGATACAGGCACTGTAGGCCTTTGCTCAGTTCCCTGGCTCACGGAGCCTTCGGACGACATCAGTCTCAGCTTTCGCTTAGTAGAAGCATTTCTGGCACTGTTTGCCAAGAGAAGCTGGGAGGCGAACGGTGAGAGCCGCTGCTCCAGCGACACTTGCCCAAGTTCAAAGGAAGGTCCAGCTGAGGGAACAGCAGCAGTCGCTATTGCTAGAGGCAGGAAAAAGACTCACGGCCACAGGTCCCCCATCCCCTTCTTACGAAGGTGGCTCAGCTGGCAAGGGCACCAGGACAGCGCCTGCCACCACGGCGGTGGGTGGAAGCTCTGGGGCAACCACAGGCAGTCTCGAGGGTACCAGATGGTTTCCATCAGCCCTGGGAATGACCAGAGGTGAACAGGGCTGGACCCACCTGCTGGTACCCGTCCAGGTCTCTGCCCTCATCTTTCATCTGCTCGTTCATCGAAACCATGAGGCTGGCCCTGAACCACCTCCCCAGCAAAGCCTGGAAGCCTCCCACCTCCAGCCCTCTCAGGACCAGAGAAGAGGGAGGGCTCAGCTACTGGGTTTACAGCCTACAAACCAGTTGAACACACGCAGCCAGATTTTTAGACAACTTCTACAATCACACAACTGCCTGCTGCTCATCCCCATGGAGCTGAGCAAGGAAGCTGGCATCTCCCCAGCAGTTCTAGCACTCTTCTGCTTGCTTTTTAATCAAAGCTCGTCCAGAAAGACCCACTTTGCCACCCCAATGAGCACAAGAGGAGCTTTATCTCACCTGTCTCAGCTGTCTGTTGTGCAGGTGCCATTCCCTGCCAGAAGCCTGGCTTGAGCACCATCATCTTGCCCAGATAAACCCAAGAAGTCAAGGTTCAGGTCATGCTCCCTGCAGAAAAGCTCCAAGTCAGCAGATCCCTGCAGCACTGTGCTCTGCCAGAGCTCTGCTCTCAAGCACCAGCACTCCCCCATCCATCCCAGCTGCCAGTCCATCAGGGCAGCTTATTAATCCTCGCCAGCCCAAGTGAAGCTTGCAGATGACATTAAGGGGCCCCAATTGAAAAACCACTGGTTTAAGGGTATGGACGGAGGCTGACACACGATCTTGTTAGTGCAGCCTAATGAGTTACTGATCACCAGCTGAGCCATGGTAGCTCAGTTCATTAAAATGCAAAATAGGAACAACTGCAGTAATTTGATCACTTGTGATCCTCCACACATTGCCTTAAACATGTTTTAATTCAGTTTCCTCCATAAGTAATGCAGAGAAACCGCTGCCAGTTTTCGCAAAGTGCTTTGATTTATACATATGAGGAGCATAAGTTCAGAGCATATTTCCTCTTCCTGCCTTTTGATTTATCTGTTTAAGCTTGTACAATATTCACAGTCAAAACTGAATGACAAAAGGTGCTCCAAATCTGGTTGGTCCTTCCAGCCTTATCTTTTTCATAACCGCTTCAGTCCCAGAAATTGTTTCTTCTTTGTCTCAGCACAACAGCAGCTGAAGAATCTCCAGAGAATGCAGATCTCATCCATGGAGCAGGAATTTAATTCAAAACTTTCCACTCCTCCCCATCAGAGCCACACACCTACAGCAGCAAGTTCTCTGACTGCGTGGCAATATAGCTCCAATAGCTCCAGCTGTCTTCCTTGACCACCATCCATCTTGAAAAGATGCTGGGGAAGAACAAGAACATCCCAGGGGCTGAGGATGAGCACAGCAGGGTACTGGCAGCAGGGGTTATCAGCAGTACTGAGCAAGGCAAAGCAATCACTCAGGTCCCAGGGCCACCCAGGAGCAGCAGGAAACAGAGACAAACCCACAAGGTGGCTTTAAGGAACCCAGGCAATGGATTATTTCTGGCATAGAAGACAGAGCTTGTGACACACACATCTACAGCACCAGCTCAGAGTCTGTTTGCTCTGCCTACATCCACCAAGAAATTAAGGAAGAAATAGCACTTGAAAGTGCTAAAGACTGTCTGCAATCCGATGTGGCTTCATGAGGATTTCCAAGAGAAGAAAATAGCGAAACATAGGCTGAAACATAGGCTCCTGGGATCCCAGGCAGGAAAGTGGCTCTGGGGCTGCCCTGCTGGTTTGAGGTCTGGATCTCAGAGAAGAGCCTCTCCCTCAGTGTGTGATCAGTGACCTCCCTGGTACATTCTCTGCCATCAAAAAGTGCCACGGTCCTCTCTGGAAGGAGCTGCCTTTGGCTGGTGGCCACCTTCTGACCCCGCAGTGTCCTCTGCTCTAGCCCAGCACGGATGGGGAAATCTCCCGTTTGCCTCGGTCTTGCACAAAGCAGCACAAACGGCTTTCACCACCCTGCCCGAACAGCGTGACCCTCCCTCCAACAGCAGACCAAATTGCTGTCTTAATTTTATCTCAGCGCTGCACCCCTGACAGATGGAGAGAATCAGAGCCTAAATTGCTGGTTCCATCCCTTGCCAGCTAACGTGGAGATGTGTATTCCCCTCTGGCTTCCCTTCACTTTTCAGCCCTCAGTTCATTCATGTTTAGGGAAAGCACTTCGCCAAAGGGACTCGCAGGGGCTATAGAGTAGTTTTATCCAATTACTTTTTAACTACACCTGTGATTCCCAGTGAGGTCTGGACACTGTCAAGGAGAGCAAGGCTGGCTTTGTGTTCATAAATTAAATCATTTGCTGGGAAGCAACCCAAGGAGCACAGGCTTTTTCCTTTTATGCCTCTATCCCCCATTCCGGATCAATGTGGACATTACAAGAAAAATGGAAACATTCCAAAACAAAATTTCACCCCCAAATCTGTTTCTGTTGAATAATGTCAAGACCTGATGTTACAAGAAGAGTACAGCACAACCATATATTTATTTTTTTTCTGATTTAATGGAAAACAGTGATACTAAAAATGAATAAATAAATAGTCTTCCTAAGGGGAATGAAGGCAAGAAACCTTCAGAATTTCTGACAGAATGGAATAAAAAGGTAAACTGATTTTTGCCTATCAATATGTTTTGTTCTGAGACAGTTTGAGGATGATATTGGGCTCTTATGGGTACTCGGACACTGCACCAGTAATAAGGTCTCTAAGAGGTCTCTAGAGGCCTCTAGACTAGAGTAACAAAGCAATACATGTGGGAAAAAGTAATCTAAACCATGCCTACACAGTGCTGAAGTCAGAACTGGTAGATACAGATCAGGCAAGAGATCCTGGAGGCATCACTGGCAGTTCTCTGAAACCATTATTTCAATGTCTCGTGGCAGCCAAGAGAGCCCACGAGTGGGGTTCTCCAGGCAGGGTACCCCAAGGGCAACGCGGAGGGTTCTGCTTTGCTGCTGTATAAAACCATGATGTGCTCATGTTTGGAGAGCCACATGTCACCCTGGCCACACGTCCCACAAAGTGGAGTTACAGAAATCCAGAGAAGGGCAACCAGCACGACCAAGGGCATGGAAAAGCTGCCTTACACGAAGGGATTTCCTCGGAACCAAAACGTTTTTCAAGCCATCAGTGGAAAAACATCTCTCATTTTTTGACCAAAAATTAGTTCCAGTGGCAGCCTCTCTGGGTCGAGGCAATGTCACAGCAACTGGGACATTATCTGAGGAAGAAGGCGCTAATTTCATCTCTTCCACCTCATCTTCTTGTGCAACTGAGGGTGGCTGCTTGGGAGACGCCAGGCTGGAGCGACACGGGGAAGGCTGGGCTGCACACCCATGATCGGGGTGCAGGTCAGATCCTCAGCTGGGAGCACGTTTTTATTTGCTTGGCTGGTTTCGCTTACTTTGCTTCTTTGTTGTGCACATCACCCTGGAAGGGCACAGCGAGTGCGTGATCTGCTGCTGAATCATAGCAGAGGCTTATGAATCCGAGGGCTGACGAGTCTACGCTAAGGGAAAGGCTACTGCACCTTATATCACTTCTGGCAGCAGGGAAAAAGAGGACACGAGGTGCCAAACATCAGTGCCCTGGTTAAGTACATTTGCAAGGGGTGCCATGAGAACACAAGAGGGCAGGAGAAAAATCAGACCCACAGATGAAATTTTGGCTTTTCTGAAATAACTGGCAAAAGCCTGGAGCCTCTGGTGTGGTGATAGCTGACGAGTAGCACCCAAAACCTGTGTATGAAAGAACCAAATACACTAAAGGGTATGACAGTGGCTGAGGCTATAAGTTATTCAGTTTTTCAGGTGATGTATATAAAGGTGCTGTCTGCACATAGCTCAGTGCAGCAGAAGGTACCAAATACCTAGAGCAAACCTCTTTTTTTTTTCCTTTTTTTTTTTTTTTTTTTTTTTTTAACCAATTGGAGGGTCAGCAGTAGTTTTGCTTCCTCTGAAGATTTCATAGCTTTGAAGCAAAAGACAGACACGTGTTATGAGTCCCCCACATGTTCCACCCTCCCCAGAACTGCTGTTCCCTCTGCTCCCTGCTCTTGTAGTTCTCCAGCAGCGTTACCCAAACCTTGACTTTAGGAATTCAGATGCTTCTCTGTCTCTGTAAGATCCTTTTGTCTTGCTGCAGCTCACAGTGGTGGTTTTTTGGTTTGTTTGTTTGTTTCAGGCTCTCCTAAAAAGAAAGAATTGCCTGACACTGTGCCATCAGGAAACAGACGTGGACAGGAGGTCCTGGGGAGGCTAGCAGGCTCAGCGCAGTTTTACCGTGCTCTCCAATGCAATACAAAACAGTATTATTAATCAGAACAATAATAAGGAAAAGGATGACATCACATCATGGGAATTTGGTGGGCAAGACACAAATGTGTTGATGAAGTCTGCTAGGGAGATTAGCGAAGGCAGAAATGGCATTTCAGAGCCTAATTCCCATCTACAAGCCCCTAAATCCACTTGTGTATTTGAAAAACCTTTTTGAGTAGCTGCAGGCTGGACATGTCTAGATTTACGGCAGATTTAATCTCAAAGTGGTCACGAAATTCCAGCCTGAATTGCTGAAACTTACCAGTTTTGTAATTTGGGCAGAAACAACTGAGAAGGGATTTGGGGATGCTGGGGGTCAGCCTCCTTATATCCACCGAGATTATTGCTGTGCGAGATATTAAGCAGATGATGGACTTGGAGCAGAATGAACGTCTCCTTTTCCCTTGTTTCACCTCTGTCTCTGTGTTTAAAACAACGCTGCGTGGTGGTTTGTAACGCTGCAAGCTCCAAGTTCAGCTGTCCAGCGGGAAGGAGAGGCGCTGAGCCCTACACAAAGGGGGAGGCCAGCCCTACAGGTTGCCATCTGGCTCCAGTTCTCCCTACAAGCAAGACAGGTGAAGGCTGGTTATAATTGACCCCAATTCCTCAAATAGCCCCAATTGCCGAGGAGATGGCTAAATAGCAGTCTCCAAAACGGCTCAGAACGGACCCAGGTGTCCTGGTGCCCTATGGCCCGGGACAGAAACCTTTTAGCACCCCTGTCTCCCCTCCAAAGAGCCGTGACAGTGCCTTGCTTCAGAGAGTATCTGTCAGCCCA
Organism: Netta rufina; assembly: GCF_964035555.1. Taxonomy (NCBI): domain Eukaryota; kingdom Metazoa; phylum Chordata; class Aves; order Anseriformes; family Anatidae; genus Netta; species Netta rufina. Next base: position 1,661,618 of record NC_140148.1, on the reverse strand, counting down.
AGAAGTTTAAAAGCTCTGGATCAAATTCTTAATTACCCTGGACGGACACAATAGAGGCTGTCAGCACACAGCAACTCATAGGCTGGCATTGTCAAAGGGACTGGAGTGTTAAAATACCGCTCAGCTTTGCCAGAGAAAGTTGACTACTGGGGAGGGGGATAGTATTGGTCTGTTTTTTTCCTTTATAGAAAGGTTAAAACCAGGTCAAACTTCATAAGTGCCATTTCAAAGGGGACCTGGGCATTGGTAGGAGGCAAAAAGGTTCGTCTAGAATATTTTTTTTTTCCTTTTTTTTTTTTTTTTTTTTAATAATTGCAAATTCCAGTCAATCACAAGGTTTTATGGTAATTTCAGGTGATCACTTTGGTCAGAACAATAATTTAAAGAATGAAAATATTTCATTTATGATATTAAAGCTTTTCTTTTTTTTTTTCTTTTTTTTTTTTTTTTCCCGATCCCAACTCATGTGTGATTAAAGGATTGATTTTGAAATTAGAAATGAGGTACTCCTCAAAATCTTCATTTTTGACAGAGAAGTCTCACTTGGCACCTTTTTTTTTTTTTTAATAGTATTATTTTAGTCCCTCTGAAATTTCACTTTGGGTCAACCCAAATCAATCAAAAGAAAAGTCCTTGATCTGCCAAAAAATATCAGCCATGTGCAAAGCTCTAATTACGGGCAGTGTCTCCACGCTGGCTCATCCTTCTCCACATCGCATATTCTGTGTTTCTAAACCCAAACCTTTAAAATGCACCTGTACCTAACCTGGAACTGGATTCATCTCTCAGCCCTGTTGATGGTTTTGAGCTGTGCCACCAGTGTCAGTTACAGGGTATGAATTTTTCACCTGCATAGTCATGTGCATTTAATCACCAGCATGGTTATCATTACACCAGCATAAACACACCTTAACCAACCTGGCCTATTCACCTCCCTTTGCCAGAATAATTAAGGCAGCAGAAAGCATCTTTTTGTGACTAGGAGTGTACCCACAGTCACCTGGTTCCACTGTTTGACTCCAGTGACAGTGAATTATGTTTCAAGGGCTTTTTTTTTCCCCTTCCATTTTTGCTGGAGTTGCAGGGAACTTGGAGGAGCATGCCTGGGACAAGCTTCCTTGCTTTGATTTTTACCCAGCAGAGCATCCATCGGCCTTCAAGGCCCACAGGCTTCCATATTGGCTTCCCATCCAAGCCTCCTGCTTGAAGCCCATATGCATTAGGGCACGTACAGCACCGGGGAAGTGGGGCAGCCTGGCCCTGTAACCCCAAGTCTCATCCACTGCATGGCCGTGTGCTGCCACTGGCATCCAACTGCAACCACAAGTGGTAATTCCTCCTCTTCTTTGACAATTCCTCCTCTTCCTTGACAATTCCTCTTCAAATGGCAATTCCTCTTCAAATGGCAATTCCTTTTCAAATGGCAATTCCTCCTCTTCCTTGGCAATTCCTCTTCAAATGCCAATTCCCCCTCAAATGGCAATTCCTCCTCTTCCCTTTCCTTGGTCAGGCCCCCCAGCCCTGCCTGGCATGGCTCCGTGGGACATCCATCAGCTGGTGTCAGCCTCGATGTGTGTCTCAGCCTTGCCCTCTTACCCCTCAGCTGATGTCAGGGAGAGGTTGGCCCGTTGGGCAGCCAAAGATCTGTCACCGGCCGTGCCAGAACTAACAACAAAGACAAATGGGCCCATCACAGTAAATGGCTCTTAATGGGCTGCAGGAGGCAATTGGTCCGTGCTGCTGGCTGGGCACCATATGTGAATTCTTCACTAATCACTCCAAATTGGTCCAATTTGTTCGAGAGCTGTGTAGGGACTTGTGCACTAGCAGCCGTAGAGTTTTAGCATGAGCAGAGGATGGAAATAATTTTACACTTGTGGGGATGCTTCCTGGGGCTCCAGCAGAAATGGGGAAGGGGGGGAAAGCGGCAGCAAAGAGGAAGCGGGAGCTTTTGGTTGTATGGCTGGGGCTTTTCATCATTTTTTACTTAATGCTCCATGTCTGGGGGAGGGAAACGAGACAAGGATCTAAAGAGATTGGAAGTGAATGAATGAGACAGTGAGGTTCCAGGTGATGGCTAATAATAGCCTTGATCTAGCACTGGAAACACAGCGTGCTTTGCTGCTCAGAGACACTGCCCGTGAGAGCTCTGCATCAAACGGAGCTGGGACGACTGTGAAGTGGGAGCTGTAAGCAGGAATACTGGGAGAAATAAACTTTTAGGTAAAACTCTTGGGCACAAGGATATCTGTGAGGAATCAATGCTAGGACAGTGACGCACAGGGCAGATTTCTGTGACTTCTTGAAACTGTACCACGAGTCTCATGCTGTCTCTGAAAACCCCAGCTCCTGGAGACACTTGCTGAGAAAATTTCTGTTCCTGGCATCTCCAAAGCTTGGAGATGAGACTTACGCATGCTGAGAAGACAAAAAGAACCCCAAAAGTGGATTTGTAAAAGATTGTGTTATTTTGGAAAGAGAGAAAGGATTTACAGGTTTCTAAATGCCTGATACTGAGACAGTAGCACGAGAAATTTGGGTTGAAGTTCCCATCTGTGTCAGGGCAGTGCTGTGAGCCCAGGCCAAATGCAGAGGCCCCATCTGTGTTAGCTTCCCCTTCTGTAAGATGTGGAAATCAAAATCCCCCAGTCTGGCCGATGGGAAGACGACGTTGTTCACCTGTGGGGGTCTCCTGCACACCTCAGGACCACGGCTGCTCCCCAACGCACCCATCTGCCCCAGCCGGGAGATTAAGTCACACCTGCAGTCTGAATGGCACTGGGAAGATAACAACCAGCTTCCTGCACCCTTTATTCAAAAATAAGCTACTTAACCCCCCTTGTAAAGCCTGCACTCCTGCCCCCTCCCCAGCCCCTCTGTGACCATCGCAGCGGTCACACCCGCTATAGAAAAGGAGCATTGTTCTGCCCCTACCTTGGCTTCACCTCTCTCCTGTGATCAGACGTTATGGCTCTAATTATCTTGCTCCCTGCCTTCTGGACTATCAAGACTTTCAATCAAAGGTCACCTGGGTCATCTTTCATTGGGAAGAAGAGACGTCACCAGGAAGGTAAAATTTCGGAGCTTCCTTTGATGCTAAGCTAGCAGGAATTACAGTCCAGCTCTCCTGGGATATTCACCCTTGTGGCTGCTGTAAGGCACAGAAAGGTTCCTCTTTTGGACTTTTTTTTTTTTAAAAAACTTTCTTGTTAACCATCAAATAGTTGAAAACTCTGCAAGTCCTGCTGAAAACAAGACCAGTGTGAGAGCTTAAGAAGCCACTGGGCTTCCTGGAAAACCAGCTGCCATCCTTCTGGGGCAAGTACCGGGCAGGTGTACCACACCACTGCAGTCCTGGCTAATGCCTTGTGCTCTGGTGCTGAGTTTCCTGCTGCTTTATCACCCTTTGCTTTTAAACTCCAGCCATGGCCAGCTTGGGGTTTTTCAGCTCGCTGGGATCTGCTGATCTTTCTCCCTGGAGGAGATCACGGATCATATGCTCCAGAGTCATTCTGCAAAAGCCATCACAGGCAACTGGGAGGCAGGTCTTCAAGATTTCATTGGAGAATCTCCCACTTTGTCTTTTCTTTTCTCATAGTCCTCTGATTAAATGGGGAACAGCTGAACACACTTTTACAAGTGTGGTTCCACGGAAAACCTCCAGGACCTTTGGGTGAGAAAGCTCAGGGCTTAGACCCCTCTGGTCTGAGATTATGAGTGAAAAAAGTGCTCAAGAGCACCCAAGTTGGGACACAGATTCTCGTAAGAATTCAGTGCAATGGGAGCTGAAGACTTTGAAAAGCACAGTGCTCGTTTACGGCCTATACAGTCTGAAAAGCCTCTTGCTGGGTGCCCACAGTGGATCTCTCTGAGCCCTCTGCAATGAGGGTCTCTGCCTCTCCCCTGCCCAACCTTCCTCATCCCAGAAACCTGAAATGTGTTAAGAAAGCAGCCAGTGTTTTGGCTGTAACCAGCTGAGGAGGAGATATGGTTTCTCCTTGTTTGCATGCTGATGACACCGAGACCCACAACAGAGGCACCCTCAGTACTGATATCTCCTGCCTCATTGCATGGAGAAAGATGTAGGAGATTTCAGCCTGGCTCCAGCCTGGAGGGCCTTGCAATTTGAAGGGAAGGACAGTCTGGCTGTGCTGCATCATCCTTCCCTAGGGCTCCAGGGGCTGCACTTTGAAGAGCTTCTCTGGCCATGTGGAGTTTGAAGCTGAGGCTCGTGAGCAGGAGAGAAATCACCACGAAATTGCCAGCTTTGCTGTGCCCTGTCTGGGTTCAGGTTTGCACTGTGCACTCTCTGGGATGAATCTTTTCCTACGTGGTTCCTTATTCTTTACCACTTTATCTTCCTTTCCTTCCACCCTCATCTTTCTCCTCTTCTGAAATTCGCAGCTTTTAGGTGCCAAGGCTTGGCTCGTTCTTTACAATGCTTCCCTGTATTGCCTCCTTGTCTCTCACATAAGCACCTACTACGTTGAATAGAAGAAGAAAAGAAAGAGCCAAGAGAAAGAAAAAACCTTCTGGAGAGACTTGCTTATGACCCCACTAATCTTGCAGAAAAAAAAAAAAAAAAAAAAAAAAAAAAAGCTCAGACATTGAAGTAACAGCAAATTGGAAAAAAAATAGACAACATTTTTTACTGGTAAAGCTTCTCCAGATGATGTGTTTACCTCAATACTGGTATTTTTCCCAGCAAACACTGATTTCAAGAGAACGTCTGAATTCTCCAAATGGGAAACGCTTACTTAAATCTCATCGCATCTGCTTCTGGGCACTGCAATTTAAGAGACTGTATAAGTGAATCCAAAAAGACAACACAAACAATAAAGAGGATTAAGAAAACACAATATATGAGGAAAGATTTTGTGTGTCCTCATGCCAAAAACTGCCACTTAGCCTTGGGCTAAGAGGCTGAAAAGTGCTATTGTTGCAGAGGTGCAAGAAAGCGAAGAATCGTGTCCAGCCTGGGCAAAATGCAGTGCACTGACGTGGCCTGGCCTCACCAAGAGCATGCAGAAATGCTGGCACAGAAAGCAGCCCTGGGAGCCCCCCAGGAGAGCTGGAGGAGGTCAAGATCTGTCCCGTCTGAGATGCCTAGAGAGAAGTGGTGCCATCGCTTCCTCTAGCGCCTGGTGGAGAGGATATAAGGCGGGCTGACCCACCCTCTGAAGGAGCCTTTTTCCATCTGTGGATGCTACAAAGAGTCTACAGAGACTCAGTCCCCTGCGCGAATAAAATCAAGTGGCAACGAGCCCAGCCTGCAGTACAAACCAGGATGCTTTGTGAGGGTATTTCCCCTTCTCTCTCCCAGTTCCTTGGCTCAGGGAGAGGTCTCCACCTGGTTTACAAAAGGGATGTGAGCCTGCTGCTCCTGCACCGCTGGCTAGCGGGGCTCAGCTGAGCATCTGTGCAGACACAGCGGTGCTACAACGTCCCAGCACTGCAGCTGAGATGTGTGCAGGTGCTCCACGGCAGGCCTGCACCCTGAGGAGGCTCCCACTGGAAACCTCTGCTGACAAGAGGGGACACAAACTCACCCACGTCCCCTTGCCAGCGCAGACACTACTGGAAAAACTCAAGGGAAAGGAAGAGATACTTAAAAATATAATAATAATAATAATAATCTCCACTTTAATAAGTGTGGAAAGGGAGAGGAGACAGGATTAATCTCATCGTGTGGGAGAGCACAATCATAAGGGACTCGGTGCAGGGCAATCGATACCAGCCGTGGCTGTGGAGTCCGGGATTTTGGTGCAGGCTGGAAAAGTTGTTAATTCACTCAGTTTTTGTCAACTTCGGGGAATGGGGGAGCAAAAGGAGGATGGGATGGGTCACAGTCCGTGGGGACTGGGGGGAGGAAAGGCTGCCTGTGCCTTTAATTTCTGCAGCCCAGGTTTTAGAAATGCAGCTTTGCTTGGAATGCTGCTGAGTGTGTAGCCCTGGGACAACTGCGATCCCTTTGATTTGGCAGACTGGAGCCTCTGCAGGTTGCTTTGTGGGTGTATTTCATAAGAAAACAGAGGAGGCAGCAGTCCTGCCCTGTAACAGCCTCCAGACATTCTGGCCGGGTGCTGCCAAAGCAACAGCCAAGAAAGGCACCGCCTGGAAGAGTGGAGTTTCAAGAAAGCCTTCTCTGGTCGGGATGTTTGCCCAGCTTGCAGAAACCTTGGCTGTGTTCTGGTTTCTCCATTCAACGCAGAGGCAGAAAGGTTCCTGCAGGTAATTACATAAATTCTGCCTCCCTGCCCCCTCTCCTCCACCTTCCTCTGCTGCTCAGCAGTGCTGGGATGGAGCAGGAACACGCATGTTAGGGGAGCTGCAGTTGCAATTCGGATCGCCAGGATGGAACCTCAGCTCCACCACGAGGAGCGATGGCTCGAGCCCTGGCGTCCACCTCAGCCTGAGAACCTGGGCAGCAGGTCTCCAAAAGTGTTTTGACACAAACAGCCGAGAGAACCTTAAACCAAGGCCCTGAGATGGGTAAATAAAGGCACTGTGGGATTTTCAGATTGCGCCTGGGATTCAGAGCAGGATCTTACACTCTCATCTGGGGATGCACAGAGCCCAGCGGAACATTGGGGAGGGATTCTGGGGGTCTCCTGCCACTTCCTTTGGTCTAGGTCAGGGATTTAGGAGGAAAGCACAGTCGGTAGCACAGCACTTGCCGTACTGTGTCACATGAGGATGTAAGTTCACGTGTTGTGAACTGGTGCCAGGCAAATTCCCCACACAGCTCCCTCACTGGTAAGGAGTAGCAGCATGCCCTTAGGGTGACTCAGCTTTTCCTCTGAGCCCTTAATCATTGTTGTTCAGCAGCACCACTCAACTCATGCGCATCCTCAACAACCAAAGGAGGCGAGTCTGTGCGTAAGTGTGTGCCCCAACACGCCTGTGATTCCCTTTTTCGCTAAAAAATGCTCGGTGCCGGACACCACGAGGCAGATGGGATGAGGGGAGACGTGGTGGATGGCGTTACTCTTAGGATGCTGAACGTGATGGACCACGCCGTGCCACACGTGCTTGCTGAAGCGGTTGAAAGTCTGAGCTCAGCACGGTGCAGACGTAGGTGTCTGTCTCCAGCCAGCTGCTACCCAAGTGAATCAGGCTGGAAGTGGAGCTGAAACAAAACACCATCCGCAAACACCTGAAAAAGCTGGAAAAGTTTGAGGCTAGCTCCAGAATCAAAGGCCTGGCCCCAAACGCATCGACGCTCATGGAAAGACTCCCATAGAGTGCCCTGGATTTTCCATTAGGTCTGCACAGCTCAGGCCTTGCTCGGTGTCGTGCTGGCTGTCTCACAGCCCCAGCAGGCTTCTTGGCTCCATGTCCTTGCTCGTCCCCCTCCTGGATGTGCCCCTGCTTGGCAGCCCGCGGGCTGGGATGTGCTGTGCTGAGCACCTGCGGGTGTTTCACCCCCGGGGCCTGATCCTGCAAGGCCCTGAGTTGGGGCGGCCAGCTGAGGAGGTCAGCACGAGCCTCGGGCACCTCTGCCACCTGGAGAAAGTCCTGAGCAGATCCAGTGGGGTCCGAATCATTTCTGGGTGGGATTCAGGCATCGAAAAAGGCCAAGGAATGTTGGGCCGAAACGTGGCCGAAGGGCAGAGAGCTGGGTTAGGCCTCGTGCCGTGATCTATCCTGGCTCTGCTCGAACGGGAAAAGGCTTTTTGGGGCTTCTCCTCCTGGGCTGGGGTTGCCTGCAGGCTCCAAGCTGGCGCTGCTCCTCCTGCTTGGTCCTCCACCAGAAGTGCATGGTGCTGGAGCATCACGGGTCCCGAGGGAGATCAGGGAAACCTACAGCAGCTACTGCTGCTTGTGCAGAGCTCTCCGCTTCAAAACCTGGCGTAGCCATCCGTCGGTAAGGCCGTGTTGGAGGGAGAAGCTCGGAGCAGCAGTGGCCAAGGCTGTTCTGAAGGTGTTGGTGTCCTCCAAGCAGGCAGGCTGACAAGATCAGCCTGGTCCTCCAGCACCACGGGCCATTTCCACACCGCACAATGAAATCCCTCATTGACCTGTTTTCCTGTATTATTATTATTTTTTTTCCCAGTAAAACAGCAAAGTTTAAACCCGGAGCTGTCGCAGGACTGGCAGAAACACTGCGGCTGCAGCAGCAGCGCTGGTGCTGTGCAGAAGGAACAGGAACGGCGGCGGGGTGGGTGAAGGAGGAGTCAGGGAACGTGTTTTACAAGGGAGTTACACAACCCTGCGCCAGGTGCAGAGGCTTCTGAGCCTCTGATGGGCCCCCCAAGATTTTAATAAAAGGGGGGGAAATTTGTATGTTAGTGCCATTGTGAATTTCACCTTTCCTGAGTAAAATGATCTGGAATTTAGAGCCGAGGGAAAACCATCAAGGCAGAGGTGGAGGCAGGTGTCCCACGGGGTTAAGAGCAACCTGCAGGGTAGGAGGGCATGTGAGGAGGAACTTCTGGGCCACCACGCACAGCGAGCAGCTACAGCAGCCACTGTGCAATGCGATCCTTTCCCTAAAAGCCAGCGCAGTGCCATGGGGTTGTGTCCCCTCCTGTAGTGACTTGGATGCTGTTCCCGACACCAGCGCTTGGAGGGTCAGAAACCATCCTCCAAGGGTCAGAAACCTCACTGCCAGCCACGATTTTCTCCAGCCAGCTCATTCGCCGTGCTTTGTACAAGCCCAGGAAAGGGATAATGAAAAAAAAAGGAGCACATTTCACACCCGTGGCCATGGCACTGCAGGTCCCCGTGCAATAAAATCTCGTGGCAACATGCCGAGGTGAAGGGACGGCTCCCCTGGCTGCGGCACGCCAGGCAGTGCCGGGGCAGCTGGCGGAGTCACAGCAGCTCTGGTACAACCAGTTTTCCATCGCAGCCGAGCATTTCCTGCACACCTCGTTCTTCTGGTACCCTCAGCGTTTTCTGCCGGGCGGCTTCGGTCATATGAAACTCTCGGCTCTGGGTTTTGTGCACCCGAAAAATCTGATCGGCCCTTTGCGGGCTGCTGCCGGCCACCGCCAGCAAGCCCCTGGGTTGTTGGGGAGGCAGGGACCTGCACAGGGAGGTCTCAGGGCTTGGATGTCGGTCACCCAGCAGCTGGTGATGAGCATCTCGGGACGGTGCACGTGGTGCTGTGCTGAAGGGTGCTGGAGCTGGAACCCAGCCGAGGTGGGCGCTGCGTGGGCTCCTGCAGGCAGCGTGGGTGCTGCCACGTCACCTCGGGCTCCCCTGGCTGCCTGTCATCACCCACCACCTGTCACCTTGTGCTTTGGTTGGGCTCTCCTGGGGATATCTGCGTTGGATTTGCACGGCGCGGAGAGCAACGTGACCCCACTCCGTGACTGAGGCTTCCCGGTGCTGCCACAATACAAACAATAAATAATAATTAAGCTGGGCTCAGAGCAGCTGACGAGGGAGTGGCTTGGCTGGGATCACCGTCCTATCCAGCCCTGCATGGGCCTCACTTATCCCCACGAACTGGGACGGGAGGGAGGAGGACAGAAGAGGAAATCCACTGCAAACATTCCCCTTCTTCCTCCTGTGTAGGAGGGAGCACGCAGAGTGAGAGTCTACGCACCAGCTAATTTTTCTTCTGATACAACGCCAATTGCTGCACTGGAGCTGCTCCTGGGATGAATTTGGCCCAGTGTTTACATGAATTATTATTATTCATTAAGATTATCTTGTGGTTAAAACACGGGAGCGGGAAGTGAGCGATATGTTCCTGGCTCTGCCACCGACTCAGAGCATGGCCCTGGGCAACTCACTTTCCCCCATTACTTTCCGGAAATATATTTTCGAGCGAACAAACGCTAGCATTGAAATGAGGGAAAATGACACAGATTATGAACATCTGCATAAATACCTGATCAACATCCAAATCCGACTGAGAAACAACAAAACAATGATCTCAAAGTTCAGCGAGAGCTGCTTTTGTTTCTTTTATTTGCTAATATATTTGTGAATAGGGTTTGGTTTAAGTGCTGCAGCAATTGCTGGGGGCCTAAATTTTCAGCTCATTCATGTTCTGTTGGGGAGACTGTGGAAAGGGAGCAGGCATGGAGACTCCCAAGCTTGAAATTTTCCCCTCAAAAAGTCAGGCAAAGAAGGTTAAAAATACTGAACAGGTGAAAAAGAGGAGGCACTGCAATGAAAAGAGAAGATGCAAAGAAAATATGAGATTCTTTATCATAGCCTGGCTATTTCTCACCATTCAGGTGGCCCAGAGAGCTCTTGCAGGAGAATCCCACTCTGGGGGGACCTTTCCCAGGGCTGAAGCTGGTGGGGGGACCCCAGCCCCACACACCCAATCCTCCCTGCTTTGGCCTCTAACACCTGATGTGACAAAAATCAGAGCAAGCCTGTGGCCACGTGCCAGCCTGGGCAAGATAAAGGGGATTACAGCTGGCTCTTGGCTGGGGTTCCCTGCGTGAGCAGGGCTCAGGCTCAGGGGAACTGGCCTGCCGTTGATGAAAGGAGCTCGTTTCTGCCGTTCCAAATCTGACAACTTTTACATCAAAAAAAGGGCACGGGTTGCCTTTCAAAGAAGAAGAAGAAGAAGAAGAAAAAAATCAAACCCAACTATTTTAATTGACTCTCCCTTAGGGGAGGGAGGAGAAATGATGCAATTATACGAGGGAGGTGGGGAGAGGGGTAGGATCGTGAACTGGATCCAGTTTTGTGAACCTAATGGCAGAGAATGTCCTCAGACCTCCTACTCCATGGATTTAACACAGCTCTGGGAGAAGGGTGCACCCAGTGCAACTTCCCTTTCCCCTCCATGATTTATGGTGATCCCTCCAAAAGCCCTGCACTGCTTTCAGCATATTTTCTTGCTCAGCCAGGGCATCCTTTAATTATCTTGTTTGTAAATTTGCAATTAATTAATTAGCCTGTGTCTGAAAGGGCTTAGAAAATGTAAGTGTGGCTGAGTATTGTTACTGTCTAGTTCAATTATTATCATTAAATATTTATCTAGCATTATAACTAGTGGCTGGCATTTTAGAGAGATTAAGGAAGATACTGTTCCTGCCTGGAAGGCCTTGTCATCCAAATTAGACAAAGAGAGAACATGGAGATTGACAAAAGAAAAGGACCGAGATGGAACGGATTGAGACACCATAAATAACGACTGTTGTGAGTCATATTGTAAGCAAATACCTCTAAGCAGAAAGACGAAGAGGAGCAGGAGGCAGAGGACGGCCGCCAGTTAGATTTGACCTGGCAGGATTCTGCTTTTCGGTGCACAAAGCAGCTTCCCCGCAGATGCTGCGATGCCTGCCTGCCTCTTTGCAGGACGTTCTTAAATTTAGGGCCACACTCAGGGCTGGGCATCCTGCCCCTACATCTCTGCAGGTAAATGCAGCCCCCCAGAGCCTCTCCTGGATCCCTTTGCTGCAGACCCAGCTGGACACGGAGCAGTGACACCCCCACCAGTTGCCTCCTGGAGCAAGGGGGCACTGAAAGCTTTGCAGTGGGTGAAATGCAGAAGGACCCAAGGATTTTTGCTGAACTCTGCCAGCCCAGCAGAGACGCTGCTCGGTGCTTTCAGGGAAGGGTATATTTGTCTCTGCGGAGCCAGATGGAAACGCCAGCCCTTCCCTCTCCTCCACACGGCTCACCATCGCCTTCCCTCACGGCTGGCCTGGCTCCAACCACAGCTGGGATCTCTGAGCAGGAGGAAGGCGTTTTTTTAACCCCCAGCGAACCAGCCAGACCCTGCGAGCCCGGGGAGCTTAGGCAATGCCCACCGAGGGTGGGGTGCGTCCTTCCTTCCCCTCGCCCACCTGGTTCTTCCAGCCAGGAGGGTGCTGAGCGCCCGCCGCTGCGCGTGGGGAACACTCCCTGGGTGACACGCCGCCTCTGGGACATCCTTGCCCAATGATGCTGCGGTGAATGGAAAACAAACAAGAGTCCCGTGCCCTTTATTGCACGTTACGAGGTGACATGGTTATAAAAATACAGGCGAGCAGATTTGCCAAGAAGGGAACGGGAGGGAGCAAGAGAGGAGCCGGTTTCCTCCACGGGTTTGCTCTTCAGCCTCATGCAAATGTTGGTAAAAGCCATTTCTCTGTCTTTAAAATCTGAAATGAACAGCACGGCTTACCTAAATGCTGGCTGCTTCTCAGTCACACGAGGCCATCCTGTGCTGTGTGTACACGCACTCACAAATTCTGTAACCAACCCAAACGGGGCCCTAGTGACTAATTTCCAAGAGTAAGGGATTTTCCCAGCCTACGTTTTTCTGTTAGGAGTTTCTATCCATCTGGGACAAAGAGAAGTGGCTGGAAAGCAGTCTTTGATTTTCTGGTCTTTGCTCCAGTTGTCAGTACTAAATCCTACCTGGAGCACTGAGAAATCACCCTGAGTGATAAGCAACACGAAGGTAAATTGGGTTATCATAATCCTTCATGCTTATCTGGTTATTTTATAATTCCAAAGAACCAATCAAACATCAATTAATCCTCATAATGGCCAGCTAAATGGTATCTCCTCTTTGGAGATGGGGAAGCTGGAGTGTGCCTTGCCCAGGGCAGCACGAGAGCCCACAGCCCCCTGCCTCCACCGCCCCATATTCCCTTCTTGGTCCCTGCCCGTGCCCACAACGCCGTGACCTGGATTTTGGAGGTTGGAGGCAGGGGCATGTCGAAATGCAGTGGAAGGGCTGTTTACTGGAAGCCAGCCTCCCCACGCATGCCACGCGGTGACATGTGGCAGCCCGGTCAGACGGGACATAGCCAGGTCGCTACAAGCCCAGCCTCGGACCAGCTCAGCCAGCCATCAGCTGGAAGGAATGCGGGAGGCATCCGGGGCTGAGCAGGGACCGACGGCGTCCCCAGAATGGGACAAACCCTCCGGATTTTGGGACAAAGGAAATTAAAACAAAAAACGAAAAAACAAAACAAAACAAACAAACAAACAAAAACTCAAGGCAAAACTGGCTGAAAAAATCTGCTGCAGAAAGTTCTCTCAGGGCTTCTCCTGCCCCACCGCTGCCCGCAGGAGGATGAGAGGACGGCGTTTCCTTAAATACTTTCTGCGTTCTGGGGGGGATCCAAATCCCAGCAAACCAACGCCTGGCAAAGCTCCGTGTGTTTGCGTCTCGCTGGCCTCGGACTCCAGCGGGCTAAGAGATGCTCCAGCTGGCTCCTGGTCTCCAACCACCTCCAGCCCCCTTCAGGTACCTCTCCAGCGCACAGAGACTACAATAGACGTTCCCGCAGATAGCAAATGGGATTACACAGAGCCCCGCTGTGTCTCTGCGGTTTTCTCTTGCTACCAGGCTTGTCGACATGGAGCCACTCCGGAAAATTAATTCAAATTAATTAAAAGTATGAATTTAAAGTTGATCAGTTAAAGCCCGTTAAACTCATGATTCAGATTTCGGAATTAAAATGGTTTTAATTTAATCTAGTTCAACACACTCTCAAAGTAAATTAAACCAAACCACATTAAAGCTATTTTAATTCTCAATAAGCATGTTTAATGTGGTTTAATTTATCCACTTTCAAAGTGAATGCAGATTAACCTTCCCCAATGTCCCCAGGTAGACAAACTTTGCTATAGGAAGCAAAGACGCAATTTAAGTCCACCAACAAAACTGATCAAGAGTTTTGATCTGGACGGGGACCAAGCCTTAATTTAGCGCTCTCTCCCAGCAGAGCCAGATGTGTCCACGCTGCAATTTCAGCTCCGCCGGCAGCACCGCACGGTGCCTCTCTAACTGTAATCCTGCTGGCGGGGCTAACCAAGGCTGCAGGCTTTAGCTGGGGCTGTGTCCCCGGCTGGTTTTGTGCCTGGGGGAGCGCAGGTAGCGGTGGGACGCAGCCCCCGAAACCCTCGCTGGTGCTGGGGTTGGAAGCATCCCTGCAGGGACAGCCGAGATGCTGTGATGCCATCTACAGGGGATAGCTCAGCTCAGCACAAGGTCCATGGGGCCAGCAGCGGGGTGAAGCTCTCCCATGGATCCCAGAGCCTGGCACTTCGGTGCTGAGCTCAGCTGAGAGCCCCAGCCTTTACGGAGCTGCCTAAGAAAGGAGCTCTTGGAAAAGGCAAAGCCTGAGGGTGGCAGATGCTGAGCTCTCCTAGAAATCCAGCCCTCTGGTTCAGAGGGATGAGACAGGCAGCCCCAAACACTTCTAACCACTGGGCCACAGCAGAAAAGTCTTCTCCTAGGACATTTTTCCAGCGTGCTCCAGTCCTTCTGAAATCCATCCTTCCCTTAGCCCACGCGACCCACGGCAACCCTGCAGAGCCGGGAGCCACGTGAGCGCCAGCTACATTTCTGATGCAAAACCTCTTCCGTGGTTTGCTCTCAGCTGACTCATGAGGACTCAGCTCCTGATCCTTGTGAGTAAGGCACGGGACTGGGAGGGCACCGATCCCCTCCCAATTTCTGCTCTACCCCCCCAAGCCACCTCGTACAGTGCCGCTGACACCACAGGGCTCTGTGTCGGGAAGCTGAGGGCTTGGAAAGCCAAATCTGGGGCTTGGTCCCATCTTATTCTCAGGCTGGGCTTAGTGCCAAGGTGCTTTCTATGCACACGAGATTCACGGCGATTTGGTGCCAATGTATACTTAACCCCACAAATAAATAATAGCTCTGCAGTCAGTAAGCGATGCCATTAATTGCCCTCACATTACCTTTCCCTTTCAGGCTGTGCAGAAGGAATCCCAAGAAGGGAACGGCAGCCTGGTGTCAGTATGGGATTGGAGCTACCGCTACCCACATGCTTTCTGACCCGAACAGGAGCTCTGACAATGCTGTGATTTCTCAGCTGCTGTCCAATTTTCACTCCGTGGTCTTTTCCCTTGGCTGCACCCTGGGCTCACCATAGTCCCACAGCCACCCCGTACCTATGGTGTTTGGGAAACGGCTCATAGCCCCCAGAGCACTGCCCCAGCAAGCCCCAGCAGCTGCAGGTTTGCCCACCAGAGCGAGGACCAGAAGGACAGAGGGCAGGGAGAAGAGGTAGCCCAGGGTATTTACTTCTCAGGGGCTTTACTGAGGCTGGATTTGTGGTCTGCTGAGTAATTAGGTGAGAAGATCTTTATCGGCTAGGATCTGGGGCTGGCTGGTGGTTCGTGCTGTTGATATTGTGGCAAAGCGGTTAAGGGTGGGTGAGAGGAGAGAGAAAAACAAGTCTGGCTCCTGTAGACGCTGCCGCTGCTGGGGGGTCCCATCACCTTCCTGCCAGTCCCCTTGGCCGGTTACAAGCCCAAGGGATCCATCCAGCAGCCGGCCAAGGCTCAGCCCTCACGCTCCGAGCTTGCAGCACCAGGGAAGTGCCCCCTCGTGTCCCCCAGGAGCTCACAGCCCTGGGTCCCCCTCCTCCAGACTGGGGGAGCAGCATAGCACCGGGATGTGTCACGGAGCCGGAGAGATAACGCCGACGCAGAGGTGTCAAGCGAGACACGCCGAGCAGGACACACACGTGGAGATGTGCACACAAAAAGCGTGTGCTAAAAACCCACCGAGAGCAAGGCGAGGGGATGAAAGGTGAATACAGCTCCACACGCACAGAGAGAGAACGTGGGGTTTGCACTCAAATGTGCTGTTCCCCTATGATGTTAACGATAGTGGTGTGGGATTCCCAGCCTTACTCCTCTCCCTGCTCCTGTGCATTGCTCTCCCTGGTCCCAGCGCAAGGCACCTGGCTGAGCATGGGGACAAAACCAGGGGCTACCAGTTCAGGAGACACCCAGGGTCTGATCCAGCACATCTCAGAGCTCCTCAGTGCTCAGAGAGATCCTCCCAGGGTGGTTTCTCACGCTCACTGCTGGCCTCCCCGTGCAGCAGCATCTGCTCCACTGCCTGCTGCCGAGCACGGACCTGCCCGCATCAGCTCCAGCCTCCATCCGTGGTGCAGCACCCGCTGCGCCCCACTGCGGTCCTATTCCTCCTCTCCTCCCCTCCCACGGCCAAGGATTCAGCAGAACCGAGATCCCCTCCCAGCTCCTTCATTAGCAGGTGGCTGATCGTGATGGAAACGTCGTGCTTCGTTGTGTCCCCGTCTCCCCACGTGCAGAAGGGAAACCGTGTGTGAGGGCTGGGTGCGATGTTATTCATCACCCCAGTCCTTCCCAGGATGGTGCCCAAACCCCAGCAGCCTTTCAGCCCTCCACCCTCCGGGCTTTATTATCACCCAAACCATTCTCTAGGCTTTGTAACGCTCATTCCCTGTCCCTTCCTGGCCTCTGCTACCGGTCACATCCCTGCACAGACCCCAGCAACCCTTTGCCCCGCTCCAAGCCCGTCCGGCCGCGCTGCCGCCTGCTCGGAGCTGTGCAAGCACCCGGTGGTGTCCACAACGCCTCGTGTCCACCCTGGCCCGGGGGAGCTGACATGCTGCTCTTCATTCCAGCGGGATGAAGAGTCTTGCAAGTTTCCATGGCCTGACCTTGCATCACCACCAGGGAATTTCTCTCGGGCACCTTGCTGGGAGCAGTAAATCAATCCTTGGTGGTAACCTGATACACGGTGCGTTTCATACCTTTCTATCTACACAGCCAGCCGGCCTGGCGAGGCACTCTGCCGATGTGGTCACACAGAAACTGCCTTTCTCTTGTGCACAAACCAGCCCTAAACGAGCCCTAAACGAGCGCAGGAGCAGCCTGGCACGACAGGGACAGGTTTTGCACCGCGCTGAGCACTCAGCTCTTCCCCGGGCTCCAGCACAGGCTTGGAGATGCTCCGTCAGCACTTCTGCACCCGGGGCTTGCCAGGAGCCCCACGGCCCAGCAAACTCCACCTCTGAGCCTCATCCCTCTGGAAATAACACGGGGAGGACGGCGGGGCTCCCCGCAGCCGCCAGCTCGGGGCTCAGCGTCTCTTGTGGCCGACGCAGCGTCTTTCTCCCTCTGCATGCCGGGGACGCAGACTACCTGGGAGGGCGGCGGCAGGGGAGAGGGAGCCCTGGGCTCCCAGCTGGCTCCGCCGAGGAGCCTGCCCCAGTGCTCGCAGGGAGGCGAGAGCCAGATCAGCCGCATTCCAGGGCACGCGATGCCCTGTGAAGTGGGAAGGCCCCGGGCCAGACCGCTCCTAAATCCCAAAGGTGCCAGAGCGGTGTGGGTTGGAAGAACAGGTCGGGGCTGCCGCCTGAACGGGAGCGTGGGGACGGGCTGTTTGCGCGAGGAGCGAGGCTGTTGCACGGAAGCTGTTGAGAAAGAGGAGAGGGTGCGAAGGAGGAGGCGAGGGGAGCAGCGGGACCAGGGTGTAGGAGCTCCGCACCCAGACCTTCCTCTGGCGGAGCAGGGCTGCCACACGCCACGGGGATGCAGGAGAAGCACGCGTGACGCTGGAAACCTGTGCGCTCGGTGGACACCCATGCTCTGAGCCATGCCGCCGCGTGCTGGGGTGCACGCAGTGACGTTAGCGCAGGGCTAAGCCCTGGCTCACTGGCCTGGGTGTGCTTATTCTGTTTCGGTAGCATGCTAACCCACTTGCCCGGCTTTAGGATGGAGGTGACTTTGTGTTTGGAGGGCTTGGAGCCTTGGGGAAAGGACCACGTAGGCATGAAGCTGTGGAGAGCTGGGTTTCAGAAAGGTTTGGGGTGGGTACGTTTGGGACCAGGACTGAGCCTGGCTCCAAGCCCATTCCCCAAGACCCGAGGAGCCCCAGGGTATTCTGCAAAAACCCAGTCCCATCCAAAAAGCACCCTTCACCTCTCTCTGTGTAGGATGCGCAGACGGATCAAGACTTTGGGAGGATGAATCTTCCTTCCCCAGGCCTCAGAAGCAGGAGCTAGCTCCCGCTGCGCCTTCCCTGCAGCGGGGTTAGCCTCACCCTCCCCACAACCGCAGAGCCCCAGCACGCCTCACCCCGGCACCCTGCGTCCCGGCCCCACGCGCTCGCCCGACATAATTGCCCCACCACACGCTCATACCGCTGCACCATCCCCAGCAGCCGGCATCTCACCACACAATCGCACACGCGCGCACCCAGGTATTTAGGGAGAAGACTCACATTTCTTTACCAACAAACTTGAAAGCATTAATAATAATAATAATAATAATAATAATAATAATAAAAAAAAAAAAAAAAAAAAAAGCCAATGAAGCGATCCCTCGCAGCTAACTGACGGTGGCTGGGAGCGATGCTGCTCTCGCTCCCTCCTGGCCTGAGTGGTTAGCCAATTTTTGGGGCCTTGCCAGGGTGTTCCCGTTAGAAGGGGAAACTGATTATGTGAGTCAGGTGTTTCTTTGGTACGATCCTGGTTATTTACAGAGCTCCAAGAGAGGCAGCTGCCTCTTCCAGAAATTCAGATCTACTTTTCCAGGTGCGTTATGCCCTCAAAATACATCTTTCCTGAGCTCCTTCCCTTGCCCAAATGGACACGATCACCTCTCTGTTTGCTGTATATTCAAGTACAATGGGATCAGCCATGCCATGAGACTACCAGCTTAAGCACTGGGACACCCTGTGGTCTCAGCTCTTAGTGTAGGAAGAGGCATTTAGTAGTTTCTGCCATTATCTTCGAATAAAAGGTGGCCAGGGCCCTCTCCACTTTCCTACTGCACACTCCATGCACTGGATTTATCTGTTTGCTGGCTGAGCAAAAAGGAAACGTTTTCTGTGTTGGAGCATAACCTTCATCTAAAGTTATTTTATTGTCTTTTTCGCCTTGAAAAAAAAAAAAAGCACACACACAGATTAATTTGAAATCAAAACACTGCTTTGAACCCCTCAAGTTTAATTTCATTTCTGATCTTTTTGAAACGAAGCAAACATTTGAACTTCCTCCAGATTTTCCCTCCTGCCTTCTCCAAACTAAACTGCCAAATTCAATCCAAAGTCATGAGTAGTTTTGGTCTCTCTTTTGATCATCATGCCCTGAAACGTCATTCTTGGTGCATTTGCTTTCACCAAAAAGGCTTTGTTCAGTTTTCGAGAAATATCTCTGCCCGTTTCAGAGACCGTGATGATGCCAACGGCATCTCCCTGCTCTGTCCTGTGACCTGCTCTGACACAGCCCACGGCAGCGATCGTGCCCAGTGCCTGCAGCCTGCCCCTATAGCCCCCTATAGCCAGATAACCGTGGCATGTTTGCCCAGCAGACACAGCCCACCGTTTTGGCCAGCCCAAGCAAAGCTCAGTGAAGTTAGCTGCTTTGATGCTGGGGTGCTGAAGTTGATGAAAGACCCCTCGTGTTCAGAAAAGCAGCAGGTTCTGCAAAGCGTGCTGATGATCCTGTGATAGGTTTGGATTGCCTTTAGAGGATCGAGATCCCAAATGGCTCTTACAGAGATGATGTAACCCAAAATCTCAAAACGGTGGCAGTGTGAAGGTTCGAGCAGTTGCCACATCCTCTGGAAGCCCCACGGCACCCCGCAGCTCTGATGTGTCTATCACAGGGGAAGTTTTTTTGGGGGAGCTTTTCAAGTCGCCTCAGCAGGATGCTGAAGTCACCCACCCAAGGAACTTCTTTCTTGGGGTGGAGACTCATTGCACCTACATGTACTTGGGACCCTGTCCTGGCTCTGGACGTAGTTAAAAGCTAGATTGCAGACTGACTTGGGCCGATCAAAATCCGTAACAAAACACATGGCATGGAGGTTTTGGAGACGTTTGATTACAGGTTTTGATCCTGCCTATCTCTAGACAGAGATGCTTCCACAGAAGAGGCAGAGAAGCACCTAGAGGGAATCTGACAAAGATGGGAAGACGACATTGGGGTGATATTCCCCAGGGAAAACTTAAGCTTTGGTGTGAAGTAGAGATCTGAGTATTTAGTGAACCTTATGAAGCCCACTGTATTTTAAAAATGAGTCAGAAATCAGGAAGATCATTCTCAATCTCATCTTCTCCAGGGCTCCTAATGAGCCCTGTGCATTGTTTTCACTCTGGTGTTCTCGGTTAAACTTTATCTCTAGCTGTGCTTCATTATTATTTATATTAGGATAGCGCCCGGGGGGCCTTCACCCAGCTCCAAGCCCCACTGTGCTCAGCACTGCACAGACATGCTCGCAGAGAGAGCCCAGCCCTGCAAGGCTTCCAGTCTCCCCAGACAAAGGAAATATTATTATCCCCATCACCCCCACTTTGAGGAGCAGTCCAGAAAGACACGGGGAAGTGCCCAGGGTCACAGAAGGTTTCCACCTCCAGCCTAGGCTCTGCTGCCTTGAGCTAAATTCCCAAGTGGCCAAATCTGTCATGACTGCATTGAGCTGAATGGATGCCACAAGCTAAAAGGAGGTCCTTTGTCTCCCGCTGTACAATGTGGGGCAGAAAAGAAGGGAAAGGCTGGGCTCCTCCGTGTCCAAATACCCCATCCAGAGCCTGCTAAAGTCCCTGAGAAAGTCTTTCCATGAGCTCGGTTAATATTGGACCAGGTCTCTCTGCTGTACCCTGGGTAACCCTCCTGCCCGTCAGTAACTTCTTTGTGACTCAGTTTCCCTGCCACCATGAACCTGGCCACATGTGCAAAGCAGCAGCATTGGTTTTGCTGGTGCCAGCACAGGCACAGGCAGAGCATGATGAGATCACCCAAGAATGTCCTGGGAAGAAGAGGGCTCCTCCGGGATGTCTTCATCCCCACAAGGAAGGAAGTGGAGGGGGTATAAATCACCACAGCTCCACCTTATCAGAAATCAAAATCTCGGCAGCTGATCCAAGCCCAGACTGCCGTGGGCATCCCTATTGCCTTTCCTGTCAGTTCCCTTGTTGTTAGAAAGGCAAGTACAGAACAGCACATGCAAACAACACAATTAGGATTGTATGCGCTAATAAGGGTTTCGGCACCATGCGGCTTTAATATGCAGCGATCAGAGAATTTTCCCTGGCTCCTCTCCCCAAAGAGTTATTTGCTTAGGCTGCCTCGCTCAGTTGCCTGGGAGCTCTCAGCACCTCGCACTCGCTCCAGCAATATCCTCCACCCTAGCAAGGCCACCTATTGAGGTTCTCCCTACCAAGCAGGAACGAAAACATTGCTCCAGACGCAGTCTGAACTGCACCCTGCGCCTGGATCCCCTTATCTCGTCTCAGAGTCTGGGAGGTTCGTTTCCCAAAGGGGCTCCCTCCAGCAGGCCCCCAGCCGTGCCAGCAGCTGGCACTTCGTGGCTTCTGGCACCATCTCCAGCGAGATCCGAGCTGGCAGAGGCAACCTGGTGTGGCAGGATGGGGCACTGGCCACGCTCTTTATAACAACAATCCCTAGCACACGTGGGCCTGCGCTTTTCATCTAGCTTACCTTCCAGGTGGAGAAACTGAGGCACAGGGAATAAATACCATGACAGGACTGCTCAGGGTTACAACACAACACTCAGTGTGGGCTCAGCTACCGGCTCTGCCACTGCTCCTTGTGTTGTCCCTGAATGTGTCACCTCCCCCATTGCCATTCCTTGGCATCCCAGAGTTGCTTTGAAGCCTCTCGATGAGTGGTGCTGTGCTCGAGCTGAGATGCAGCTGGGATGACCTAGAAAATGGGGTGGCAGAGCTGTTTCAGGCCATACCGTGCAGCTAACAGACACAGAGGGCAGGTCTTGGATAGACAGAGCAAGGTGTCAGCTTGGGCAGCTGCCCGTTTGGAAGGGAACCCCGGAGCCTGGCCTCTTCCTCAACTTAACAAAGCGGCTGGGAAAGCAACTGAAGCCTTGGGGTCTTCCGGGATGAAGTAGGAGAAATGTCACCCCTGAATTTATTCACAGCCACCCACAATAAACCTAATTCAGCCACTGCTGATGCGTCTACGACTCTCCGTCGTGGAGCAGGGTGACAAATGGCAGCAGCTCTCCTGCAAGAGTGCTATGAGCTGTTAAGCTCGGGGACACCTTTAGTTCCCCGTGTTCCCACTTGTGCAAAGCCCAGGCCATTGGCTTTTCACACAGAAGCCACTGTCAGGATCAGCCCTCCAGGATCCCAGCTGCACGAGCAGAGCCTGCAGGTGACCGGCTGGGGAGGTGCACGGGGACAGATGAGTGGCTCCGACCACACCTTTTTGTAGGAATGAGCAGGGCTGGCAAACGTGGATCCCAACGAGAAAGAAGGAAACTGTCCCCCAGAGAGACTGAAAGAGAACAAAACAAATTCCCCATCCCAACAGCCACAACCTGCAGAGAAAATCGGTGGGGATGGGAAGGGGAAGGGCATCCCTGGGGGATGCAGCAGCATCTCTGAGCCAAGGAGTCTCCCAAGTGTCTCCAGCTGATGGCTGTAAAGCAAGGACTGACCTGGCCTGGACATCCAAGCCACACAAAGACAATTATCCCCACTTCTGGATTTATTTCTTGATGGCACTTCTCCATCAGGAAGCTCAAGGCCAAGGTGGAAGAACGGACATAAATATTGTTTGTTTTCAGCCCCCCTCCCCTGAAGCAAGAATGACCAGAAATCCTAAGCCATGAGGGACCTTGTCCACATCCCATCCACATGCTTCAGCTGCGCTCTGGTCAAATTCTTTGACGTTCACATCATAAATGGGCACATAATTAAGATGGACTTGGTCCCTCTGGTTGCTGGGAGAGGACGAGCAAAGACAAAATCTTTCTCCCTGTTTTCAGGCACCACTCATTCCCGGCAGTGCAATAGCTCTGGGCCATGAAAGGCAGAGGTGGAGACTGTATTTCCTCAAGGCTTTTGCTAAGAGGAACTCAAAGGAGGCTGAAGAGAAGGGGATGAAGCCTAATGGACTCTGGAATAATGAATGTCATGGTCATTTCTGATCAGTTTAGGGCTTGGAGCAATTGCCACCAGGGGAATGCTGCTGCCACTGAGACAGGACCAGAGACAGGCCATATGGCTGAGCCCCAGGGCTTGCCCCAAGACAGCCTGCAAAGGGTCACAGCACCATCTTCTGCCCACCCCAGCAGGAGCTGCTGAGACGGGGTGATGGTTGTGCTGCTACGGCTCGAGGAGCTCCGTGCCTCCCTGCTCCCCTCACGGATAAGCAGGAGGATGCCCTGCAGAAACCCTCTGTATTCAGAAAATTGTACCAGCAGAGAGGTGAAGCCCACAGAACCCACCGCCTGCCTTCTGCCAAATAAAATGATGCTCTCCGTCTTCCCCAGGGACCTAATTAGCTGGGTCCGAGCTGGCCAGCAGCCCCCTCGCGTCCTCTGTCAGCTGCGTGCCGCCTCCTTCTGCCACCCACCCACGGGTGCAAACGCAGCAGTGACACAGCCGGGTGGCATCGTGCCCTGCCGACGTTTAACCCCGCCAGCCCCTCTCCCTTGGGTAGCTCCAGGGTCTGAGAGCTCCAAGGGATGCTGATGAAGGGGAACAGGACAGGTGCTGCCTTCGGGGCTGGGGGGCAAGGTCAGGAGGGTGCCCCCTTGCCACAGCACCTCCTGAAAGCGAAGCGGGTCACCAAAAACTTCCCCCCTCCTGGCTTTTTTTTCTTTTTTTCTGCTTGTGATGTTTATGGTTGAGGCTTGTTTTGCCCACAGACAACTTTTGCTGTCCCCGTACCCTGCTTCTTGCTGCTGGGACCACTTAACTACAGGCACTGGTCCCCCCGAATCTCTTCCACCCATGGCAGCACAGCCTCCGGGGGGACGGGGCAGGGCTCAGAGGCCCCTGCAGACCCCGCGTTATTTCTCTGCCGAGGAAAGGTTTTAATCCAGGCAGGATCCTCTGAAGTCTCTTAGGCATGTGAGGAGAAGCAAAAGTACCCCGAGCTGCGTGATCCTCCAGCAAGGCACTTGCTCAAGGAAAAGAAGAGGTTTTGGGAAGAAACCTCAAGCTCTGGCTGATGTGCCAGCAGCCTGCACAGCTCTGGACAAGGGTGCAGCCCACCAAGGGGCTTAGCACAGCAGGTAAAAGGATGCCAGCGAGAGCACGTAAGAGATCTTTGGGAAGCTGTTGAGATTTTCTACCCCAATTCTCTCTAAACCAAACGAGATCTCCCTCATCTGGCTGAAGCTCCCTCCACCCATCGCTCCGCTGAAGCCGTGGCCTCGCAGCGCAGCTGAACAGAGACATCTTGCGGTGATCGGCGAGCTGGTGCTGGGGAGAGGAAGGCAAATTTTCCCTCAGAGAAGGGGAAACAGACCTGTCAGACGGGGAAGTCTACCTCCTGGCTGAGGAAACTCTGCAGTGCTCCCCAGGAGATGGCTGCAAGGGATACGGATGGTGTAAATATTGACAACCGGGATCTGTTCCTGTGATCTGGGGTTACGGTACCTACAGACCCTGCCAACACTAACAGGATTGCCTGTGAGGCAAGGAAGAACCGGTATCCTAAATTAATAGACGGTGGGAAGGGGGTCGGGATGTTTGGAGGCACTGAGAAGAGACATCTCCTCTGCAAGGCAGTCGGAAAACCTGCGACGAAGCCCGAAGCTGCCTCCCTGGCGGTCAGCACCTTCCCCACGGCGCTGCCTGCTGCCTGCAGTGACTCATTCCCCTACAAAATTCCCCTGCTGTGACCCTGCACAAACAAACTCTGCTGCTGTCATACGGGATGTTCTGCAGTGCAGAATTGCTGTGTGGACTGACACGGTGTCCTCTGGGAGCCTGCCTTCATCCGCCTGCCCTGGGACTCGAGCCTTAGTCTTTGGGGTGACGGATGATGGCTAGTGAATAGGAGGTGAGGCTATGAAATAGGCTTAGTATCCAAAATCTAATAGGATAGCATAAAGGCACCGAGTTATTTTCCTTTTCCATCCGCAGACAAGCTCTCCCTCCATCCTGTTGGTGTGCCAGCAAGAAACACAACTACCTCAGTAAAACATTCATAATTAATTGTAAGAAATACTGAGGTACTAGATCCTAAAAAGTAAGTAAATAAATATTTCTCCCTATAGTTGGCATTAGACCAGCTCTAAATTTTTCAGTAGCACAATGATGAAACAGTTGGGAACTTTCTTTGCATCTAGTCTCATTGGCATCTCAGTGACCGGGACAGCAGCAAACAGCCTGATCAGAGCAGAGTGTCTTTGTAGGAGTCAGCTGCAATTTTCTAAACTAAAAATTGAAGATTTCTTATTATTACAGACTTTGATATCAATAAAAGGAGAAGGCACGCAAATATTTTCCTACATGTTTACCTTTTTCTTCCCGATCACATCATATTATTTATTAGCATTATTATGATGACCAAAAACCCTTATCAGAATATAGATCCTATTGTTCTACCTGCTGTGTAAACATGGATGAAAAGATAAATTGCACTCAGGGGCCCGAGGGCATCTTTAAAGCATCACAACTGTTATTATTATTTAAAAACACGGGAGCGGAACTTCAGCTGCTAATAACCAACAACAGTTGAATTCATTTCGGTGCAGTCATGTGCGTTTTGATTTGCTGAGAAGATAGAGCAAAACAACTCAAAATCTCGTTTTGAGTTCAGAATATGGAAGCAAGAACGTAGATTATGAAATAATACCTTCAGATTTTACTTAAAGCGTGTGTTGTTATGGTAAAACTGTTTGCTAAAAGCAACCATTTGATAGTTTACAATGAAGCAGGAATTACTTCAAAGCCAGATTTACCTTACTTTCAGTGGTTTCCTTTTGCTGGGATCATCTATTATTACAAGTTCCCAAAGCACTTGAAGTGAAAGCACGTCTTTGACAGCTGGAACTACTAACCAATGGTAACACCTGCCCGTTCTGATCTGATTTGCTGCATTTTTCCAGGCACTTTGAAGGTGGAAGTAACACATGCACGTGCATGTGCACGGCCAGCCCCCCGCATGTCCTGCGGATAGCACTGCAGGCACAGTTTGCACCAGGGCTTCCAGAGTGTTTGGGGAGAGGTGGCATCCAGACAGACAGCCACCTGTGGGACTGCTGCTGCCATCCTCAGTGCTCCAGCATTGTGGCATGCAATATTCCATCCATTTTGCCACCTTTGCTGCACTCCTACTCCAAATCACACACCTGAGCTCGTGACTCTGCAGCATGCTTTCTGCATGCGTGAAAGCTTGCACAGCCTCTGAATTTGTGAGCAAACTTTTAGTATTTTCCTTTTGCCCAGTATCTGGAAATTTGGTGCCTGCACTGTGCATCGGTCTGGGCCCTGGATAAAGATCCCAAAATCCAGGGGAGGTTGCCACTGGATTGGTAGCGGCAGCATATAATAATACATTTTTGGTAAACAACCAGAGTCATCAGCTGAGAGCCTTGCACCAAGCCCTGTGCAATTAAATCAAGAAATCAAGTTCACTTTTGCTTGCTATATAATCATCCTCACTCTTGGCTTTTCACAATGATCTCAAAGTGCTTTAGACACATGGGTGTGTGGGGCTGGCAGCTTGCCTGCCCCCAGAGCGTGAAGGAACTACATGACTCTCAATCTGAACTATCTGACTTGTGTGTTTTCCTGGGCTGTGAATCTCATGCAAAGACTCACACGTGGCTAGTTTCCAGTCCAAGCAGGAAATACCACAAGATCAGCTTTTCCCATCAAGCTTCAGTCCCTTCCCTCTTGGCACTGGCAGGAGGCTAAAAAGACAGGACTTTCAGAAGTGCTGGAGAAGCTCACGGGAAGGCTGGGTTAGAAAGGCATGGAAGGCTAAGCAGGCATCCACACGTACTTCAACATAGCCATCATCCTGCCATTTCTTTTGAAATTCACTTTCTCTCCAAAAAAAATCTCTTTTCAGCCCTGGTTGTCTTGTTGCAAAGGAATCAGCACAGAAGACACAGAACAGCTGTCCGGTCAGTGTCCTTGGGGCAGACCCAGCCACTTCCTATGGTCCATCCTCTCTGTCCAGCCCCTGAGAGCCCATATCACTGCTTTTTGGGACTGACACCAGGGATGGAGGCCAGGGGAAATACTGGTTTGGCAAACAGGGGAACATCACGAGCACAGGAGGGGCTGTGCTGGAGCAACTGGGAATATCTCTGGCTGAAGAATAAGCAAGTTCTGCTCTGGAGAAGATGGCACCTATTCCTTCCCCTGTTCAGAAGCAGCAGCCTTCTAACCAGAGAGGAAAGGATTTTTTTATAAACCTCAGACCAAATTACTGCTCCCCAGGCCTAATCAAACACTGTTCCCAAAAGTATTGGCTGGCTGGGGGCTAAGTTTAGGAAGGTGTTTCCTTCCCTGCCTTCACTTTCAAACTAACCAGGATGAGGAGGAGTTCAAAGACCTCAATTGTTTGTGGAACACTTTGAACACAGAAAGGGCCTTGGGCAGGGAGATGGATTGTGGCTAAAGCACAGGCCTAGCAGGCAAGAGACCTTGTCTGCATTCCCTGCTCAGCCACAGAATCAGCATATGACCCCGGAGTGCTGTTCTGTGCCTCAGTTTCCCTGCTGAAGAAATCAGGGTGAGGATCTGCCACGCAGGGCTGGTTAGAGCGTCTCAAAAGCTCAGTGGCTTCTTTGGATGAAGGCTGTGAATCGTTCCGGTTCAAAGCCTTACTCCGTGCTCCAAATGTGATGGTGCTCTGCCCATCGCCAGGCTCTGTATGTGCCCAGAGCAAGACACAATCCTCGTCTAAAGAGCTCCTCAGTCAAAACAGACAGGATGAACAAAGGGGTCCAGGGAGGAGAGATGACTTGCCTGATATCCTGAAGGGAATGTATCAGAGGAATGATACTCCAGCAGTCCAAGAAAACCGCCCTAGCAATATGCATAAACTTAATAAACACATGTGATTGCTTCATTGTACGAACTTCTCTGGCTGAGGTCTCTGTTAATCAGGGTGCGATAAGGGCAGAGAATTTACCTCCTCCCCATCTACTCATGCTGTTTCCTTTTCATTTACTCAATGAACAACCCCTTTGAGCAAAGTCTTTATCAGAGTTTTACTGGCAGCTCACAGCATTCCCTGCCAGGAACAGAGGCACAGAAAACCTGCCTGAGGCTTCGGGGTTTTAGGAATCCCATATTTGCTATCGTACGGATGC
The DNA here is from genome assembly GCF_964035555.1 of Netta rufina. Lineage (NCBI taxonomy): Eukaryota > Metazoa > Chordata > Aves > Anseriformes > Anatidae > Netta > Netta rufina. The sequence continues at coordinate 1,633,844 of NC_140148.1, read as the reverse complement.
CAGCAATCCCTGCCCAGAACAGTGTTGGGGTTGGGAATAAATCACGTGGAGCATGTGTAGAAACTGAGTCTGAGGCTGCCTGAAAGATCTCAGTCGCATACTAGACACATCTCCTTCCCAGGCTCAGCACTCTTCGCAGCAAAAGCTCTTGGTTCAACGTAACCCTCAAGGTCAAAATGGGTCATGAACTTTTCCAACAGGTGATTCACAGAGGAAGGCAAGAGCCTTCTGCTGCTACTGTGAGAAACATTGGAGTGATTTTTCCACTCACGTGAGGGCAGTTGGGGCTCTAATGAGTAAGACCCCAGCTGATGAAGCTGATGAAGTCTGCAAGTGTCACCCCTGCAAACCTGTCCATCGCCGACCCATTGGAGAGCTGTTCCACCATGACCCAGCAGCCTTGAGAATGAGGGAGACAGGGTTGGCAGGAGCTGTGAGACGGGCAAGAGAAAGGAAGAGAGAAAGCAAACTGCAGTTAAATTAGAGAAAGAGGTTACAAGTTGCTCCAGCTTGGAGCAGAAAAGAACTAAGATCTGGAAAGGGTTAATTCCATCCAGGTAAGTTCTTTCAAAGCTGAATGTTATGAGGCACATCCCATCTTAACCGCAGACATCTTCAAATCCTTGACGGAAAGCTCTCCGTGCAAAGTCAGACTTGTTGCGGAGGACCTGCCTGCTCAGAGCAGCTCTGTGTCACCTGTCAATCCCCGAGCCGCCTCCAGGGATGGGAGTCTCGAGTTACGGAGAGGAGAGGAACACTCTGCTCAAGCTGGCGACAGCTCGCAGCGCAGGAGGCATTGTGCATTCCTCCCCGAGCTAAAAAAAGACGGTTGGGCTTTGATCTCCTCGCTCCGTCTGCACCACAGTGAGACAATGCAGAAGGCCCCTGGGGAGGAGGAGGGGGAGGTGGACTTGACAAGACATTCCCTAAACCAGTCTTCTCTTCAGGTCCTGGAATCAAAGGGGATGAGGGGGCGGGCATGGCACCGAGGATGAAAGCGGAGACGAGCCTGGCAGAAGGGAAGATACCACAAAGAGCCGATCTGGGCCTCCTTCTAAGGCAGGGAAGGCTCCAGCAGCAGAGGACCAGATGGCTAAAGAGAATGGGAATGAGCCTGAAGATGTTTCTTCTCTTCCCTGGTTTGAATGCCAGCCAGGACGATAGGAAATCAGCACCGTCCTTTGCCCAGTAGCCGTGTGCTTTATGCTCGCTGGAGCAGACGTCTTCGTGGGCAGGCTCCATGCTTAGGCCAGGGGCTGCACGGGCACAGGGACTGAGCTGGTCTCCTAGCAGAGGAAGGCCACAGAAAGGAACCCCACTGCAGGGGCATTTGGGCATGCAAAAGAGGTAAATGTGGAGTCACGACTCTGCCATGGGTGGGTAAGTGATGGAAAAGGTGTCAAGGTACCTGAGATCCAGGACACATCACGGCTTGGGATTGCTCATCTGCCAACAACTGTACCTTTGGCATCCACTGAAGACTTAAAGACATGGGGTTGAAAGGAGGAGATGGGGATTATCGAACCTTTTAAGATTTGCTGAATTGACGATTATCTCTATTCCTCTGTCAATGCCCTGTCTCTGCCCGTCCCTTTTATCTGCCTGTCTGGAGGAGGTGGCTGCTCGCCCATTGGGGCATCTCTCCTTCTGCTGCTGGCTGCTGTGGAGAAGACCCTGGGGAACCTCAGCCTCTTGTGTCAGTGTGCAGCGTGACTGAGCAACAAGTCAAACCAGGCTGAACCTCGGCTCCCTGCCTCCTTCGGTGCCCCAGGGTTATTGAAATACAGAACCCAGAACTGGCAGAAAAGTTGTTTTTCTCCTTGCGGTGCATAAACAGAAGTTTGGGAAACTGAGGCAGGGAAAAAACTCAGCAACTTGTCTAAAGCTGCACCGTGGAAGGAGAGCAGGTTTTCTGAAATGTAGGCCAACGTTTTAACCGCAGGGTCATCCCTCTCTCTCTCTAAAGCCCTGAACCTTCACTCAACCTTCAGAACAGTTCCCATAAATTTATATAAATATATATATACACACACCTGAGACATTATTGCTTGGGAATCTTCAGGCCGTGGGCCCTATCCCCACCCTTCTCACTCATTAATCCTCCTTTTTCCTTCCTCCCTTTCATAAAGAATCTCCCCTCCAGCGGGGAGGATTGGCCTCAGCTCCCGCCGCAGCCCAGCGCGGCTCCTTCGGGGCCCGCCGAGAACAAAGCACGGCACTCCCCTCCGCCGGGGACACCGCCGCTGCCGCGCTCCCAGCCCTCTCCAGGCTCAAGGCAGAAGCCCAGATCCCCTGAGAATTTCTTTCCCTGCCACGGTCCCTTCAGGCCACGGGTTCCATCGCTCAGGCACCGGCAGAACCCGGTCTCGTGCCAGGTTGCACGCTGTGCTTGCACAAACGAGGATGGTTTGGGTGCTGCAGCAGGAGCAGGGAGCACCTGAAAGGGGAACAGCTGGAGTGATGGAGCTCGGGGATGCCACTGTGCTTCCCGGCTCCTTCACGCCTTTCCTGCATAGCCTTAAGCAAATTCATTTGCCTTCTTTGTGCTTCGTTTGCATATTGGGATCATTTGCATATCAGTAACACGACACAACAGCATTCCCACATCTTGTGCCCATTCTGGTTTCACTGTTTACACCTCCACCTTTCTGGGTTTGGGACAATCCCTCCCCAGAGACTCCAGCACTTTGCACAGGAGGCTCTAACTCCGATTCCTAATACCAAACACCTCGATTTTCAGAAAGTTCCCCTTTAGGCCAGTGATACGTAGTGCAGAACCCAATGCCAAAGCCACTGCAACCTGTGGGGACGGAGCTGTGGATGTTCTGTGCTAAAACCTGAGCCTCTCTGGCTGGAGGGGGCACAGCCCGAGCAGCACAACACGCCATCCCCAGGGTTTATCACCCCCCTGATTTGCAAAGAGGCCCTGAGCTACGAGGTATTCGTTCCAAGACTGCGCTCTCCTTCCCCTCTCTCCAGAGCCTGCACCTACCTGCAAATGCAACTCAGCTAAATTGTAATTGGCAAATGAAAGTGAGCCAGCCCCCATATTTCTTTTAATGTTTCCACAGGAACCTGGGTGATGTCTTTCACATCATACATCGTGGGTGGCAGAGACCTAAATAACCCCCTTCAGCAGTAGAACATGTTCAAGAGGTGCCAGTGTTCCCTCTCTGACTCAAATTCATCTGCAGGATTTATAGCCTCAGACCTGTCAAACTACACCACTAGAAGCCGCTCCATAGGAATCCCGGACCTGGGAAGAGGCTCCCAGAACCTCCCCGTGCAGTTCCCTCGCTGTTTTGCTGTACAGGGTTCATCGCCTCTCCAGCAACTATCGCTTTGTGGGGAGGCCCTCGTGCCTCACAAGCAGGTGCCTTTAGAGTCTCCAGGCAAACCTTTACAGGCCTGGAATTCCCATTGTGCCTGGTAGTGCAGATGTGGAAGAGGATGCTCAGATTTTAAGGAATTTGGTCACTCTTATGTACCTAATTTCAGATACCCGAATTAGAGAACTGGGGCCAGCAAATACAGTTTTCAAATCAGAGTACCTATTGGTAAACACTGAAATCCAGGACTCCATCAGAGTCAGGGCGGTACAGAATAAAAACCATAAACACCCCTCCGCTAGTAGGGACGGGAATGTGCAGCATCCTAACCAATTTAGCCCTTCAGGAATGTGTGTTTAGAGATTGTGTTGAGATCCTCAAACCATTTTCTCCAGAGAGCCAAATGTTGACTTCTTGGAGTAACAAACATCCCTCAGTGCTAGTGAGAGAGTCAGGGGACAGATGAGAGCTTCCTCAAGATATATTTTCTCCCACAATTAAAAAACTATCTCTTGCATCCATCCCATTTCAGATGGAAATTTTCATCACTTTCTAATGGAAAAAGTTGTGGACTTTGAAAAGTTTGGGAATTAAAATCTGTGGATTAGAGGAAACACTTCCGCAGTAATAGCAGACTCTAAACCAACTTTCCTATGGAAAACTAATTCAGGTGGGAGTTTTCAGACAAATCTCATTGCACATGCTGATCTGGAGGTGAAGGTCAGCAGGAGATGCCTGGAATACATCAGGATGTCCACTTATCAGCTGTTCCAGCCATTTCCTCGGGTGTTTCTCCTTCTGTGCCAGTTCAGCTGTGCCCTGGCCCACCACCACCACCTCTGTCCACTCCTCAGCTCTCAGGAAGGGCAGCCTGGTGCAGAGCACCTGCTGCAGAAGGGTGGCCCCCACCCCGGTCCCCTCTGTCCCCTTGTGTCCCAGGAGCCAGCACTGAGGATTATGCACTGTTAAGCCCAATTTTCCAGGACTGCATAGCCTGGCACGGGGTTCCTATTGACCTTATCACCAAACTCCACATTCCCATTGTGGCTGGGCTACAGACGTCTGAAAAGACAACGAATTGGGTGAGTATTTCAGGGCACTATGCACAGTCTGCATTGCACAGTCGGGAACAGCTGAAATGCCTTTCCATTTCAAATGCCTGGCAGTACGGCTGCTCAATGCATTTGTGTTTCTTGAAGAACGAGGTGATTATTGTGATCAAATGAGAAACACTTCATGCTAAGCAATTATTATTAATAATATTATTTTAAAATACCTGGAGGCAGAGGCCGGAGCACTGGACTGGGACTCAAGACATCTCAAGACATCCAGTTCTGTGTTTCTCATTGATTCTCTTTTACTGATGCTTTAAGACTGACAAATTAAACTGCCATGAAAATGTTAGATATTAGCAACATCACCTACCATCAGCCACCAGCTGTGGCCTCATCCTGCTCCCACTAAAGCCAGAAGTACAATGAGAAGATTCCTCCAGACTCCAGTGGCAATAATTATGTCATCATTTTTTAAACCTTCAGCCCAAAGCTCAGGCCGAGGCTTATCTTCCAGCCCCTGGAAGCACAGCGAGTTCATGAGATTTTGGCTTTGAGCCATTGTTCACCTCAAGGGCAGCTCTCTCTCCCCGTGCCTGTGGCATTTTTCCACTACCTTCTGCAGGAGAACTGCTCGCTGAGCCCCATTGCAGGGCTCTTTGCTTTTAGTCAAAGAGTTTTGCTTTTAGTCGTTCTCTTTTCTTTTAGTCAAAACCATTTGCATTCTGGAACCAACATCGATATTGGCAGGCGGTGGAATACAGGGAAAACTCTCTGAGATTCAGGATACCCTGAGATGCTGATCCTGTGCTAGGAGTGGAAGTGGGGAATGCTTTGGGAACTGACCTCTCTTAACACATGCAATCTCGGAGTCTCTCCTAATCACCATAAGGGATTGCGAGCAAGACCTTAGCCAAATGCAGGACCATCCAACAACATTAGGCCATCGTGAGCTGTGCCCCCAAACCATGGATTGGCTTTGCAGATTTATCAGAATATTACTTTCATTCTTCATGTTTGCTTCCTGGCTTTTGAGCCTGAATGTTTTTCAGGTTTGCTCCACCGCAAGGAGGGTTAGTAACATGCTTTTCACTTTAAAACGAAAGTTGAACTCCCCGAGTCGTCACACCACTCCAGAACCTGGCTCCAGAAGAAAATGGCAAATATCATGAGATGTGAGACTTGGCAGCACAATAAAGAACTAAATAACAGGACAGAATTCTTGAGCCAGCAACGTCAAGGGGTGTTTTGTCATTAAATTTAATGGAGGTAGGATTTTGCTATGGGCTTCTCGATCTCCAAAAATGAAGCAGCCTCCCATTGAAGTCTGCGAGCCCCCACCAGCTCTCCCGAAGACCTGGGATGAAATGGAGACACGAGACTTGTGCACAGTGTCTGCCGTGCTGCAGCACTTCAACGATGAGTTCACACAGCGTTCAGGGATGAATCAGGCCCAAGCCCAGTGCAAGAACATCGGCCACGGGTAACTCTGCGAGCTCTGAATTCAGTTCCACTCCTTTGGGTCAGTTTGGCGCAGCTCCTGACCACTCCCTGGTCCTGCCGGACTCCTTCCCCTGAATCCTAGAAAGCTCAAGTCTCTCTGGGTTTACATATTCCCCAGCCACAGTAGCCTCCTCAGAGTAGGCAGGGTGCTTATTAGCTGCAGGGGAATATTGCAACGGGAGGACTAAATTGTAGCCTTGAAGGAGACAGCAATCTATCATTTTGTTTCCCTCGGTCACCAGGCAGGGCACAGCTCGGTTCAGATGGGATTTCACGGAGTGCATCAGCCCCTCATCGACGCCTTCCTGCGCTCCCAACCCAGCACAGTTCCTGCCCCCCACATGCTGCCAAGGCTAGGTATTAAAGGATTAAAAAAAAAAAAAAAAAAAAAAAAAAGCAGCCCTGCACGGGGAGTGGGCAGCACGAAGGAAATGACAAAAAAATGAAACAAAACAAAAAAATGCCCTTAAGAGACTTTCAGGCAAGAGCTAAACATGTTCTCCAGGGGGTGGAGGAGGCTCTGGTGGTTGGAGCAGGGGCTGCTGGCCACGGCGTCTCGACTATTTCCAGCTGCGGGTGGGAGGGTGAGATAGGAAGGGATCGGGGGTCAGCATGCAGGGCTCTGCTCCTGGCTGGAGGGACTTAAAGCTCCCCTTGTCCTGGGTCCCGTCTGTGGCAATTCCTGAGAGGGTGACTTAGTGGTGAGAGCTGGGGACAAGGAGCTGAGACCCCTGGGCTGCATTTTGGGCTCTCCTACTGCCTGACACCGAGCAAATAACTTCTGCTTCCACTCGTCTCTGAAGTGGGAATAATAAAAATGATGCTGTTCTGACTCACAGCCGAACGACCGCAGCTTAAATCATAAATTTTCGCAAAGCGTGTTTGTGCTCATCGGCTGCAGGGCGCTGGAGAAACACAAGATGTTAAGTAAAGCAACTTCACCAACCCAGGTCCTCTCCAAGTCCAATCTATCCAGAGCAGAGAAGCGTGTGAAGCCAAGGGAGGCATCAAGGGAGTCATGCACAACTGGAAAAGACCAAAGAACCTCTTCTTTTTTTTTTCACATGTCTACTTCTGTCTTAATCATGATTTATACCAAAGAGCAGTGGGGATTAAAGGATTGGTCAGGTACTCCCAGCAGGTATATATGCAATAAAACCGTTTGGTAATTAGAAAACAAAGAGCTATAAAAGAATCGGGTTCTTTCACTACTTTCCAGCACAGGAAAATGTTTTCCTGCTTCATCACTGGTGGGTTCCCCTGCCTTCCCCTGCTCACGCCCTCTTCCCCTTGAAGTGATGATCTTTATGATCCGGCTTCCTACACATCTCAAAATCTGAACGTCCAGCCAAGCTGGAACTTTCTCAGTTCTGCAAGTCCGTGTATAGAAACAGGGAATTAAACTTCCCCCTCTGCAGTTCCTGCCCCCAGGCCCTGCAGCAGAACAGCCCCAAACTGGGCCTGGCTCTGTTTGAAAGGCAAAACCTGCGGAATTCAGTCCTGCCCTGAACGAAGAACCAACCTGGGTGGGTACTGGGTGGATCCCGATTCCTCTGCAGACTCCAAGTCTGGCTCACACGCAGCGGATCAATTTTGGGTGCCGATCCCTGGGTGCTCTCCCCTTTTCTCTCTAGCACCCCTGACCTCACTTGCTGGTGGCAGTGCCCCCTCCTCCCCTACCAGCCCTAGCTCAGCATCCAATCAAGCAGGCTGTTTGCTTGTCTAATCCTAAAAACCGCCAATAAGTGCCTTGTGTGAACACCCGGCAAATAAATAGAGGCTCACCTGGAGCACGAGGAGCCCCTAAACTCAGTCACCGGAGGAAAACGGAGCTGGTGATTTTACGGTTTTCCTTCCCATCCCAGTCTCCTCAGCAGGTGCAAGCTGCTGATTTCATATGAGGCAGCAAGGCAGGATTAGGCCCGCACAATGGCACTCTGCTAATGCAGCTCGTGGAGCGGAGATCCTCCTTATAGCCAGGGGCCCTTTGACTGGTCAGGTGTGATGTTTATTCATCAGTATTACAAATATCTGCTGAACGGTAAAGCCTCGGAGCTGTAGTCAGGGATGACAATCCCATGCTGCTGGCACTGCAAAAAATGGAGATAGTGCTGGCTCTGAGCAGCACTTAAAGGCAGGTCCCGAGCGAAGGGCTTGTCCGGCTGCCCCCAGAGAAAAGCCCCAGCTCAGGTTCAGGAGAAGAAAGGCTTTCTCTGTAGGAGGTGGAACTCCCCTTCTAGGTTAACGTTACACCAGCATTAAAGGTGCCAATTTGGGACCCAGCTGCGATCGCTCGCAATCCCGCAGTGGCAACAGGAGCTCTTCCCGTGCTTGGCGGTCTTGAGTGCTATCAGAAACTTCCTCCATCCCCATCCTGCCTCCCAGAGCAGGGCATGCGACACCCACACACGCTGCCCGAAGCCTGGTGCCAACTGCTGGTGACCAGACAAGAGGAAAAGGAAGCACGAGGAGCCCATAAATCAGCAGGGCATCACAAACGGAACCAGGAACCATCCCTTCCCCTCTCCTCCAGATGGCCCGTGGGTCCTGAAAGGATGTTTAAGCCCTGCTGCGTGCTCTCAAAGCAAATATGACAGCGTGGCAACTCGATGCTGCACCGAGATCAAGTGAAATTAGGCAAACGTGCCCCGGTGGTGCATCAATCTGGAGCAGCAGGCTCCCTGACTGCCGTGCTTCCTGCATTAACATCACACCCCGAAGTCCTGTGTAGGGTTTGCAGCCGAGCTGGGTCTGTTTTCATGCTGGGAGATGCAGAGGATGGGCAAGGTGCTGCGGGAAGCACACGGGGTGATTCCCGAGGTGGGGTTCTCCCCTCTGGGCAGCACGAGGATGCTGCCTCGGTGCGGAGCCGGGAGCGTGGTGCTGCCAGAGATCTGTTCATTTGTCTCCTCGTCGGTCTCCGCAGGGAAAGCAGCACCTGATGCACGACATGGGCCGGGTTCCAGCTCGGCAGATGGCATGTGGCAGAGATTTCGCCTCTATTTTCAGTTTTCGGATCAGGTGTTGCTAAACTGTTAGCGCTACGGTGCGAGCTGTCACCCCAGCAGGGCCTGCGGTGCTGCCGGGACACGGTGCAGCAGGGGAGAGGTGGCTTTGTGGCTCTGTTTTTGGAAAGGGAATCAAAATCTGCAACAGCCGTAAGGCCTATGGGAAACGTGGTTCTCCTGGGTGCTTCAAACCCCCCAAGTGGGAACGATCACACTTGCTTATATTTTCTAGGGGGTTCTCGGGAGGGGAACTATTTCCTGCAGTCTGAGCAAGTTTCATTGGAAGGAATCCGTGCTCTCAGTCCCTAGGTGTGATCACCACACAGGTAAGAAGAGCAATGCCAAATGGGATAAGCTAATATCGCATCATGCAAATATTCATAACTGCAGTTCCTGCCGCTACTAACTGTTACGTTTTAAATCCATTTTGTATCTCATGTTAAGCCAAGAATAATATTTGGAGATGGATTTCCTAGGAAGACAAGGAGAAGAGCCAGCCTGTTACATCTCCTGAAGTGCAGTGCAAACTCCAGATTGTGGGAAGGGGAGCAGCTGTAGAGCCTGACACTTCCTTGCTCTAAAGTCCATCTCCAGAGACACTTCCCGCTTTGCACAAGGGATTTTGAAGTTGTACAAGGGGTTTTACGGTTAATGAGAAAGTTAAAAGGCATGAAAGAGTCCTTTCCTCCTTCTAACCTACTGAAAGACACCGGCAGGGGCAGAGTTAATTCCAGGGTCCTGTAACTCCTTGCTATCTGCGGCATGGTGAAAGCCAAAAACCGTGCAGAACTCCTGCTGCAGAGAGTGACGGCGGCAACCCCATGCAGCTCCGCACGCCTCTGCAGGGTTTGCTCTCCCTTGCTCTTTCTCACACGCTCACACACACACACACACACACACACAAGGAAACCCAATGCCCAGGCACGGCCGCGGCACCGGCTGGGCCCGCGGAGGAGCCGGGAACAGGGCGAGGTCCCTCTCGCAGCAGCTTCTCCTGCAGACCTGCAGGCACCTTTGGAAAACCACAAAACGGTAACCAAATAAACAAGCGGGGCGTCTCCGGCTCACCACACCCCCACGTACCCCTGCGGGCAACTCCAGCATCCCGCGGCTGCCAAGTCGCTGACGGAGCTGGTAAATCAGCGAGGAGCCGCGGAGTGCCAGCGCTGGGAGGGGTGCTGGGTCCGGGGCAGAGGTAGGAGGGTGGGCTGGGAGGAGAAGGCGGCTGGCTGTTTGCTCCGGCTCCCTGCTGGCCTAATAGGAGCTGAGCCATCTGTCCTCAGGCGTGTGCATCAAAGGCTGACACATCAGACAGGTGAGTGCTCCGGCTCCCTGCCTGCACAGCCTCCCACACGCCGCCTCCGTCGGTCCCCCCAAAAACGTCCCAGCCCTCTCGCCAGCTGCTGCAGCCCCATCTTGGAGGAGCGGGCACGAGATGTGGCAGCTCCCGAACGTGTGAATGGCACAGCTGCAGCTTGTGGTGCCTGCTAGGGAAAGCAGCACCTCCTCACCCCAAAGAAAACCCAAAGGAATAAAGGTCTGGTGCTGGCAGTCGTTGGTTTGGTGGAAAGGGGTAAGCCCTCGAGGTCAGGTTTGCTGTTTTACTCTGAGCACAGGTCGCTGGCACTTCCCACTCCTTATCAGGCTTCCACACCACCTCTATATCCATTTCGGCTGCTCTTTTTCTTCTAAGTCACCACGAGCAGTTGGTTCACAGTCTGTCTGTGAAGTAATACCAGCTGGGGGGGTTCATTCATTAGTTTGGCCTCTCTTTGTCCTTTGTGACCCTCCCGGAGTCCACCTCGCCTGTTACGGTTTTGCATTTTCTCATCAGGGCTTTACATTTCCCTAATGGTTCGTAGAGCTTTATCTTTGCCCTTTATCAGCACACAAAGGCATGCAAACAGGGGAGGCTAACCTGGGGCCCAGGTTAAAATGAAAGCTGGAGGTTTTGCTGTTGTTTCCAGCAGGTTTGGGCTCAGGGGTTAGTTCAGATCGGGGAATGGCACGGTGACACTTTGCACAGATACCGCGGAGGCTCAGGGAACTCAGGCAAAGAAGAGGAGAAAACAATTCTGTTGCCATCACAATGGCTTTAAGGCCATTTGTCACAATATCGGAGGGAGGTTTTTGGGTTCTGTGGATGGCCTCCCCCCATTACACCTGCAGGCAGCCAGAACAGAAGGCAGATTTCCCGGGGAGGGAACTCAATGCGTGCCCCTTTCACCTGCTGCACCTGGCTTGCCACGCACCGTCACAGCTTCCTCCGCGGCCACGAGGCTTCCAAAAACTCCGAGGTGCAAACTGCAGAAAACAAGGCTGGAAGTTGTTCTGCCACCTGAGCTCATCCCCACCCTCCGGGCTCTGATCGCCTCCACCCCGCTGATGTCCCTGCCCTTGTTTTGCCTTCCAACCCCTCTTGCAATCGCTGGGCCCTGCCTGCTCTCTTGCCCAAATGTTGCTGACAAGACTTTATAGTACCTCCGATGCCTGGAACTCAGAGCTGCTTTCCGTAGCTGTGGACATGCCCCTTGTTTTGCAGCGTGTCCCAACCATTGAACAATCAAAGCCACCCTTCTGGTTTTAGTTCCAGCTGTTAGAACCCACGGCGTGTCGCAATGGTGCCTAGGAGACCCAAACACGGGTACTGCTGCTGCCTGTAAGCAAAGCAGAAGGAGTCCTCGAGAGCTGACGACCTCGGGTGACACCCTTATCAATTCCATGCACCCATGTCACCCTAGGAGCAGAAACAGGAGTGGAAATCTTACTCAGACCGAGTTTGTGAGAGGCTGCTGAGCCTTCTCTTCAACTTGGGCGTTTTCCTACTGATAGCAAGGAGGCAAAAATGGATTTTTTTTCCATTGCTATAAATTCCACCGAGTAACGTTATACTTAAAACTGCCCTGCAGTGTCTCTCTGTCCTTTGCAGTGTATTTCCCAGCCCGTCTCCTGCCTGTTTTCTTGCTACCGGTTAAAACAAACCAAACCACCAAAAAACACATTGCCAAAAAGAGAACCATTGGTGAGGGTTGTGCAGCAAGCCTCTGAGAGCCAGAGACCTTCAGCACCATGAGCTGTACCAATGCCTGCACCAGCCTGGTACCAAGGGCTCCTGGGGTGCTGGTTCCACACTGTGGCAGGGTCAGCAGTCAGTGCAAGGAGCGCAGGAGTACGCCTCCGTGGAGCAGCCCTTCCCCTGGATAATCTCTAAGTTTCCACCTTATTTTTATTGTTTTAAATATGTGCCGGCTGCTTGCATTCGGTGCTCTCCGTTTCTTGGGTTGGGAGCAACAAAGCTCCTTTCTGAGGCAAACGTCAAGTTGTGGACCTTTACTTCCAAATTGTCTTGCTTTCAAATCCCTTCCCCAAGCAGGAGGCTTTATGTCGGCTCATCCCGTATGGAGGCCAGCTCCCAGCTTCCCAGCTCCAGTCATACCAGTCCCAGCAGCAACAATTACCCAACTTGTGCCTGTCAGGGCAGCGTGCACGTAGTACTTGTATCCTCTGACTGTAAAGGAGCAAATGCACCACCAGTGATTTATAAAATAGCTGCATTTCATAGCTGCAGCATCTCTTTTAAGCAAACAAGCTCATTGCACAAGCAAATTTAATACAACTAACAGGAGATGGCCCCAAGCTATACAATCCAGATCAGGGTACATCCGTGTTCAAGGGAATGAGGATTTTGGCTGGAGCCTATCCTTAACAGCAAATACACTAGCATTAAATGAGCCAGCAAATATTGAAGTGCCTTTGGTGATGTCATGGACAGCACAGATCGGGCTCATGGCAAAACTCTGGTTAATCAATATATTGATATTTTGGTTTTGCAAAACCCAATTCAAATCAGCTTCAGGCTCACCCAGACCTTCAAATTCAATTCAAATGAGCACAGAGATTCCCCAGCCTTGCCTTGACATTGGTGGAAAAATCTCCCAAGCGTCGCTGTCCGTGACGGGGGAGGAAGGAAGCCTTGGGTAGGACCTGTCCTCTGCACGGCTGCATCCAAGCTGTCAAACAGAGATCTACCAAAGCCCATCTCAAGGGAGCAACAGAGGGCTGGAAGATGACAGTGACTATGTCGCCCTGTTGCTCAAACCATGCTGCTATTTCACATCCTGTCCAGAAACATTTGAATTCACTACCATTCTCCCTTGCGTGGTCTCCGTGATAAACGTTTTACCTCCAGTTTCAGGAAGGCTGGAGGATGATGACCTTTGAAAGCCAAGCTGTCACCGGTTGCCTCAGCAGTCCCAGTTTAATGGAAGAGCTTGGATAAACCCAAGCTGTTGGAACGGCAGCTGTTAACGAAGGTCATTTCTGCATTACACAGTGGTACTTGTGGTGGTGCTGGAGATGAAAAGCCAGAAGGCTGCAGCTCACACACATATGGCTTTGCTCCCTCCAGCTACCCCTCAGCAGCCCTCAAACCAGTGGTGTGTCTGCCAGACAATTGCATGTTTGAGCACTGCTGATGGTAGACTTGGAGATTAAGGTGGTGGCGAGGGGGGAGGAGGGTTGTACAGTTGTCTAAGACGATGTGGCTCTGGGAGGGTTGCCAGGGCACAATCAAATTACCCCCAAGCCAAAAGAAGTTGGTCTGTGTCTATAATCAGGGAGACACTCGGCTGCAGCCAAAGGAGAGGATAAACGTCCAGGTTTGTGATCTCCACCAAATAAAGCAAGAGAGGGAGGGGCCTGATCAGATAGCACATGGACATTTCCAAGCCCGAACAAGAGCCCATTTGGCTCAGACTCCTGTCTCCAAGAGCAGCTGGTGCCAGGTGCTTCCGAGCAGTTGCTTCCAGTCTCGTTGAGTCTGTGGATCACTGTCAGCTTCTAACAGCTCCCCAGATGTGTTGGTGCTAATGGTGCTCAGCAGTCAGCTCATCTAAAGGTGCTCACACAAAGCCAGGAGCAGGCTGCAGCATCCCAGGCTCTGGTTCCTTTGCTCTTTGTATTTACACTGCAGCCTGGAGCTCAGCTGCCTACAAAGAGAAGAGCCCAGCACTGGTGCGTTAATCTCAGGTTCCGATGGCCCCGTTTCACATCCTCGCTGTGCTGGAGTCCTTTCTGTCACTTGGGGTGCCACTTACAGCCTGAAATCAGAGCCCAGGCAGAGGACAACAGCGTAACCTAACCTTGGATTCTGGTCACAAGGGACACACAAAGACGTAAGGGACATAAATGAGTCTGACAAAATGACAGATGGAAGTAGGGGTGTAGCTTGCTAACAGCGAGGCGTCACAAGCGGGATCTCTTTCAGAGCATCACAACCAGCAGTGACACCTTGCCTGTTCCCAGAATAGTTTATCAGGGAGCAACAGGAGCCCTCCAAAGGTGGCAGATGGTGCCAGGACACTCCGGGCAGAGGCTGGAGCTCGTCAGGACCAGCCAGCATGAGGGAGAGATCCCTGCTTCCTTCCAGTCGAGGAACCTCTTCTTGACACAGTCTGGGGTTGCAAAGGAGTGGAAACGGCTGGTTGTACACACACAGACCCCACCAGGGATGTGCTCGGGCACCTGAAGGGTTAATAAAATATTCGGTAGATGGTTTATGGGCTTGGGTGGTTTTTGTTGTTTTTTTTTTTTTTTTTTTTGAAAGCCCTCATTCATCTCGTTTCCTTGTCCTCCGTCCACTCCCACCTTTCCATAGGGCCCCTAGGGCAGAGCTGCTAGGGAGCCTGAACTCCGTGGTATGTGTGTGTGCGTGTGGCTCCTGGCGACGAGGCTGGGTGGTAAATTCACTTCAAAGGGGCTGCAGTACCAGCGAGCTGCAAAAGGGTGTAATTACCACCCTGGCTGAAGCACCCTCCCAGGCTGTTTGAAGTAGCTCAGAGCAGAGAGGCATCAAAGGGAAGAGCCTTGCAGGAGCTGGAGAAGGAGGGCAGGAGCCACTGCAGGCACATCCCGTGGTGTCAAGAAGAACAAACCTACAGGCATCTTACACCTGTCACCCCAAGCGCTCACCGAAGATCAGAACCTATTGCCTCTGATCTTGGGAACAGCTCGAAGGCAGCTCTGCTGGCACGGGGGAAGTGGGGCAGGTACCTGCACCGGGCAGAGGCTGAGGTTGAGAATTTAGGGTTAAGGTACTGGGAGGAGTGCTCTGAAAGGAAGAGCTGCTGCACCAAGGGAATGCACGCAGAGCTTGCATTTGGTGAGGGAGACCAAGTTGTCATTGCATAGGGCATGATGTCAGACCCTTCCTCTCCAAACTACGTCCCAAAGCAAAGCATACTGGATCTTTGAAAAAAAAAATACCAATTGTGGGTATTGGAATTACTTTCCTTGGATGTTTCTCATGTCAGAACATGAGAATGTGAGATAAAATGGGCTGTTATGCAGTATATACAAATATAAAGCACAGGTATAAATAAAATATATAGTTTAAATGGTATTTTAATATTAAAAAAATGTAAGAAAAATGAGATCAGGTACAATGAAATCAAGATGAAGCATCTTGCAATAAATACGGAGTTGAAACTGGGGAAATGCTTTTGTTCTGATGAAAATGCACATCCTTCCTGAGCCCTTCAGGTCAATGCAATTAAATTTCTTCCCTGTTCAGTTGCTCAGACATGTGTGGATGGTCCCATCCACACTTAATCAGATGTCACCAGTCTAGTCCAGCAAAATGTCAAAGCAGTTCTGGGTGTTTCTAAAATGAATTACTAACAGATTTCTTTTTTCTACCTCTTCAACTTACAGAATGCAAGCTAGATTCTGTCTTTGAGAGCCTTTTCAGCTTTCTGACAGCTAAAAACTTGTTCACTCGATGTTGCTTTACAGAAGCTGCAGATTCAATAGGCTGATTTCCAGACACAGGAGTTGCAAGACAAATATTAAAACCTGCGAGACTCCACTCACACTGCCAGAGCTGCTGGAAGTCACCCCCCAAAATTCCCCAGCCCAGGCTCCAGGTACCTGGCTGAAGCCCAGAGCATGATGTGAAACCTGAAACCAGGGAAGTTCAGCCCAGTTTCATGTTTTGTAACGAAGGTTGCACAGTTCTGGCTAATGCTCAGCAACATGTGCTCTGCAGGGTGCCTCCTCTCCCCTGCCCCAAACCCATAGCTGGGGTTCCCTACGTGCATCATTCTCAAAGACATCCCCACTTTCCTCTCTGGGGCGATGGTAAATGGCAAACCCAATTCTGCAGCCCGTGATGGAAGCCAAGAACCATAGGAAGTGTTCGGCCCGAAGAAACTGAGCATTAAATGCCAGTATCACTCCATCTCTTCACTGTCATCATCCCGTGGGTGAGTCATGCCAGTTGCTAAATAAAACGTGAATTGGCAAACTGAAATGGGAATGTGAACGTGGCTGGTAGTGATGACTCAGTGAAACTCAGCCCGGCAGCCACTGAGGCGCTGGTGGGCTTGTCTCCATGTAGGAAGCGTGCCCGAGGGTAAGCCCAGGGGGGTGGTAAGGGAAAAAGCCTCCTCGCTGTTGCTGCTTGACTGTGTAAATTTATGGCATGGTAAGTGGATTTTATGAATAAATAACTACTGCAAATTGTTAACAAAGAAGGTAATTAAGTTAGCACATGTTACCAAAGGATGTGGCAAATTGGCCATCACTTGGAGCCTCCCGCATGGCTGGAGTCAGCAGACGGCGCTGTCCCACGCTGCGTTACGGGTTTGTTTCAGTGAGCCCTACTCGGGCGTGTAAACACGACTCGGGTTTGGGGAGATGCTTGGCTCTTGTTTCACTATGCTAATTCCTGACAGGAGCTGTTCAGACAGTAAAAGCTCCAGCTCTGTTAATCTTTCCGGCTACAGTCGGTGTGCAGAGCTCCTGAGAAATGAAGGTGTAGAGGATTTTTTGCTGCCTTTTCCACACAGCTCTGTCCTAAGACTGAAGGGTCCCAGGACAAAAAGCCAAGAGTACAGACTTCCCAAACGGCATGCTGTGGATCTGCAAACATCTGCTGCCACTCAGCAGAGGGAAGAGAGCACAAATCAGGATGAGAATGCCCCATGTAAAATCTGGTTGATAATCTTACAGTTTTAGGGTTTTAGCTCTTCAGCTCTTCACCCTACTGCTAGGGAAGCGGGGCAGATACCCTACTCTGCCAAGAAGAAGATGAAGGTCTCGTTTCTTGTTGTTTTGTAGATGTTTACCTCATCCTTGAGGCAGGAATTCTTCCCCACAAGTGGCAATCAATAAGCCACAACTGCTAATCTTGAAGTTCATTCCATTTTCAAGGTAGTAAAACTCTGCCAGTGTGAAACCAAAAGGTTTCCCTATAGGCAGTGTCAGCTTGCCTCTGCTGCCACTGAAGAAGAGGGTACATGAGGACCTCTCACTGACTTTAGTGCTGAGAGCTCCTGAAAACATGTTCTTTTAGTGATTTTGCTTGTCCACAACATGACTTTACAATGGCGCTGGACTTGGAGAATGGATATGGCTTAGGACAACCTCTGTATTCACCACAACCCCCTGCATTAGACGACACATTACTCACTAGCCAACTTAAAATCAGCTGTCTGAGAATGCCAAAATATCAGGGATGTTTTCCTATCTGGAAGGGCACAGTTTAAGTCGAAGGATTTGATGCAGCTGCAGTGTGGGCCTTACAAACCCTCTGGCCTTGTGCTTCTCACGCAGGTGAAGTTTCCCTGAGGACACACGGGCAAACCAGTGATGGGGTAGTGATAAAGAGCTTCGGCAGACAGACAGACCAGCTCACAGGAGCCCAATACACAGCAAGAGTTTTGTGCACAGCTAGTCCATAAAGCCTGACAGCCTGGAAATCCTCTGAAAGACAGAACAGAAGCGATCTGAAGGCAGAGGACCTGCACCAGGCTAGTGAACCTGCCTGTGTGAAGGTGTAGCACACTCGCACACACCCGCACACACCCACGCATCTCCTGGCTGGCAGCAGCACGCTGCCTGGCACTCAGCCCTGCTCATAAATCCAGGGCTGCAATAAAAGCAGGAGAACAGCATTTCTGACAAGCAGGGCAGTATTTACGAGCATCTGCAGCCCTCCTTCACCTCCTAATTTGGACGTTGCCCTCATTAAACATTCTTCCTTCCCCCCAGCTTCCAAGTGAATGGGGCAGCTCCCAGGGGACCTGAGCCGAACTCTGGTGAAGAGCAGTGCTGGCTCCAACCAGAGCTCGGAGAAAAATCAGCAAAGCATCTGAGCTTGCTCGTTGTGGGTCCTGACTCCGGAGGAACCCATCACCAGCAAGCACAGCCAGCCAGGCCTCCCAGCTGGTGTCAAAGCTGCTGATTCAGACACCGATATCCCATCAATAGCTCCTCTGCTAGCAGCAGCCTTTCTCCCCTTCGCTACCTCGTTCAAGTTTTTTACTGTTTCAGCATCATCCTTTCCAGCTTTTGGCCCTGCCACCCACTTTCCTGGCACTGCTTCGCGAGCTTTCTCACCAGCCTCCTGGGTCTGACCTGCAGACTGAAGTTTCTTACAGATAACTGCCCTGGGGCACAGGCCTGGCACTGGTTTGCCCCCATCCACTAAATTACAGTCACTTGCAGCCTATTCTGAAGCTTTATACAATTCCACGTCTTTAATACGGAGCTGAATTTAATTTCTATTGCCAAAGCTGGAGACCAGCAGTTACCACCCAAGCTGTATCTGTATTATTATTTACTGGAGTTAGGGTTCTGCCCACAGCTGCTTAGTGAGGGGGAGAGGCCATTGCACAAGACACAGAGAGGGGAAAGTCCCCAGCTGAAGAACTTGGGTCCAGGTTCTTGGAAGACACATTTCGACTTCGGGAGGCAATGAGAATTTGGAGCCTGAATGCATTTGAAGATGCAACGAAAAAGCCCTGTTTTTACCCTAGTCCCCAGGTAGGAACTAAGCATGGGGATGGCCTAGAGTGCAGAGCACAGCTCATCTTTGACCCCAGCCCTCCTGAATTCAGGACGATACCTTAACCAGAAGAGACTTTGCAGCTGCCCGTCTGCACAGTGTCAGCTAATGCCCAGAGTCTGCAGCAACCCAGGGCTCAGCTTGCTGGCAACAAAACACCAAATGAAGCACATTGATCTGCTCTGCTCCGGGGGGACCGGGAGGGAACAAGCAGACCCCTGAGCATCTGCTCAGCTACATCCCAACATGAGCTCTTTTCTGCATCGTGCCCGCTGTGTTTCTGACTCTCCTCACCCTCTGAGGAGAAGAGGAGTGAGGAGAGGAGGAGGAGGAGAGGGTGAGGAGCCTCCCGCTGGCTCCAGCACTCACCCAGCAGCTCAGCCCTTTCCTGGGGGTGGTTAATCCGCGTGGGCACACGCAGGAGACCACAGAAGCACTGCCAAGAGCTTCGTCTCCCAACGGAGATAACGGGTTGGGCCCGGGAGATGAGGGTTACGTGGAGGAGGGGGGGATCGTTTCGTGCTCTCTGTCATCCATTTCTCTGCTCGCCTCTAAAGGGCAGGCAGGAGCCTGTAATTTGTGGGGATGGAGAGGCTGGTTCCTTGGGCGGTTAGAGCCTCGGAGACTGGAAGTTCCTCCCCAGCAGTGGATGTCACCACAGCTCTGGGCTTGGGTTACTCACTGGGAGGTCTTCAAAGGAGGAGAGTGGAGGTGGGGAGCAAACCAGAACTGTCAGCCCCTTCCTCTGCTGCTCTCGGAGAGCAAGGAGCCAAGGCAGCGTCGCCTCAGCACCAGGCCTCCCCTGGAAAGCAGCCCCCACAGCCCTGTGTGGTCCTTCAGAGCCAGACCTGCTCACTGGCAGGGTCACTGTCGGCTGATTTGGGGCAAAATTGTGGGATAACATTGGAATACTTAGCAACTTGGCTGTTATTTGCATTGCAGTGGCACGTCCAGGCCCTCAGCTAAGAGACTGCACCTACCTCAAAGCTGAGACACGAAATGGGAAACCTGGAAAGCAAACGGAGAGAAAATGAAAGATCTCCTGAATCCTAGGCCATCACCCTCCCCAGTGAGCTGTGCCTCCAACATCCCAGGAAGACAGAGGACTGGAAGAGGACACACAGCTGCAAAACTTTTATTTTTCTCCCTTGGAAGGGACTGGAGGCTGAACTAGGCAAGCCACCCCAAGGCAGGGCCGGGAGGTCGTTACAGTAAGACCACTCCTGGGCCAGTGACACCTCTGGAGCACCCCGTTGGCACCGTGTTCCTACACCCTCTAGTCACACAAGGGGATTTTCTGGCATGTTCACAACCTCGTCCTTCAGCCTTCTTCAGCAGACGGTGGGCTGTGTGGCCAGGCTCTGCATCTCCTAGCTGTAGCTGCTCCTCACAAAGCGAGGATGGATGACAGGAGTTCTAGTCCGACCCTTGCACTTCTTCCCAGAAAAGAAGAAACTTTCTCACTGGGAAGAAAAATAAATGTTTAATTTTCTGTGTTTTTCTGGGAAAACATCCAGACACAAGTAAAAAACAAAACAAAACACACACACACACAAAAAACAACAAGTCCCGATATTCCCTGTTTCAGATCAACTGGAAAAATAAAGTTCATTCTTGGAAAGAGAGCAAAGGAAATGGCTTAATCTCAGACTGGTTCCAGTTCCAAACTGGTTTTGCTTGTGCACACACAGAGCCCCTCCCAAGTGCCCTGGTAGTTTCCCAGGGGAGGGAACCTCTTTAGAATCAGCAGTGTAATTCAAGATGGGTCTTGCTGCCCCAGATCTGTAATTTACCCTGTATACTTCAGGCATCAGTGTCCGGACAGTCTAAAAAATCACCCTTTGCTACTGCTGGGGTAGAGCACCGTGTTGGCGGTGGTGGGAATTGCAATCGCTGGGATGAACTGGGACAGTTTGGGGTTCCTAATCCATCTGTGGCAACTAGAACAACATCAGTGATGCACAGTCCTCAAAAAAAGCCAAGGGAGTTATAATGATCAAATGCACTCATGCTCTCACAAGGGCTGTGAAACACAGGAACAGGGTCCAACTCCCCTCTCGCTGATGCCAATATAAACCTGAAGTAAATCCACTAAAATTTATACTGGCGTGAGTAAAAGGAGCTCCCAGCCAAGAAACTTTTCCTGTCCTTGACAGCAGGTTTCTCCTTCCCTGAATTTTTTCCCAGCCATGGCTAAAGCCTCAGCACTGCAAACTTCTTGCAGCAAGGCGCCAGCAATGCCAGGAGGACGCTGGCAGTGCAGGAGAGGATGCCGTGGCCATTTAGTTTGAAGATCCACATTGCAGTGATGTATCTGTGCTACCCGAAGAGCCAGAAACACAACAAAGCTGTGCTAAGAAGTGACAAACACGCAGCTAGGACTTCAGAGGCCTTCGCAGCAGAGCCACCTGGCACTTCCTTGTAAAACTCTCCTTGCCATCAGCATCTTCCCTTTAAGCTGCTACCTGAGCTTTGATGCCAGTGATGCTAGGAGCAGCGAGAGGGCATAAGCATCATGACCCTGAGAAAGAGCAAGACTGCCAGCTGCAGGGGGTATCTCAGAGGACTCCATCGCAGCGATGCAACTGCTTGTCCCTCCAGCAGATCAGTAGCTTCACCCCCCTGTAGCTACTAGATCCACGACTAGATTGGCTCCCCGAGTTATTTCTTGGCTAAAACCAGATGAAAACGTCCAACTGCAGCTTCCATTCTCAGCAGTAGAAGGAAGAGCTGTAGGATCGGGGCCGCGAGGCCCTTTAAATGCCACGATGCCAAGACAGGACCCAAGTTGGTTACGTCCCTGCCCCTGCTTTGTGCTGCTGCCAGCTCCCGTGACCAGCCCGCTCTAAGGCTGGCGACCAGAGGCCTCGCCACAGCGAGCGCCTGTCTCTGGAGGGCCCTCCCAGGAGGAAATGTGGTTTTCACAGTGGCTGCTCGTCCGTGGGATCTATTTGGAGACACGACCCCGCCCTCCCAAGGGCTTGATGGATGACCAGCCAGGAGGATAAAAGGCTTTCCTCCTAAAGAAGCCCAGCTAAATATAAACCCTTGCTGGCTTTAATGTGTCTTGAGCACTAACTGAAACCATCTGCAATGGTAAATCTGCTCTCCCAGACCCAACCATTGTCTCACAGACCCCAGAAGCTCCGAAAGCCTGCAAGAAGGCAGGCGGACAACGAGGGGAGCAGGACAGAGATGCAGCCTGGGCCGTGATGCCACAGAGGCTCTGGGCTGCTCCTGTGGGAGCCAGCTGTGATGCAGGGCACTCCCAAGGCTGTTCACATTCATGCTCGGAGTGAGGGGCTGGTTCAGCCTGAACATCAGGTGGGGGAATGCAAAAGCAGCCCAGCACCTCTTGCCTTTCTCCCCTTGTCTCTGCAGAGGCTGTTCCCTCGGGAAGCAGGGCAGAATCTACGCCGGGGTGGTGGAGTTGAAGCCTCTTGGCAAAAGGATGTGGAGGGGCTCCAGCATCAACCCTTCCACAGCTCAGCTCAGCAGCAAGGGGTTCCCTACAAGTCAGGGCCGACCTAGTGACTCCGTTCGAGGAAATCTGCAGAGGAATCTGGGGGTAATCAGCATTTCTTAGCCCCGAGGTGTTAGTGCAATACGAAGTTTGGTTTAGCCAAAAGCAGCTGGGAGAAACCTGTCTCATTCTACCAGCAGCATGTGGTGATCCCGTTGTGGGATGAGTCTTCTCACTGCAGGGATGTGGGAAGGACCTGAGGATGGCCAGTTAGGTAAAAACCCTCCGAGGGCTTCAGCGGGACCAGTCTGCAGTGCAGGGCAGCTCCGATCACCTCTTGCTGCTGTCTGGGAAACAGTTCTGCCCTGTCACAGTGTTATTCAATCCACAGAGCGCCAAGCAAGCTCATTAGCAGCTCATATAAATACAAATGGAAAGCAAAGGGAGACCTCAAAGCTGCTCTAAAGAAAGAGAAGCTCCCTTTTTGGTGCAGCTCAGTGGAGCTGGGACAACCATCAGCCTCAGGGACGGACCGGGGCCCCTCTCTAAAGCCGTGGATCTCTGCACGTCTAGGAACCAAACCAAATTCTGCCGCACAAATCACCCGAGGATTTGGGCCAGCTGGGAAATCACGAGGCCCACGGGGCACGCATCCACCTGCCCAGCAAGAAGCCCAGACAGCCCCTTGCCTTCCTCCAAGGCGGCCACAGCCCCACGCTCCCCCTGCCTCCCTCGCCCCGAAGCGGCTCTCGCAGCCTCGTGCAGGGCGAGCTGCGGTCTGCGCTGTGCCAGGGCTCCCTGCCAGCCTTCGCCAGTGGCTCCTACGCCTCCGAGCCCAGTTTAGAAGCCTCGTTTTACTGCTTCCCAAACACAGCGGGTTCGGCTCGGTGCACCTTCTCCGGTTTACTCTGCGGAGGATGCGGGCTCGAAATAGAAAAAGGAAGGGACACCTAAAAATAAAACGTAATTACAGAGGGAAAGGGTGTTTGGAGTTCAGAGCTCTCGGTCCTGCTGGTAAGCAGCAGCTGAGGCTCCAGGCTCTCTGTTCCTATAAAGATGGGCAGATTTTAACCTCTCAGGAAAGTCCTGGATACCAGTAGCTGCCTTGAGCCCCAAAAGCCCAAGCGTGCCTGCAGAGGAGCCCATGGCAGGCAGAGATAGCAGCAACCCCTGCTGGAGCTCTGTGGGGTGCCCGTATGAGCCAAGCACACCCTGTCCTGTCCTTCTGAGCAAGCAGAGAGCTCCCTTCATCCCTTTGGGACACCTCCAGTGAGTCCTGCAGCACACAGCTCTTGGCATGGACGAGACCATGCAAAGCTGAAGTAGGGACAACAGCCTTAGCAAGGTTTCTCTCTGCTGTTCTTGGGATGCTGGTACCTGCCTCAGTCCCTCAGATGACAGTCTGGGGGGTATGAAGACTTTCTGCCAGTTTCTGGGAACATGAAAGCCAGCAATGGGCTGACTCTGAGGCAGCTGGAGTCCTCTGCTCAGTGCCTGGCTTTACCCAAGCCTGCTGAGAATCCAAGGCAATGAAAGACATTTTTCTGTTCATCTCTATTCACACAGCTAGGGAACGAGGAGCTCAGTGCCCAGCTGACTGCTCGATGCACAGAGAGGGTCTGCTGAGCCCCTGGTCCCTCTAAAAACCTGCAGGATCAAGGAGTTCAGCCTCTCTGGGGCAGAACAGAGCAAGGAGGGGAGAAGCAGCCTGTGCCTGCCAGCGAAACGACTCACTGAAGGGATTTCCCAGTGGGTGCCCAGATCCACAGTTCAAACAAATGTGGTTCCATTGACCTGAAGAGGAACTGGGAGTTTGATCCCATCTGTGAATGTTGCCTATAGATCTAGCGTGTGTTTATGCCAGGACCACGTTTGGCCCTGAAAGCTTGGATGCAAAGATGGAAAAGCAGCACGGGAGCTCTTGCTCCTAAGGATCACGTGCAGGTGCAGGGCAACAAGAAAATTTCATCATTTGTCCTGTTTGCTACTACCACATTGTAATTTAGATGTTCTCCTTATCTAATTGTCCTCTGAGGTGGCGCAAACACGACCCAAAATTTAATGAAAGGCTTTCTCAGCATTTAATCCCAAACAGGACCACCTCAGTTTTACAGGTGATGAACTCTAGGGAGGGCACAAGTGTCTTTCTCAGTGGATGGCCACAAAAAAAAGTCTTCAAGCCCTTTGCCTGCACTGACTGCAAATTCGCAGTCTTCCAACTGAAACAAATCCAGCTTGGGATGGAGCACAAGAGCAACACAGCAATTCCTCTTATCAGTTCTTGATAACGAGTATCGTAAGCTACCACGGGGCAGCTAATGACCTAAGCCATCAGGTTTGAAGCTGGTCTGGCTGAGAGCATCCCCGCTAGCATCATCTCCCCCCTCCTAGCCCGCCTGGGGAGTGACTCAGAAAGAGCAGCATCACCTGCTGAATCATCAGCAAAACTTCCTGCACAAGCCGGCTCCATGGGGAGAACTCCCATGCCGAAAATCGACTGACCAAGCCAAACACGGCTTTGCTTATGGGAGCAAACACAGGGCTGTTGGCCAAGGGACGGGGCCTGCCCTGGGTGTCTCTGCTCTGTAACATCCCTGATGGATGCAGTTCTTGGTCGCTGGGGTTTCCCAACTTAAAATGGGCCCGACTGCGATTAGCACGTGCACAGGAATAGCGTGGAAAGACCCCGAGGAATTCAGGGAATGAGCTCCATGCTGGCTTCTGCAGAAATACGTCCCGGAGACAGGAGAAGTGACTTGCCTGAGGTTGCACAGCCAGCTGCAGGCTAAGCGAGGAAGAGCAACCACCTCCCCGCGGCCTGCGCTCACTCCTGCAGACATCCCAGCCTCCGGCTGAATTCTGCCACGCTGGGCAGCCGGGGTGCACCCCTGCTCCCGCTGCAACCCCTCGCTGCTTTCCCAGCGGGAACAAGACGGGACAGGCAGCGCTTCCCCCTGCCACATCCTTCCCTTTGCCTGAGGAGGCTCGGTTATCTCGGCTCCTCAGCCTGCTAGTCTCCGTCTGTCCGTCTGGGCAGGACAGAAGCTCTGCCTGTTGTCTGCGTCTGTCTGGCAGCCTTGGCTCTCCCTCGCTCCATTGACTGCTCCCAGCACCGTCTCTGTCTGCCCGTCTCCCAGCTCAGGAGAGCAAAGCCTGGCTCCCCGCTGCCGTGCCTCTGGCATTCTGGCAGCATCCCTCCCGTGCGTGGGAGGAGGTGCTGGAGTAAGGGAAGAGCTCAGGGTTTAACACGACACCGAGCGGATGCTGCAGCGCCCTTACCAGCCACGGGAGGTGGAGAACCCGGCCCAGGAGCAGGGGCAGGCTGGAGAATTGGGCGCTTGTGCAGTTGTGACCACAGCACGGGACACACAGGTGGATTTGCAAAATCAGGCAGGGATGTTGTCTCCAGTGCCACCCTCTCCCTCAGAATTGGGTAAATCTGCACATCTGGGGCAAGTCCAAAAGGGCAGTGAGCTGGACTGTGGGTCTGGATCCAGTGGTGGGATGCGGGTGAAAGCTTGTAGCATCTGGCAGACTTGTTTTGCAGTGATGCGGCTTCACTAGATGCAGAGAACACTACAGAGGCCCTGTGTCCATAGTAAAGGTAATGCCCCACGGATGGCTTTCAGAATAAGATCCCCTCCCCTTTGCCCCACGAGCGCTTTGGAGCAGGAATTTTCCAGCCGGGCTTTCCAACATCGTGCTCCTGCTGGGAGTGGAGCTGGGAGCATGGGAGGAAGTAACTCCCAGAACAGGAAAGGCAGAAAGGAAAAGAAAAGAACGTTGCACTAGGAAAAAGTCCTCTTTGATAGCTACCAACTTCCACAGCCCTCGGTACAATACCGAACATCCTCTAACTCCTGTGGGAGACCGCGTACCATGCAGGGAAACAGAGAAAACGTGGCCAAGGTGAGGTGCAGGATGAGACCCCCAGAGTCCCATCCAGCCCAGCTCTAGGGTCAACACAAAATTCCTTGGGTCTTTTCCTAGTGCTATGACCACAGCGCTGGGACATCTCCCAGGGCTGTAGGAACATAATGAAAGTTCATCGGGCTCGTGTTTTTCTGACAGTCATCCTGCATTTCCCTTCTCTTTCATCCCTTTGGTTGTAGTTCTTTACCTGCTTATGTCCCCTAAACACCTTCCTCCTTCCTTGGGCATCTTCCAAGCGTGCCTATCAGCCCCTCCCCGCCACCTGATTCAGCCTTTTGTCACAAACCAGTCCCTCAAGCTCCTGACCAGTTTACTGCTCTCTTCTCAGCTCTGACAGTGGTCATCTTCCGGCTGGGAGGCGAAAATTTTCCACGGGGTTTGCTGCCCGCAGCCAGAACCAGCTTTTCAACAGCACCCAGCGGTGTGGTCGCAACAAAAAAGCCACCTACTCCTCCAGGGAGAAAAGAAGATGCAGACCCTTTAGAAAATCGGTCAGTTCTTCCCCCCCACACCTCCCCACAGCAGTGCACAGGCACCTTCCCATCCCATTGCTCGCTCAGCTAGTGGCAAAATGAAGTCTGCATCTCTGTTAGGGCACCGAGATGCTAGCAGAAGGGCAATGAAAAAGAAAACCACAGCTTGTCGAGCTGCAACAGATCCTACATTCAGGCCGAGAGTGCTTCTCTGAGGAGGAGAGAAGTTGGGGCATCGTGTTTGCTCAGTTGCAGAGCTCTGGGGCAGCTCTGGCTATTTTCGGGAAAACTGCAAAACCAGAGGAGCTTGACTTGAGCCGAGCAACCTCAGCACCCCTTTCGGTGTCGGAGGCAGAGAGCCTCCTGTTGCTGGTTGCACACATTGCAGTCGGCGCCTTATTAAAGCCCTCCCTCATTAAGTGCAGAGCGGAGCATCGAAGCAAATAAATAAAACCTGCAGCCACCCACTGCCGAGCGGTGCCATAAGAAGTGCGGGGCCGTGGGTGTTGTTGGCAGCCCAAGGGTTAAGCAGGGTTAGTCATGTCCGGGCAGCCTGGGGCAGATGCTCAGCCCTGGGATAGAGCTGGTGGAAGCCCAGTGCCATCTACGGGCCGCATCCTGCCCTGGGTGCTCTCCCTGCTGTTGCTTGTGGTGGTGGGAAGAGAGGTTTGCTCGCAGCCCCTGGCAGCAGAGGCGCTGGGCTGCTGCTCCCAGCTGGCAGACTGGCTTCCAGTTGAGGCAGCTGGGATGATACAGGATCCCCAATGGAACCCCCAGAGCTGTCCCCGATGGTTCTGGGGACACCACACACCCCTGGGCTCCATAGCAAAGGACAAGAAAAACGCTGTCCTAAGAGCTATTAAGGCACGTGATAGCAAAGCCATCTGTCACACTCAGCCATCCGATGGTGCCAAAACTGGGATGAAAACCCAAAACCGTCTCCCAAACACCAAGCAGTGCTCTGACAGTAAGTCCTTACCTCAAGCACGATCCTATACTAGCGTCCTCCAAAGCTGGGAGAAATGCAAACATGCACTGGACACTGCAAAAAAATAGTTACTCCCTCCATGCCCTTCCCGCAAACCAGGTATCACTGCTTGTAAACAACTATTTTTGCCTAGAAAATACACCTAGATTGAGAAATAAAGGTAAAAGTGAGCTCCCAGAAGCTCTGATGGGCTTCCTCGGTGGTTTGGAGGCGCCTTGAGCAGCCTTCCCCTGCCCTGGGCAGGCAGCACCCTCTGCTGCCGTCTCAGAGCAAACCAGTCCTTGCTTTAAAACCTGCACTTTGCTGTTATTTTGCTGGGGATTTCCAGGCAGTTTTTGCGGTTGCTTGGACTCAGCCGTGTGCGCGATGCCTCTTCTCCTAGTAAGGATGATGAATGATCAAATTAAACCAAGAAGGAAATCCATTCACATTTAAAACCCTTTTAATCAACTGCTCGTGATGCTAGAACACAAGGCAGTGTGTGATTGGAGAACTCCTAGGCTTGAAATGCAATCCGCTAATAAATACATCCCTCATCTGGAGGGTGGGAAACGTTTTAGGATGCTTAAACCTGATCTCAGGCAAACTTCTATAGGAAAGAGATTACCCAGAGCCCCAAGGAGCAAGTGGAATTTTTAATGGAAAACTTGAGAAGGTTTACCTGTTGTGGTGATGTGATATTGCAAAATGTTCATAGAACAGCAAACCCTCCCCACTTCCAACCGTAGGGCTCCTTGGAATCACAGATTTCCTACATATGTGTGGTTGAATGAGCCGAATTACCAAAATGCAGAAAAATGAAGAAAGAGGTGTGTAGGACCTGTGTATAACCTCTTCTCAGTGTTAGGTAAAGCTATTACCTGATCAAAGAGCTTATTAGAGGTTAACCAATGTACTCAGATTAAACCCAGCTTCATCTCGTCTTGTTCTCTAACGCCCATGCCTGATTTCACTGATTTCCATGTGATTTCAATGACCAGGCAGCTTGCTACCCCTGCCTGGCACTGCTGTCAATGACTAGACGTGGTCCAGGACAACGGAGGAAACATCCTTCTGTAGCTAAGGCTTGTCCTTGGGAAGTGGACACAGGATCAGATAAGACAGCCTCAGTTTGACCTTTTTCCCCGCAGGAAGGGTGAAATACCAGCCTGCACAATGACCACTGAAAATTTAGCTCCAAAAAGCAGTGAAGCAGAGAGAAAAGCGCTGCCTGTTGGCTGCAAGCCACCGCTCTGAGCGTGGCTGGAAGCAGGGCGCAGTGACATGCAGCAAAGCTGTCCTTGAACCAGCAGCTCCCGAGCGGCGATCCTCTCGAGGCCGTCACCAGTCCTGACACAAAGGCAGTCAGAGGAGGCATCTCGGCCAAAATGAAACTGAGTTTTGTTGTTGTTCCACATCTGAATTCTGTTTTTCTCATACGAGGACTAGCCTGGCCAAGAAAGACTGCTTACAGACTTCTGCCAGTTTCCACTACCAGCACTAAGCAATAAACAGAGCGCCTCAAACAGCACTGATTTTCACACTGGAAGGAGCGCAAACTGGTCTGCACGGAAAACTCCCTCGTGGGATGGAAAGCAAACAAGGATCCTGATCCAGGCTCATCAGGAACACGCTGGAGTTGCCAACAAACATGGTTCACTGACATCCTGTTTCCCTCCAGCTGCTCCAAGGGGTCAAACTGCATCTCCAGAAGTGGGAGAAGCTTGCAGGAGGCTTCCTGTTTCCACTTCTCTGCCCAAGAAACCCTCCTCAGGTCAGGGAGGCGAAAGGATGTGCGGACAGATGAAGATGTCCCAGGCATGTATTAACTGGGGGAACCCTGGCAAGAGTCGGTGGCACCTCTATGTCTTCTTTAGCCCTGGCTAGTGTGACATGCACCATGCTGTGTAGCTGCAGTTGTACGGCTGTGCAGTTGTCCCTGGTCAAACCAAGGCTGGGATTGCCTTCATTCCTTCATTTATATTTCAAATGCCTCTGCTGAGATACAGCCCTCCACAAACGAGCCCCTGCTGCGTTGATTTCTCTGCAGAAGACTCAGCAGTTGCCTGAATTAGGTGCTCAACAGCTGAGCCAGGAGAATCCAGGAGTTCTGGAGTGAAATGGGTTTGTGTTTCTCCAGTGTTTAGGCTTGGACTAGCACTGATGGATGTTGCTGGTGCCCTGCTTCAGAAACTGCTACAAGACAGTGGGATTTGTGGCTGCTCCATCACAGTGAGACACTTGAGGCACCCCTGGTGCCTCACGTCAGAGGGCATTGATTCTCCATTTGTACGTGAGATTTGGGGGGAGGTTCCCTTTCTTCCTCTGAGTCATCACAAGCTGCTAAAAGTCAGCCTCACACAACCCATTACCCAGTGCAGCAGTCATCCCTAACCTGATGTTCAGAGGAAGACCTCACTAAGAAGGGATCAAGGACTCAGCACTGACAAATCAGGAGAGCTTTGTGAACAAGCTCAGCACCCGTGCTATGGATACAAACGAAGGACCAGACCTTTCTTCTATTGCAGGAGGGAGATGAGCTCACGGGAAGGGGAGTTGTGCCTGCGGTTTGCCGGTAGCCTGCAGATAACTATCTAAAGTTAGAACTCCGCAGCTGCTGTTTCGTTCCTCAGGTGCCCTTCCCGTACAAAAATGGGATTGAAAGCTGCCTCTGCAGCTGCTTTTCCCTGAGCTGCAGTTCTGCTGGTGTTTATCTCAGGAGAAGCAGTGGAGATCCTCAGATTTTCTCTCACATGAATAGAAAAGGTCACGTAACCTCTCACTAACAGATTTTGCAGCTTCTGTTACTTCAGTTAAATCCAGCCCAGCAGAGCTGAGACCCACCGATGTCCTTTGCCCTTGGTGTGAAAACCAGGAGCTGCAGCACAGGCACCAACCATCCTTGCAGGGAAGCCTGGGGCTGAGACGTAAAACCACTGAAATTCCTTCCTCAGACCAGCTGAGGGGGAAGAGGAGGTGATAGCATCCAGATCCCTTGCCCTCCCACAAGACCTCTTCCTACTCTTGTTACCGTAGCTGCTATTACAGCAGAGATTTATCTCAGTTGTAAACCTTGGCTCGGACTCCTCGTTAATCTCCACCTAAAATCACGAGCCATGGAAGAGCCCGATGCCCTGTCCCTACCCAGGCACGAGGGGAACTGAACACAAAGAAAATGAAAGTCAGCATCATTTCCCTCTGTTCCAGCAGCTGCCTTTTAACCACCCCCACTGAACTGAGCTGAACCGAGGCAAATTTGCTTTTAAAGACACACAGCCTGGCTGCTCACTGCCTCGTGGGGCCCAGATTGTTCAGCCTTTTCCTGATTAATTTCTACAAATTATTGAACACGTATTTAGCTCCAGAGGCTGTTTTTTTTTTTTTTTTTTTTTTTTTTTTTTTTTTAATTCATGCTAGAAATATATATATACTGATATATATATACACACTAATGAATATATGATGTAGGATTATTGTTATTTGTGGATCTTGTGGGTATTTGTACAAAGGCATGTGGTCAGAGTTGGGGTAGATGATTTTTGAAGGTCCCTTCCAACTGAACTGTTTGGTTCTATTTTATTCTAATTGAATGGTTCATGGAGCGACTGAACAGCACGTCCACTGTCACTCCACGTCCTGATCCTTTGGTAAAGCAGTTACTGAGCACTCAAGGACATGCAGGTGAAAAAATCAGTAGGACAAGAATACAGCCGAATCCCAAACAGAACTGTAGCCAGGAATGGCTTGAGTGCAGTGCTAACAAAATGTGTGGTTTTTATGAAAGAAGCTACAAATTAAGCAGTATTTTACCACTGCTTGGCACGAGTTCATTGTGACTGGGGAGAACGGAGTCAAGCCTTGGCCCTTTCCAGTTTAACAGCTCTCTTCTAATCCAAAATGTTTCTCTGTACAAAATTTGCAAGAGCCTTTGAGATCCATTCGCTTCCGGAGGATGTTTTCTTTCCTTTTGTTTTCTCCCTTTTTGCTATACCTCTGCTGTCATCCCAGACTTGGGGCCGGGTGTTGCACTGCGGTGTGTGGGCAGGAGCCCAGGGGAGGGGGAAAAAGCAGACCTAATTACAGAGGATGCTCTCCAAAATAGAGTTGCTTTTCCCCTCGTCTGTGAGCTGGTGTGAGAGGTAGGTGTTCTAGTTCTTTCCATAGTTTTTGGAACAACAGAAGGGCGGAGTTACTGGCAGATGGACTGTTGGACATGGGTTTAAACTAAGCTCAGAGTTACGCAGCCATCACAATAGAAACAACTGAAGTAATTTTACATATTTAGCTTCCTTTCCTTCCTGCTGTCTCTTTTCCTTTAGCGTTCTTTATAAGAATATCAACCACCTATTCATTCCCCGCAGATCCTCAGCGCGGCCACGACATGACCACATCCTGCCCCAAACAATTACATCAAAAAGGAGAAGCCAGCAGAACTGCCAGTGCTGGGCTGGGGAGAAGGACCGGCAGCCACGTACCGATTCCTGGAGATCTTCTTGGTGAAGAAAAACGAGCCCTGTAAAATTCACTGCTTTGCTTCAAACCCGTTGAAAAACCTTATTGCACCCACATTACAGGAGGCTGGGGGAATAAAACTGGAAGAAGAGGGGTTTTGTGGTCTACCAGCTGCAATGGACTAGAGACTGGAGTGAAAGATGGAGGTTTTGGGATCACGTTAGCGATCTGGTTCGGAATGGTCCCAATAAACACTGCACTGGCACAGCTGAGGGCAGCACAGTGAAGTCCAGGGTCAGGATGAAGCAGCTGGTGGTGAGGGAACAGTGACAGCCATCCCTGCAACTGGTCCTTTTGTCTGCTTTCCACATGGCAAAATGAGAGTTTGTGCAACAGCAAGCCCCCAAGGACTAAGGGGAAGCATGAATGGAACACAGCCTGGCCACACTGCTCATTAACAAAAACTGGAGCTCTGAAGCACAGAGTGAAATGAGTGAATTTAAGTTTCTCATGTAAGGCAGTAGTTTAAAGCCATTCTGAATTCTCATTCTGGGTGTTTTAACTGCAAAAACTTGCCTTGCCCTGGGCAGTTCAACTTGGACAGCTTCCAGGCTGGAACAGCTTTACTTTCCTCATCCTTTGAAGAATTTCAGAAGAAAACTTAATTTATCTATGTCCACGGTGAAAAGCATATTTCCTAGTGGCAGTTTCTGAGAAAATCCTGCCTTCACTCACACCAGGCTGGAGTAGCAGTTAAAAGTGAACGTGACTGCTCCTGAGAAAGCCCAGGACAGGGCTTGTTCTTTGTTAGGGTCACCACCTCTAAAACCTTTATATCCATTGTCCTTCCAGAGCCTGTATTCAAGGACGAGGGCGGAGGGACACTTAAGCTTTGTGTGTCTTAACTATTCTGTTTCCCAAGGCTGGTAGAAGTTTTGGAATAATGTTCAGTTTTAAAGCAGCCCCGAGACTGCTCTGATACACGCCGAGAGGCAGAGAGCCCCGGATGGCTTCAGCAAGGGCAGCCCATAATTGATCACCTGAAAAAGATCCATAATTTATAAGGATATACTTCTTTAAAAAGGCATATAGAAACATTAATGATGATATATGCTGGTGAGGCAGCGATTAGCCTTTTAAAGTCTTAAATCAGCCTAAAGCAGAGAGGAATGGGAAACAGAAACGAGCAGAGGATTGCTGCTGTGGAAGTTCTATGCAAGCCTGTGAAAGCACCTTATTCTGATCTTTGTCAGACACATGCTTCGGTTGGTCTGATCTAGATTTGACCCAGACTAGCAGTTCCTACAAGAATAGTTGGCACGAGAGCTAAGAATTCCTCTTGCTATGAAATCTGCAACTCCACGGAGAAACTTGGGAGTAGTTTGGGGAGAAACTTAAATACAGAAATTGTGCATTAACTAGATCAATAAAGCTCTTCACCTCCACTTCCTGAAGCTGAAATAATCACAAGTTCAGCTGAAGAGCAGATGATATGTCCATGCTGTTTGTCCAAGCCCAGCCTGACATGCAGTAATTGTGTGTAGTGAAGCTTTTTAAGCCTGGAACAGCAGTGCACGATCTAAAGCAGAGCAGCGTGGGTGAAATCGACTGGGAAGCATATGCTTGGGTGATACCTGCCTGCAGCTTGTGCTATCACACCTGTACTTTTAACACGGAGACTAAAATAGAAAGTGGAGTTGTTAACTATACCAGGAAAGCCAGGAACAGCAAAATAAACAGGGAAAAAGCTGCAGACTGCAGGGCCCGTCAGTACAGGATTGCTGGCGTTCATGCAAAGGGGCAGAAGTCATGGAAAGTTCTCTGGGAAACAAACTCACCAGGAAACAATCCCGTTATATAAGTCCACAGACTGGCTACTACCGCACCCATGCAGCTTTCAGAGGGCCATTTCTCATTTACGGACAGCAGAGAATCGTACACCATAAAGATTTTTTTTCAACTTTGGCTCTGCTGACCTACAATTTTTTGCAGAATATGTATTCCCCTCGGATACCAAGTAGTGCATTAGATTACATCCAAAAAAGACACCAGAATGCTGGCCTACGGAAAAAAAAAATGATGAGTTTGATACGAAGCATCAGGACTCAGCATTGGAAGATGTCCCTCTAATTCTTTGGGAGGGAACCTCTCTAATTTGGGGCACATAACCTAAGGTTTTCAAAAAAAAAAAAAAAGCCCATAAAGTCACACCTGCTTCAACTGTTCACCTTTAGTGGCTTGCAAAATCGTACTTGATTTACATGACTTTCAATTCGCAGGCAGTTCTTGTTCCTGGGATACAGAAATGAAATAGTTTGGCTCTCGACTTCTATTTCAGTCTTGCACCGAATTTGCGTTTCTGCTCGAGTTTCTTTGGGTTCATCATATTAAAGCACTCTGTGAGGTTATTAGTGTGCCAAAATTACATACATCAGCTATTTCTGGGTTAGGTCAAGGCTGAATGCAAGCGTTACTTTAAAAAAAAAAAAAAAATGGAACAAGAATGCATCTTCTGGAACATCTGAGAGCGCTGGCTGCTTTTTGGTAGCATCAACGTCTTTAGGTGGGCTTCACGCTGCCATTGCAGTACGTAACATCTGCAAGTTTGCAACTGCTATGAATAAACCGTGGGTGAAACTGTGAGCAGTTGCATGTCCCAGCCTCTGGTTACCCGGAGATGTTTATGGCTATCTGTATGACTCACTGCTCAACGAGTGTTTGCGTTACCAAAGGATGCAGAGGTCTCAGTCAAGCATGAGGCCCCATCGTGTTAAGAATTGTATGTGTACAGGGAGAGAGTCACTGCCCCAGAGAACTCGCAGCATAAACAGAATAAGGGAAACAAGCGTGGAGGGGCTGGCTGTCACACAGCAGAGCAGCGTGGCCAATAAAACACTTACCCTCTTGTCTGTCTGTCCAGAGATCTGCAAACTAAATGACGCTGTATCCCTCTGTATTTGCACAAATAAAAAGGGCAACTGGCATTGTGCAAAACACGATGCTCCCAAACGACGTTTCTTTAATGATCTTAAATGAAGGAAATGGTCTTTAAATTAAGACAGAAATAGGAAGAGCCTTGCGGTGAGCTAACAAACACCACTGCTCAGGGAAGTGTGTGTGGGTTTGATTATCTAGTCGTCAGCCATCTCAAACAGAACATCTCGATTTGTTTGTTTATAAGCTAAGAATGCAGTCCCGAGCTATGATCACCAACACATCAGACTCACTCTTAACAGCACCCGAGCCTCTCTGCAGCTTACCCAGAGTCCAAAGAACTTTTTCTCCTCTTCGTTCCATTGAGTTACGCAGAAAAGCAGACTGTCTGGTGTCAGAAATTGCATCAAAGACTCAAAATGGTTGAGCAATGCACTGAACTTCAGACGCTGTTTATTGAACTTGAAGGACTTCGCTGCCCCATGTCCTGGCATAGCACAAGAAGCAAGGGGAAACGGTCATGGAAGTGGAGAAGAAAAGGCTGAAAATCTAAGGCTATCACTTTCAGGACAAATCCTTCCTTCTTATAAGAACTTCAGGTTGCTATGTGCTATCCCGGTTTTGGATGACATACTTAAGCTGCCAGCATCTGGCACCAACCTCATGGTAGCCTCCTGGGTACAATCAGCTCTCGAGTGAACATACAATACAGGCGACCTCAAAACCATCCAACTCAGAGGCTGCTACAGTCCCAATCCTTAACACACCAGGCGCAAAGACAGGCTCAAAATTAGTCCCTTGCAACAGAAAGTACCAGCTTCACTTAAATGAAGCTGCAGGAGAGCATATACAATAAAATAAAAATGAAAAGGCACAAACATGAGCAGAGAACATGCTTTATTGAGAAGTAGATACAAGAATAGCACATTCTACCACATCATGGGAACAGGGTTTAGCTTCTGCACGAGAATGGCCTTCTTCCCTACTCCACAAGAGATCTACTTTGTTGGATAGTTTTATGAGTATCTGGAGTTAGTTACAATACAAGAGCAAAGGGCATGAAACAGCAAAATTCAGTAATGCCCACAAAGTATACATCATGTACTGATGATCTTTTTTTTTTCTCCTTTTCCTTTTTCTTCTTTTTTTTTCTTCTTTTTTTTTTTCTTTTTTTTCTTTTTTTAAAGGGAGGCAGAGAAAGGCAGACAACCATCAGAAGGGCAATAGAGAACTTTTCCACATAAGGATGGGTCAGTGGTTAACAGGAAACGGCTCCTACCTACCGGTACACTGCAAGTGCTTCACTTCAGTCACCATTCAGTGAGAAAGCACTGGAAGTTCAAAGGAAATTGGCACTACGTGATGCTGCCATCATCTGCTTCACATCTGTGTCCCCCCACTTTTAATCCCATTGGAGCCATATAGCAAACTTGTGGCACAAGGACAGTGGTTATACTTGAAAGCCATTGTACAATAGTTTCTTCCAGTGGTGCTGATGGGACAGAGGAAGTCAAAGCTTTTTTGTTTTACACAGACAAACAAGGATGCACTGTCAGAGAAGCAAACCATCCACGTAGCTTACTGGAGCTGCCGCTGATGCACAGACTGTACACTGTAGGCAATCCAACAACTGACAATATTTGTGTTTCAGAGTTTCTGTGGCTGTTTGGACAAGGCTATCAAATATCTATCTATAGTTAAGATTTTATTTCTTCAGTCTAGAGGAAAAAATCCTCTCCAGTGGGAAGAGACATATGATTTAAGGAAGACCATTCTGGGAAAAAAATATCTCCAGTGAAATATACTGAAAGGGGCTATTTCTGTGTAAAGGAACCCACCAACTCTAAGAGAGAAACCAGGAAAGCAGCAACGTGTAATGAAAGAGGTCTCTCCAACAGATGTGGTACTGTGGTAGCTCCAGGAGGCCGTACCAAGAGCAACTCCATGAAGCAGGTGACTGTGATGTTCTCAGACACTTAGCCTTGACTCCTTTGGGGTTAACATTAACAATCACACCACTCAGTTACAAGATATGTAAGCTTCTGACTGCACAATATTAACTATGTGAAGACCTGCTATATCATATGGAAAACACTGCTGAAAGAGGTGACGTGTTACCTTACTAAAACTATCTGATATACGGAATGGAACAGTCCCTCAGGCAGGACTAGTTAAAATGCTGAAGTCAGTGTAATTGCAGCTTGTTAGAAAACCAGACTTCCCCCAAACAAGCACTATTAGACCTTGTTCAAAAGCCACAGAAGTTATCTCCGTTACGTACAAAGCAAGGAACCTGAAGGAGGAAACAACCAGATTACAGGACACAACACAACCTCATTGGAATAAGAACGCGAGGGTAAGACCAGTGACTGGACAGGTACAGTACCAGATATCAGAACTCCTTGGGCCAGTGCTGCTAGGAGCTTTGTTTGGGTCCTATACAGATCCAATCCTTGCAACCTCATTGAGGCCGAAACATAAAGTTCCTCAGAACTAGCGTCTGTGGTGTGCACAAAAGATCTGGGCCAGAACAGTACCAAGGGGAACTGATCTTTCGGGAGGGTACTGTACCAGCCAATCACAACAGCAACAGATACAACAGAGATCCCTAGGGTATTTCCTACTGCTGGGGTTCACTGGCTTCAGGAGTGACAGGCAGTTAAGTTCCCTTAGGAGGGGTCCATTTCAAACAGCTGGGATCCATTATCTTATTGCTGTTGGATCTTTTTGCCTCTTTGGCTATCCATTCATCAATCAGATCCTAGGGAAGAGAGCAAGAAAGGGCAGGTTAAAAACAAACAGTCCATGCTGGAGAATTATCCACGGTACAGCACCAAACATCAAAGTCCAGAAATCTGAAGATTTGGGGGAGTAGCCCATTCACTAACTGCTGAGCATGACAAAAATAACAACTCTTTCTAGAAGCACTCCCAACCACACTGATAAAGCTACTGGTAGCTACAAAGCAAAGTCTCAGGGAAGGGGAAGGGAATAAGAGACACTGTTGTGTATTCCAGGATGTATAAACCACTTGTCTCATTTCTAATGAGGATGCAAACGTGACACATTCAGGATTCCATGAATTCAGCTCAGTACTGTCTCATACATTTGCCCAGTAAAGGGTTGGCATGATGAGGAGCACGATGGGAATGTTGATCCATTGCTCCCCTAAAAGCTGCTTACAATGAGTAATGTTATTCCATACAGAAAAAAAAAAGTACAGTTGGTGCAGCGTGTTTCTACACTACTAAAGGATAATGCTCCACGCCCATGCTTTATTTTATTAGTTACTGCATTTCAAAATTACACTGCTCCCCCACTAGAATCAAAAGGCTGGGAAACCCAGCACAAAACAAACAAAACGCTGATTCCACTTCATGTGAATGCAACAGCTAAATGTAAAGAAAGGAGCGCAGAAGGAGCCATCAGAAATCTTACCTGTCTTTTTAGGACCAGGTGTTTTCCCTTCCAGTACTTCAGCATCTGAAGTGCCTGCAGTGTACTAACAATGTCGACGGGGTTTACAGCGGTCTCCTGGCTGATTTCTGCAAACCAGTATCAGAGGATGTTAGAATAGAAACAGATTCCACTGCAATGCCCTATAATAGATTTCAACTACGAGTCTTAGGCAATTCCCTTTGAGGTGATACACACAAAATGCCTTGCTAAGGAGCGTTAACATGCAGTGTTATTGCTGCTGCCTGACTTGCACCCTTTGACCATCCTGGTTATCTGCTTGACCAATTGTCTGTGGTCATTTTGCTCTAGAGGACTGATTAATTACAACTAGCTTGAGGAAACACAAGTTATGGATACAAGCCACGCAGAGCTGTAGAGAAACAGCCCAGCTCACCCCAAAACTGAGGAATAATCAGTCAGTGGGGAATAATCAGTTGAAACAGAATGTTGTAATGAATTAGTGATACTGCTTTTAGGATCCAAGTTAGTATGCTGCAACCCTCTCTAAGAAGGCATAGCAGCTTTTTCAGAACAACCTT
This sequence comes from Netta rufina, assembly GCF_964035555.1. Classification (NCBI taxonomy): domain Eukaryota; kingdom Metazoa; phylum Chordata; class Aves; order Anseriformes; family Anatidae; genus Netta; species Netta rufina. The sequence continues at coordinate 1,594,885 of NC_140148.1, read as the reverse complement.
GATATTGCTATGAAATACAGCATATTCCTAGGGACCGTTTTGAATATAAAAATGCTATTAAAAGAAGTTAAAATAATCTTAGCTTTTATCTAAAATGTTTGAAAGCCACTGGGTTTGTGGCCAACTGGGTAGCCAGTTTTCTTTCTAAAATTAATATTCTAATTAATATTCTAATATTCTAATTCTAATTCTGGAGCTGTATGACGTTCTTTACTGATTCTTTTCCAAAAATGTTTTTTAAAAGAAGAAGCCAGTACACAGTTTCAAAATTTTGCAAGTTGGCTTATTGTTAACGGTGGCAGGACTGGAAAGGAGCCATCCCCAAATACAGGAACATTCCACTCACTGTGCTGCTACACAAACACCTTTATCAATGCATGACCTACCTCACATTTGAGGAAAATGAGGATGCACTGGTATGCTACTGAACCAACCCACAACAAGTTTGTTCAGGTTGAAAACATACCTTTTATAGAGATCTCTTTTCCTTGGAAATTATGCAGGTAACGAAGCAGAACTTCCTTCCAGTAACTACGGTAGCTGATGAGACCCAGATCAGACAGAGGGCGTTCTGGAGAGCCAACTTTTTCTTCTACTTTAGAAAGCAAATAGCCTGTAAAGGAAATAAAAGTTGTTTGTCCTTCCTAAACTACTTTATCCTGTTACCCTCCTCAGCACAAGCAGAGATGGGGTATAATGACAACTGCTCAAAAGTCACCAGACACGTTAGATTTTTGGTGAAGCTGTCATACTGGACAGAATGTTCCCAGAATTTTTCTCTTTATACTTACTGAAGTCAATGAGCATTTTGCCGTAACCTTGCCTCATGTACTGAGGCATTGTCAGGATACAAGAAACATTGTAGTTGAGAAAAGAATTCTTCTCCTAGAACCAAGAACACAGAGAATAGGTTAACAGATCTAGATCTGCACCTACAATTGGGTATATCAGAATCCCAACAGATGGAACAAGCCTGTGCAACTGATACAATACAGGAGAAAGGATCAATGGGAGGAAAACCTCCCTAAAAACAAGTAACGTGATTATCCTTCAGCTACCAGCCTAGCTTAGCATCTTACTTTATTAGCCATTGGGTGTTTGGTGCAGAATTTTAAGCTTGGGATGGCAGCCACAGAGCTGTACCTGAGAAGGAGCCAGTAACGCTCTCAGTTATTGACACTTGGGATTAAACAAAGAGATTGCCTATTTTTTTAGGCAGGCAATGTGACTGAGCAAACAGGGCACAGAATAGAGTCCAGAAAATTGCCTTGGACACTCTAAGCTTAGCCAGTGACTTTCTTGGGGGATCTGTTTAAGGTACTTGAACTTCTCAGCTTCTCCATCTAAGAATTTTTATTTCTCCAAGTACTTTGTAAGAAAAAAACCATGGTGACTAATACTTTTTTTAGATGTGTTTTTCCTCTACATCTTTTTAGATTTTGTTTAAACATTACTTTTGCCTACATTTAAGACACCACTATGCTTACAGGTGACAATAGTTTATCTGAGCTGATTTGGTTTTTTACTAGTAATGCCAAAAGATGCTACAGCAAAGCACCTTCAGTCCCTGCAGAGAACAGTAGGAACAACTCACATGGAGCAGGTTTGAAACTTTATCTTCTCCTGGAAGCAACAAATCCTGAGACCTCAAAAACTTGGAGAAGAGATGCAGTACCGATAACTTGTGTCCTAAACCTCATGCTAGTGATAATAATCTAGGATAATAAGTACACATAAAGATTTTTTCCAAACTAACCTTGGAGAAATATCCTATCAGGTGACAGCCAGTGTTGTCAGCTTCTGTCATGACATAGAACAGGAAGGGTTCAACATCATAATACAGTGTTTTATGGTCCAAGAAAAGTTTTGCCAGCAGACACAGGTTTTGACAGTAGATCTAGAAGCAAAAGGAGAGTAGGATACACCTGTTTATTATGGCAGAACATGCCGAGCGTGGAGAAAAACAGACATACAAGGGAAATGAGAAGAAAGTTCTGAATCATCTGAGAAATAACAGTCTAATCGAGCAGCTGGGCTGGGAAACAATTCCATTTATGATGAAACTTGGTAAGCCTAGCTTCTGGAGGGTGGGAATTTGTTTGTGATATTAATCTCTGAATGTTCAAAACATCACATCCTCAGTGAAGGGGAGCAAAGGTTGCATCTCTGCTTGCTTGTACTGTGTTGTATTTATTCCAGCCTTCAAGGTCATCGGCGGTAAATACAAAAGACTCCTCCCAACTTCCAGCAATGCAAAAGTTAGCTTTTTTTTTTTTTTTTTCCCCTCTGAAGCCTTCAAGACTGAACACAGCTAGAAACAGGGCACAAGTGCAGGGCTTCTACCTAGAATCTGTAACCACTGGTTCAGCGCAGGTTCTGCCTTTCAACTGAGGGTTAAGGAGGCCACCCCCAGTAAACAGCTCTGAGGAATAACCACAAAGAGCATGCAGACAAAATCACTGCCAGAATTGCAAAACTGGACAGATCCGACTGTAGCAGCCTTTCTTCCATTAGAGAGAAAGGGCCATTTGTATCCTGTTTCTCTACAGGAAAAGCATGGCACATTTGAAAGATGGACTCCACAATCAAGAATGGCTTATTATTGCAATTAGTTACCTTGTTCTTTTTCCCATCAACTTCAAAAACTGAAATGGAGCCTTTGCGGTAGATTTCATCACCCGGTGGATGTTTCCAAACACATTTTGCCTATGACAAAGTAAACAAAATCAGGGTGACACTACTATTTTAAGGACAGAACAGGTTACAACAGCTACTGGATATACCAGGAAACACACAGACTTTTTAGCTATGATTAAAAAAAGAATAATTCCAGGTCCCTTTTCTGTTCTGTAATCTACTAAATGGGACAGAAATCAAGCCTGCATCTAGAAAAAGCAGCCTTTCCTCCAAAATGACACAGAATCTTCTCACCCCCTGAAGTGAAGAACTGAACTAACAAGAGTAATGATGTTTAAAAATGCTCACAGCTGATTTAAAGCTCAGGAATCACATCTACCCCAAACCTTACCATGTGTCTGCGCAGTATTGTCTGGCTCTTCATGTATTTGAGACAGAATTCACACATGTAGAGACGGCCCAGGCGGGCGTACTCCTCTGGGTAGGGAGAATGATACCACGTGTCCAGTTCGTAACGGCCAAAAGCAATTGTTTTAATCATATTGCTGCCTTCTGTGATCTGGCCCTGGAGCCGCAACTTTTCCTATGAATAAAACAAATGGATGGCTATTAAAAAAAAAGAAAGATTTAAAATGATATTGAGAGAAAGGGGCCCTGTTTATTTCCCTCAGGGAGATCCTTCACTTCAAGTCTTCTAAATTTAAGCAAACTCTGTCTGAGCCCTCTCCATGGGCAGTACTTACTGAACCTTCCTTTCATCAGAAAACACCTTTTCTCAGAACTTAGCAGCATGCTAACACTGGGATCCTACTCTTTCTATTACCAAAGCAACGTAACCTGCATGCCACTTCATACTTCTTCCATCATCTGCAGGGAGAGGGATACAGCCTAATGCCCTGCCTTAAGATATCCCAAATGCAGTTGCTACCAGTAAGCATTAAAATATGTCTTAGTTCATTTCTGGAGATGGAAGGTAGCTTTGAAAAGCACCTACAGAAACAATGTAAGTTGAACTCCATTTCAACGCCATTGGCTCATATCAATAGGGCTTTTGTCTTTTGTTTTTAATCACTTTTTAGCTATTGTTTCAGCAGGTGAAGCTATCTGCTCTCTCACTGAAAAGAAACACCTCTTAAATAAGACTTACTAATTATTGCTCTTACAAGGCACCGTAGCATTTGTCTGAAGATTTTCAGCTCCAGCTGTTCTTTCAGCAAACCCTCTGAATGACTTCACTTCAGCGTTAGCCCTAGCCTAACTTTGCTGGGCTGCAAAAGTTCTTATAAGAAAAGCACCTACCTGCACAAGTACCACAAACCCCAGAAAACATTCGCATTTCTGAACAAATACATTTGCTATGAGACATATTATGACTTAGGACTCTCACCAGGTCCTCAGATGCCCGTGCTTGTGCTCTTCGGAAAAGCTCAAGGTCATATTCACTAGTCAGGTTTTCAAGTAGAGGTTCCCTAGTATTGCCATAGGTTTGTCTGTGCTCCTGGAACAACAAAACAATAAGAGTTTTTGCCACCGTATTGCAACTCAGCTGTTGAATCTTGCAGCTTTTCCAGCTGAGGATGTTGCAGGATGACTGCAAAAGCCAAACTCCCACTTAGTGGTCTCATTCCAGGCAGGAAGGATCAAAGAATAAAACTGCTGCTTTTACCATGTATTTTTCTTTTTGCTCCTTGCTTAATCCTGAGTTCCTCTTCTTCCTGAGCTCAGCTACTTTCTCTTTGTACCGAAGCTGTCTCTCGGTTGGTGCCTGAAATAAAACAAAACAAAAGAGGTTGAAAGCTTCTTTAGGCTTCATCCACTTCAAACATTTTCCTGCACCTTCTCACCCTAAAGAACCTCTGCCCTGGCTTCTATTTGACCGCATTTGTTGTCTCTGAACCAAACCTGCACACATGAGAAAGCACTTCAAGTACAACACAAGAATGTAAACCAGTAAATTTTATTTCCTTCTGTGGCCTGCATTTGCCAACGCACCTCAGTCCCACAAGACAGGGCGCATTCCTTATGCACTGCTTAATCATGTGGAAAGCTCAAAGCTGACTCATGAAATCATTTTGACTCAAGCTCAAGTCTCGTGAACTGAGAAACGTAATTCCCTTTGGTTATATCCTCTTTGATTTAGTCAGAGGAAAATGGTAGTTTACAGTTCTGCAGAAATTCTCTTGTCATACACATCAAAGCACTCAGAAAAGATCATCCTGAGAACATTTCCAGCCTCCTTTGTAATATTACTGGCCGATGCCATTTCTCGGCTCTCACTAGCTGTTCCAGTCCCTCATTGAAGGGATAAAATAAATTTCCCTCGCTGAAACGAATTGGAGATGGCAAATGGGAGTGTCAGGACTCAGCACAATAGCTTATCCGACAAGTGAAGAAGGGAGATCAAGTTAAAGTCTTTGTCACTGGAAACCACAAGCTGAGGTTTTTCCAGTTTGATCTAAGCAGCCTTACCTGGTGTCTGGTGGCATGCCTGTTGTTGTCATCCTGCCGATGGGCCAGCATCCTCTCCTCAATCTGTTTATCTCGGCTCTGTGCTCGCACCTGGAAATCAAAACTCATCTGTCAATACTGCAGCAAACGACTATCCAAGCTTCCATCTTTTCTATTTCTCTGGTTTCCATTTCTCCACTTCCAAGTCTTGACATTTTGTTCCATAAAAGCATAAGGAAGATAAAACAGAAGACTCGGTTACCTTGCACTCATCTGCTGAGAGATTATGATACAGTGGGCATCCTGATATGGAGAAGTGTCGCTCGTGTTTTCCAGTTAGGTGGCCTGCAAAGAATCAGAAATAAAAGCTTTTACCACATGACCGTAAAGAGGTTTAAAAAGTATCACAGATGGCCAGATAATGCATACAAGCTTCTCGGGGAGATACTCAGTTTATTACCGGTGTGGTAGGAGGAAAACATTTCATGGTTCATTGCACAAGCTTTAAGAACAAAGAAAGAAAATCCTTTTCACACTAACTGCATTTCATGCAAGCACCCAGATCTATTAAACGACTGCATTCATTTGTTTATGAAAACCTGCTTTTGTCAGAGACCAGAACCCTGCCTGCAAAACTCTGCATTTTCTTTCCTCCCACACCTGTGCTCACACTCCTGACTTGCTCTTTATCCCATCATCTCCCAAACATTCCCATCGAGACAACACCTCCAGGAAGAATATACCTGCTGATATGCTCCACATCCCTTCTCTATACCCACTTCTCAGTAATGTTGCTGATCCTAACTAAGTGCATATTGTAAAATCGTATAACTCAACTGAGGGGGACTTTGAATATCACCGCAGGAAAGCAAAAATCAACAAATTAATCCTGGAGCTGAAATTACCTAAAGAGTTACAACCAGGAGTGGGACATTTCATGTTGAAATTGTAGCTTTCATGGAAGCGGCGGCGCTTAGGGCGGTGAGACAGGTCACTTCCAGAATCCTTCATGGACATGTCCTTGGCAATGCTCTCATCATGGGATACATTTGGACTGGAGATATCAATATCAGACTCTGAGGAAGGGGCATTCCCGGTGGGGGTACGAGGTGGAGACTCATCGTGATCCGCTGCATTTTTAGTGTCTGAATAAGGATCAAGATGTTACAAATTGGTCTGAAAGAAAGCTTTCAAAAAAATACGTAAAGCAACTCTGGACAGCTGTCTCAAAGCCTCTACCCTCAGGATATTACACTGTGCCCACAGAGAACGGAGTCACGTACTCTTTCCAACAGCATTCTGCAAACTCTCGACACCTCACTGCACCCTACGTACCTCTGTCAGAGAAGTCAACCACTTGCTCAGTTTCTGATCCAGATGAACGAGTCTGCCGGAGCGGGTATTTCTTTGGAGTCACAGGAGTGGGCTGCTGCTGGCTGCGAGTTACCCTCCTCGTAGAATAGACAGGCTCTTCTGCTCCAAATGACGGTGGATTACGAACCGGGCTGGAATCTAATTTCATGGAAATACCATAATTACATCTACAATAACCACTGTAATTCAGTGAATTGCCTCACACGTGCTCTGAGGTCTGTAATACTAACATCTGACAGCTGGGTGTCAACACAGACTCGTATCCTACTACTGTGTGTTAGCAAAAAGATAGGTCTCTGTTGGCTCTGTTCTTCTGAGCGTACAACTCAGACACTTGTACAAACACTGAGGAATCTGGAATTAGATCCACTTTCTCTGGATGCAATTACTTAATTAGCTAGTAATTACAAAATGACTCCCATTTGCAAAGCTAATAACAGTTAGCTTAGATAAGAACTATCAGCATTTAAACAACCCTTGAGAACATCAAAGCTGCTTTTGGTGCGGAGCTATATTTGGGACCCCATTTATGGTTTTGTAAACCTATACTGCTCAGCCTGTAAAACTGAATATTTGGAATGAAAATATTGCTTTCATACCCTAGCAATATCACAAACATCCCATATGCTAAAACACCTTTCCTCTTGTTTTTAAAGCCTAGCCACCGGATGACTGCACACATCTATTTCTTACCTGCAAGAAAATCTGTCACAAACCAGATTATTTGACAAAGTGTATACACAAAGCAACGGAACAAACTTATCTAAGGTCATTTCCTCCCCTTATGCCTCCATATGGCAGCTTATTTATTAACCGACAGGAAATGGCTCCACTAAAACTAAAATTGAGGAGATGGACACATTCAATGCTTCCTCGTACACTCTGGATGCCACAGTAGAAGCGTAAAAAATAATGATCAATACATTAATTACAGTTTATTGCAAAGTAGCATCAGCAAGTCACGAGAATGCATCTATCTCCCTTGCTGTACAGACAACCCCCCCCACAAAACACAACAAAACAAAACTAACACTTAACCTTAAGCACAAATCCATCGAGCTTTTCTATGGTAACAATTTGACTAATTAGCTGGAAAGTAATTACAGTTCTCAGCCAAATTAGGCAGAGCTGGCAGCAGAATGAAGGGGCTTGATTCCCACCTCCTTTAAGCAGACAGCTTGACTTTTTGAAGAGGATAGGATTTGATTTCTCCCACCAGTGGGAGCGCTACATCAGGTACAAAATCCAAGCGTTTAAGCTACAAAGCTCAGGAAGGTGGCACACACCAAGCCTCCCGCCACTTCTGTGTTTAAGGCAACGAATCATTCACCTTGAGAGCTTTGGCTGAGCCTGGCCGAGGAGCGGGTTACGCGGGCGGAGCGCCGCGACGTGCCATCGCTTTCCGAGCTGTCTGTGTGCTCCGGGTCGGTGGAGAAATCCGAGTCTTCCGTCCCGTCGGAGCTACTGCCTGCGTTCCTCTACAACACCACAGAGCCAGCCGTTAGCACAAAGGCACTGAAATCTCTACGCTGTATTTATGCTACGAGGACGCACAGAAATAAGACACAGCTCGATGCTGAATAGGTGAAGTCACCGACCCCGGGGGTGTTCAAGGTTGGACGTGGCGCTTGGGGACATGGTTCAGGGGGTGACATTGGTGGTGAGGGATGGTTGGACGAGGTGATGGTGGGGGCCTTCTCCAACCTTAATGATTTTGTGATTTTATGAGGTATTTAAACTAATATACGCCAAGTGTTTTCCTCCAGAGGCAGTATTTTTGTGTCACACATGCACTGACAGGCAACGCCTGATGCAATAGCATGTTGCTGAAAACAGATGAACTGAGAACCACCAAAACAACACACGACTTTATTTAAAGCAAAAAATAAATGGAATTTGAAGGGCGGACAGGACGCGTTGTTGCCTCACGCTGCCAAGCCAACAGCGCTCCCACAGCAGCTGCTGCCCAAAGCAACCGAGGACGAAGCCCAACGGCAGCAGGTGCTGGAATAAACAGCGCTGGGCTCCCCGGGGACAGCAGGAGGGGTCGGGGAAGGCAGCGGGGGACAGGAAAGGCGGCGCCGGGCACACGGCGGCGCCCGCCTCGCCTCAGGGCCCCGGGCGGGCCGCAGCCTCCCCTCAGCCCAGCCGCGGCGCGAGCGCGGCCCCCGCGCCGCTTTGTTTTGCGCCCAGCCGAGCCTCGCCGGCCCCGGCCAATCAGAACGCGCGCGGGAGGGAGCCGAAGGGAGAGCTGGCCAATGGGGATTCAGAGAGGGAAAAGGCGGGGCGGAGGGGTATGATTGACGCGGGTCGGCAGCCAATCGGTTCGAGGCTCGCTGCCACAAACATCCAGCCGGGGGGGCGGAGTGGGATGGGGGAAGGGATGAACAAGGCACGCGCGGGGAGGTGACCGTTGGGGGCGTAGATGGGCAGCCGTGAAGACCAATCAGCGGCCAGCCCGGCAAGACAGCCCAACCAATAGGCGGCCAGCTCTCCAACCGCCTGCCCAATGGGAAAAGCCAGGAGGCGGACCGCGCTACAGGCGGGGGGGAGGGAATCGGTAACCGTTGGGGGCGATGAGTGACGGCTACAGCGACCAATCAGCGCCCGGCGGGCCCCTGCGGCAGCCATTCAGGGAGCGAGGGGGGCGGGCGCTGGGGGGTGAAGGCCGCTATTTTCCCCCCGGTTTTGTGCCCGTGAGAAGCAGCTGAAGGGGGGCAGGGAGCTGGGGGTTGCCGCAGCCCGGGCCGGTCGCTTGGCCGCCGGTCGCCTCCCCGGTCCCCCGGCCGCGCTCACCTTCCTGCGCGGCATCCTCGGCGGGGGCGGGGGCAGCGAGGTTGCTTGGTCCCCGGCGCCCCCAGGCCGTGAAGCGGCGTTCGCCGCCGTGTTAGCGCCGGCGGGCTCCGTGGTGACAGCCGCGTCTCCCGTCCTCCGGCACGGCTGCTCCGGCGGCGCCAGCCCGCTCCCGCCGCCAGCCCCTGTTCCCTGCTCGGTCCCTCACGCTTCCGCCGGGACACGGTCCACACCCCCCCGTCACGTGACCCCGAGCCAGCCTCACGCCAGCGGGCGCCGCCATCTTAGCTGCGGGCAGGCGTCCCGGCGGCGCCGTTGGGGGTGAAGCCACCGGCGGCCATTTTGGTTCCGGGCGCTGCAGCGGCGGACATGTTGAGTGCGGGCACGAAGCCGGCGGGCTGCCCAGAGGGGAGCGGAGCGGCTCTTTTCCCTGGGCAGCCATCTTAGCTGTGGGCAAACCGCGCTTTCCCTCGGCGGCCATCTTAGGGCCGGGCAGCGGCGGGGCCTTCTCGCTTCCCGGAGCCGTTTGGGGGCGGCCGGCGGTGAGTACCGGGGGCTGCTCGGGCCGGGGGGGCGGTGAGGGGACCCCGGGGGCTGCCCCGCTGCCGGGAGCGGCCTCCCCGAGGCCCCGGTTCCTCACAGCGTCGACCTGGCCGGCCCCGCTTCCCTGGGCGGGCCCCTCAGGGGCGGGCTGCCCCCGGCTCCCCTCCCCTCACGGGGGGGCTGTGGCCGTCAGGGCGAATTTTGTACCCTCCAAGCGCTCTGTGGGGAGCTGCTTTTGGGGAAGGGTCGCCTGCGAGCCCTTTTCTGGGTTGTAGCTGAGGCAGGAGTTGCTTGAGGGTGTTATATCCACGATACAAATGCAAGAACTGGGGTAAAAATAAGGGTGTTTAGTCAAACGGTTGATTTATTTGCAACCGTAGTTAGCTCTGCTCTACAGATTGTGAAATAATCGGGGCCTAATCCTGTAATCCTTGTGGTTACACATCCTTATTTGTGCAAGCGGTCCCACGGCATTTCACAGAATTTCTAGGTTGGAAGAGACCTCAAGATCATCGAGTCCAACCTCTGACCTAACACTAACAGACCTCCACTAAACCATATCGCTAAGCTCTCCATCGAAACGTCTTTTAAAGACCTCCAGGGATGGTGATTTCTTTCACACCAAGCTGTCATTGCTCCTAGGTGTGGCTGATGTCCCGGGAGATGTTGGAAGGGAAACCTGAAGAAGAAGCCGAGATGAAAGCTCCCTGCTTCTGCCCAAGCAGAGGAGAATGGGGAGCAGCGTGTGTGGTAGGTGAAGTGGGAACGTTTGTGTTTGTTGCAAATAAACGTATATGCAAGATAAAAACGGTGCACACAAAGCACGTGAAAACTTCAGGAAGGGGAACAGCTCATTTGTATGTTGCAAACCGATGAAGGGCTCTAGTGGAAATGTGGGGCAGTCAGGAGCAACGAAAAAGGTTTTAAAGGTCTTACAAATTACGTCTTCATCTTTTTTCTTCTTGCATTAAGTAGAATCTATCTTTGAGAGAAAAAATTACAATTAGCTTAAAAGGTGGCTTTAACGTAATGTGTTTGCACCTTGCAAGTACCTAAATTCAACTGCAGGATGAAAAAGAGTAAAGAATATGATGACTACGTAAAAAGTTCCACATTACCATATCCCACTGAAACAGTTACCTGTCAGCGATAGCTGAAGGGTTCCTCTTTTGAAAACTGTGCATCATATGAGGGCTGCAGCACTTAATTGTTAAAACTTTAAGAGCCAGCCCAAACTTAGAAGGCTTCTGGTAGAAATGAAAATCTGCATTTTTAAACTGGATTTGTGTGTGGAGGATGTGCAGAGACCTCGACCACGTGCCAATGATTAGTATTGAAGGCGTTCTGTTACCAGCATTTGTCAGAGCTAAAATTTTAGGTCTGTTTTGGGGGAGAACACGAAGAGATGGGAAACTGGAGAGGCTGCCTGTGCCTGCAGGTGCCTTCCGTGTTTGGCTTCGCCACTAGATGTCAGTGCATGAAACCGCTTCACCCTGAGCAAGTGAAATTGGGAATTGGTTTGTAAAGAGAAGGAATGATACCTTCAGGGTGCAAAATCAGCGTAGCCTCTGCTCATATGTATCTCCACTGGAGGTAAACCCCCTCAGTAAGGTTGTAAAGCTGCACTCAGTCTTGTAACTGTCCACATTTTCCAAGTAGGGAATGAGGAATTTCTTGGTGTGACACCTAAAGATTAAAGTTTAGCATGTGCTTGATGTCTTGAAATGTCACGTTAAACGACACAAAAAAGTGAGTTTTGTTTTTTAAATCCTAGGTTCTTGTATATATATGTGTAAGTGTGTGTATATATGTGTACATATTCTAAATTGCTGCTGCTGTCAGCAGAGTTAGCTACCAAAAAATCCAGCTAAATCTGTTGAAGCCTGTCTAGGTCTTTATCCTCACCAAAACTCATTGAAACTAAAGTGTTCTGTTTAAGAAGAAGGATCTCTTGCTGAATCTTAAAAAAAAACATAGGAGATTAAAAGGGAATTTCCACACACACACACAGAAGTCTCCATAAACAGATACAGGCATCAAGAGGTTGAAATTAGACTTAAAATCCATTTTACTCCCTGGGTTTCCACTTGCTCTGGAGACATGGCATTGAGGGATCTGCCCGAGGGATCTTAATGTGGCCATCGCTTACGGTAGTGGTAACAGAAAGTAGGTTTGTTTATGTAGGAATTAGGAAGCAGAATAAATGCTTGTAAATTACGTCAGGTGTTTCAGCTGCTTAAGTGCTTTATAAATGTTAAAGCAATCACTTTAATTGCCTCGTGCATTATTTGTTATGCTGCATTCCTACAGGGTTACTTTACCAGCTTAAGCATGTTTTAAGGCAAGTAGGACAAGCACCAGATGTTTTTATAGCAGATTTTCATTAACGTGCTGTATTTCATCAAATCTTACTTGCTTTTAGGCACCATCTCAGTCCAGCCCCGGGGGCTAGAGTTTCGGAAAGACTGGGGTAATGTTTGAGTGCTGCAACGATCCAGAGCGTTGTTACACAGATAGGAAGATCCAGGACGGCTGCTTCACTGCACTTTCACAACTTCTGAAGGTGAGTTCAGGTGACTTTCACCTGGTTGGGGTTCCAGCTTAATTCCTTTCAGCGTGTGGCTTTTAGATGTGGAAGGTCAGGGCAGCAGAGCAGCAGCAGAGAACCTGTGGGTCCAAGAAAGTTGAAGAATTTCTGATCCCAATTTGATGTGGCTCAACGTCTGTGTTGAAGTGGGTCGCTGTCTCTCACAAGGGCCCTTTTACTGCACTTGAGGCCTCGCTGCTGGTTGTATTTTTGGACAGGTCCCTGAGCAGCCTGATCTGTGTTGGCCCTGCTTTAGAGCAGGGGTTGGAGCCTAAATTATTTTCTCGCTAGCCGAGGAGCTGGAATTTGGTTCTTGACTGGATTAAACAACATCTAGTCGGTGATGTGCAAACGAGTTCAATGCTGATAGGTGTATCCAAATGGTAGGAGGTGCAAAGACAGAATTTAATGGGGTAGAAAATCAGCTGGGGGGCCTGGGCTGGCTGCGAGTGCAGCCTTACATATTTTCTGAGCCTTGGCTTGTTCAGAGCTGAGAGGCCAGCTCTCCACTGGGCCCTAGTACGCGGCCAGAAGCAAACCCAACAGCAACAAATGTGTTTAATGCAGACAATAGTAGTGCTGATGTTAGTCTAGGCTGTTGGATTTATTTTGGGATTGGCAGGGTATTTGTTTCTTACTCCCGTGCGAATAAAAATATGCACCAGCTGTTGTACATCAAGAGGAGCCCAGTTTGGAGGCAGTTCAGCAACCAGTTGAGGACTAACCCTTGCTACTGCTCCCATGCCCTGATCTTTGATAAAACAGGAGAGAGCAGGTTCCTGGTAAGCTGTGTGTGTTTGGGGTGGGTGGTTTTGTTTTTTTTTTTAAGCCTGGTTTAGATTTGAATGGATACTGACTGGTGGTATAAATAACCCCAGAAACCCCTTTAGGAAGAAACGCAGCCATGTACCACGCGTTGAGCCAAATGTCTTACACCTCCAGCTAGCTGTGTTCTCTACAGCAGTGTTTCAGTTGACTTGAACAGGATCTGTGTGCTCACTCTTTCCCCAGGGGCTCTGGCATGCAGACATCTGAGAGGAGTCTGGGTTTTCTGGCAGCAGGAGCAAGGTCAAGCCAGTTTGGCCTACATCATTTTTATTTTTTTTTTAATTGTAATGGAAAAAGGATCCAGTCTGAGCCTTGCTGAAAACAGAAGTTTTTCACTTAGTTACAGCTGAGTGCAGCCACACTTCCTGGCTCCCTCCCTCCCCTGGGTCTCGTAGCATAATCTAATTATTAAATAATTGCAATAAGAGTACATTTTGCCCTGGCAAAATAGGGCTGACTAAAGCCTGTTGGTAGGACAGATATTTTTATGCCATCCTTGCCCCGTTCCTGCCAAAATAAGAGGGTTTTTTTTTGGATTCTCTTGTCAGCTTTTGGATTTGTGATCTGATCTTTTGAAACATTCCTTCCAGTCTAGGCAGTGCTCTCCAACTGCCTGGCACTGCTGTTAATGCCTTTCTTCCTAATCAATCAAGCCCACTGCATGCTTCCTTAAAGGAAAACTCTGCTCAGGTTGTTCAGTCCAATGACACAAACTTTCACGGGTGTAAAAATAAAACCTGTTTGTCACAAAGAATCCCGCTGGTGTGGGAAGTGAAGGTAAAACTAATCCCTTTTGGCATTTCTGGGACTGCCCTGCAGGCAGTTCTTGCCTTAAAACCGACAGTGGTGCCATGGACAACCAGCTGCAGGCACTTTGTAGCTCAGTTTCTAGCTGACATAAATGCCTTGGTTGTAGTAAGGACCTTGAGGATATTAACAGCTTGTATATGTGTATAGTGGGGGCAGAATTTGGCTCTACTTGCTCCTCTAATTAAAAAATAGTCCCAAATTGCTATCTTCTGGGTCTCAGGCAGTTGCCTGCAGCAGTGGAGGCAGAGGTTACGTGCTGAGGATGTTCCTCGTGCTTGGATCCAAGGTGCAAATAGGATGCAGGTGGCAGGAACCCAGCATCACCCCACGCTAAAGGGTGGAGTATCCTTGGAGGTTGTGCTCGAGGTTGAGCAAACGAGGAGCAGGAGAAGATCATAGTGGGAGAAGGGGGAGCTGAGTAGAAGTAAGACCCAGAGCAAGGCAAAAAGATTTTGGAGAGTGAGAAGCTACTGCCAGGTTGGTACGTGGAGTGACGCCGTTCCCAGGATGCTCTGGTTAACTGTGGTACCAAATGTGCCCTCAGTTTGGCAAGAACTCTGTTCACTCAGCTTTATCTTTCCCTTAGTTTGTTAAGGGACTGCCTACCAGCCCAGCTCCGTGCCTTAAAACTGAAGGAGCTAAAGAAATGCCACGCTGAATATAAACTGCTGGAGGAAGCGTATCCTGGGCTGGGATCGGCAGCTTTTATCGGTTTTTATTATTTATTCCTCTAGCTAGAAAAAAAAAAAAGGCAAATAGTAATGCTTGGGATGTGCAACGTTGCTGATTTCAGGGGCTCGTGTCCTGTTTGAGGTGCAGTGCAGCAAAATGGCTGTTCTTGGGGTAAGGTTTCTGTGCCAGCTGGAACTGGCGACTTCCTTTAAAAGTCCTGCTTTTGTAATTATTCATGGCAAAAAGTTGTTTCTTCCCGTATGAACTTCTGGCATGCTGCGCCCTGAGGTGAGCCAAGTAGGTTATTTTCCTCAGCGTCTGAATTTTTTCCTAATTACCTGGTGCCAGTTGTTGCCCACGCAGTTTTCTGTACCTGGCCTTCAGAATTCACCCCTGCCACGTTCTGGAGAGGTTCAGCAACGCTTCTTAAGGCAATTGTCTTGGGACTGCCTGGTATCTATGAGAGGAATGTTCCTGTGCCAAGCGCAGCCCTTTATGGAAATGCTTTTTTTTTTTTTTTTTTTTTTTCTATATCATGTCTCTAACACTTTCTCATCAAACTGGGTCTCAGGAAATAAAGGTAATGCTGTGTGGCCGAGCTGTGCTTTGCTGGACAGTAGCTGATGGGTGAAGTAGGGCTCTGATTGCTGACAATTTGCTGTGCCAGCGAAGGAACCATGGGCTGGCCTGTCCCGAGAACATACAGCTTCTGCTGCTGCTCTTTAACACGTCTTTTACACACGTTCTCCTGAGCAAGCTGTCAGTCCTTCGGGGTAACTTCTTACATCCAATGCAGCCCGTGTTAATCTCGGAGATGAAATCTCTGGTGTTGGATAATTCCCGAATCTGGGTGGTTGGGAATGGGAGGAGAGAAAAGGTCATCTTATCTTTTAGGGTGGGATAAGTGGGATCTGCCAGCAGAGATCACGAGTCCTGGTGTTAATGCCAGCTCCTGCATGGCTTGGCACAAAGCTGGGGTTGCTCTGAGTGCCTTCAACGCTACCAGTGGTGTAGAAGCAATCTGGAAATCCTGCCCCTTAGCTGCTGGAAGCGTGTGATAAAAGGATCCCGACCCAGATAATAAATGTCATCCCTGCTGTGTCTGTTTTCCAGCAGGACGAGCTTCAGGGTCCCAGCAGCAGGATGACGAGACGCCCGCTGTAGTGGCTGGAAGGAAGGCGAGCAGCACCAGAGGATGCTGAAGGTACGAGATGCTTTGTTACAGCTCTCCCTGCAGGAGACAGCACTGCTGATGGTGTTTGTTTAAACGAGGGCTGCTCAGGGGTTGTGCTGTTCAGGAGTTGTGTGTGCTTTCCCCCTTCCACATCGAATAGTCAGCACTGGCCCAGCTCGCTCCCCTTCGCCTCCTCGCTCTCACTGCCATGCTCTGTTTGGATGTTGGCAGCAGTGATTCCTTTCAAGTGTATTCTTCCTTGCTGGTTTATCGATGATTCATGCTTTTAGAGGCTTCCAGCCTTTCCATGACTTAGTGAAAACGATCCATTTCGTAACGTCTCCTTACTCTTAGCAGGGCTTCTGCTACGCTCCCAAAACTCCCACTGGTTTTTCACTGCGAGCATGACCAGACTGTGAAATAGCTCGGCTGGTCTGCTGAATAATCTGTTGGTCTCTTAATAAGTGGCAGTTTTATTTCTCTCACTCCTTAGAGCTTTTTTGTCTCCAAACGTTTGAGTGCAGAAACTGTCAGGCAGTGCAACACAGCCCCCTTTTTTGGGGAGTGGGAGACAGACAGGCAGGCGTTTTACTGCACAGTTTGGAGTGAGAGGAATTTTGTTGAAGGACAATGAGGGAAAGCCGAGCTTGTGGGCTCGATGACCCTTTGATCTTCCATGTTCATGATCAGGACTTCAAATCTGAGCTCTGCCTACCTCCTACCCGTAGCAAACAGCCAGAAATGTGATCTCATTTAGGACTTGAGCACTGCACCAGAGTGGCAGGGCTGCGGTGACACCTGCTCAGCCTTCCACGTTTCCTCTTTGCTTGTTGTTTCCTCCAGTGACACCGACAGAAGGCTGAAGAATGGCAGGCAGCCGTGTCCTAGGGTGTGCTTGGAGGGGTGAAGGGGCAAAGGGGAGATATTCTCCTGCGTGCAGGAGCAGGCAACCACGTCGCGTTACAAGGCAGCGTTCTGGAGCATGCTGAATTGGCTGCTCCATCACCAGGAGGTAATTCTGAAGCTTTGTGGTGTTTGCTGATGGTGGTGAAACAAATGACTGGCTTTCTGGGCTCCAGATACTGAGGGTAGTTAAGGCAGGGCAGCCTTAACTGTCCTCTCCTGTCAGGTTACAGAAACTGCGGCGGCAGAAGCAACGGGAGTGAGCAGAGGCGGTGTGATAAGGAGCTGGAGCCTTGACCTGCAGCCTTGGAGCAGCTGTAAGAGGTTGTGTTGCTTCTCTGCTGCACATCATTAAGGATCCTTAATTACGGGGAGATGGCTGTGCTGTGTAGGCATGAGAGTAGCCTGCAGGAAGGTAGGAACTTGAATTTTATGAACTCCAGTGCTGCGGTGGTTGAGGATGGATCCAGAAGGGCTCAGTGCAGCTGAGACAGACTTGGCTGGCTGATAACACGCAGCTCATCTGAGCCAGCGTGGCTGCAGCCCAACTGATAGGGAGCAGCTGGGGATTTTGTGCCTCTTCCTACACAACAAAGCAAAACGGGGAGGTTTAAACCTGGAGGGGAAGCATTTAGGGGAAAGCAAAACTTGGACTTGAGGCAGAGCGGTGCTTAGCTCAGCCCTGCTGAGCCACTTGAATATTTGTTTTCAGTTTTCCTTGTGGTATTTATAGCGTGAGAGAGGCTCAGAAGAACCAGAGGCACAGCTGCGTGACCTCCTGCGTGCTCAAACCCATGGGCGCAGGGCAGTGAATGTTCCTGGTTTCTTCCAGCTGCGGGTGTTGGGTTCAAACTGCGGTGCCACAAAAAGGGTAGCAAAGAAACCGAAAGGTGAATTTGAATTTCTGGGCTGGAAGGACCCCCTCTGAAGGGATCCTAGGGGAAAAAAAAGCCGAGCTCCTGGCCTGACAGTGAAAAAGGAATCTATCTTGGGCATTTATCGGACTTTTTCACTGCATTTTATGTTCTTTTGAACACCTGTGCGTTGGTAGACACCCCTTTGTTTCTCTTCGTGAATTCTTTCTTCACCTTGGTGAAGAAATTGCTGGTACATGAGGACCTGAAGCAGCTAATGACACAAGTTTGAGAAAATGGACAAAAGACTCTGATTACTGCCCATCATGATGCACAAGAAGTACATCGAGTGATGGAAAGAGTAAAGAGAGACGAGAGGCACCGTTGGTGGGACACTTTGGATGGTCACCAGCTGCCACGGGAATCTTCAACGAGATGCTTCACCCTGTTACTGTTCTGTTAACACTCACTCTATTATGTTTTATACTGACAATTAGTTTGTACGTTAAACTCTGGTTGATGATGAAACGTTAGCATCCCTACACAGTGTACATATACTCAATAAACCTCGTCCCGAGGATGTATGTGATATCCCTGACATGTTCCAACTGTCGTGAAGCTTGAGTGCCTGTAGTCACGGGGTGGATTACGTGGTGTAATTGCCTGAGGTAACTAGGGAAATAAAACTAACAGTCGCATTTTAAGGAAAATGTGCAGCACTGAAGAGGGTTTCAGGGTAGGACAGAGCTGCGTTACCTGAGCATTCCCTGGGCTTCCAACCTGAGATGCTGTTGTGTTGGGGAAACTTGGTGTGCTACCCCTAAGGAACAGTACAGAGCATGGAATGGAGATGCTCAAGTCACGTCAAGCTCCCCTTGATGAGACAGGGCTTTTTTAAATTCCTCTCCGATTCGGGGTAGGGATATATTTAGGGTTGCTCAGAAAGAGCGAACACGGAGGCTGCAGTTGCACGTGGGGCTGCGTGAAGGCTCCCCTGGGGACCTCAGGTCTACCCAGAGGCTTCTGCTGGGCCCCCTTCGGTTCCCGTCGTGCCCCGCGGCCTCCGAAGGTGAAAGAGAAACTGCGCCTGCCCCCCCCCACGTGACCCGCCGCCCATTGGCCGCCGGCCCCGCCGGGCTGCGGAACACAAACAGCGCCGGCTCGCTCCCATTGGTCACGGCCGGGAAGGGGCGGGTCGCTCGGGTCGGCGTGCGATTGGCCGCCCTCAGGAGGGCGGGTTTTAGGCGGTGGGCTGTTCTTCTGATTGGTTGCGTGAGGGGACGGGGAGGAGGCGGGGCTTGAGGCTCTCTTTCCTCTTTGATTGGCTCTAGCGGGAGGGTTGACGCCCGTCAAGGCTAGGGGCGCCTCCGATTGGCTGCGCTCTCAGCGCGTGCACCGAGCGGCCGGCAGCGCGCTCTCACTGGCTACCCGGGCAGGGGCGGAGCCTCCGGCTCTTCCAACCGCCCAATGAGCGCCGCGCTTTTCCCGGCGGCCCCGCCCCCGAACGTTGATAAGCGGCGGCCGCGAGCCGCGGGGCTCAGTGCGGCGGGGCGGGGGGGGCGGCGCGGCCATGGCGGGGGCTGCCAGCACCTCCTGCGGCCGGGGCGGGCCGGGGGGGGGGCTGCAGCCGCTCCGCGCCACCGTCCCCTTCCAGCTCCAGCTCCAGCAGCGCCGCGGGGACGGCGGCCGGGCAGGTAACGGGCAGGAACCGTTATGGAGCGGGGGGGGGAGAGCCGGTAACGGCTGCTGGGCTTCGCTACCGGCCGGGTTTTGGGGGCTGGGGGGGTCGGGGGAAGGCAGGGGAAGGGAAGAAGCAACGGAGGGGGATGGGGGGGCGAGGTGAAAGAAGCCGGCTGCCCCCCGAGCCAGCCCTTTGTTCCGCTCGGTGAAGAGGCGAGGGTTGGGGGCGTGCTGACGGGAGCCGTGCCGGACACTTGGTTTGGGTTCGTTGAAATTTGGCTTTTGGGGGCCCCGCCAACAGCCCCGGGGCTTTGCTCTGTGTGTGTGTGTGTGAGAGCTGCTCCCGGGGCTGCTCCTGGGTGCTGGGCTCTCACTCGGCTGTGTTAGAGCAAGGAGCAGCCCAGTAGCAGTGAAATATCCTTTTGGGTTAAAAGTAAGCTTAACTGGAACTCTTAAACAGCACGAAATACCCCTCAGGGTTTGGGCCAGCACAGCTCGGTGCAGGCTGCCTGGGTGCAGTTCTTTTGTTGAATGCAACAGGACCTTAATATTAACATTATCCTTGAATTAACAGCCTTAATATTAACGTTATCCTCGAATTAACAGCCCTTCTGGAGGTGGTGCGTGTCTCATTACTCCCCACTCAGTCGTCCCTGCCCCTGGCAGAGCTGGTATTGATCAGAGCAGCTATTAAAAGCTTTTTTAGCTCAATTTACACTTGAAACGAGTTAACGAAATGCATTTCGAGGGCTGGTTTCTCCTTCCTTCTCAGCAGTACGCTGAAACGGAGGTGAAGTTGCAGTTAATTGGGCAATTACTCTGTAGTTTCAGATCTTCCAGAAGAGAAAGCGGAGCTCACAAAAAGGAGAGCTCGGTGCTGTGCCTGCTCCTGAGGGCAGCGAGGCTGCAGAGCTCCGCTGACATGAACCAGAATCGCTGCTCTTCATTTCTTCCTGGCTCCGTGCCTCGCTGCTCCGGCTGCAGGAGCTCGGTTTTTTCCTCTCGATCATTTCGTATGCAGCTTTGGAAGTGTTTGAATTTCCACTGCTCTTTTCCTCAGTCGCTCGTAAGCTTTGGTTTGCTCCCTGCCTGCGTGGGAGCCGAACCGGCAGGGTTTAACCGAGAGCTGGTGCTGTAGTGATTCATAATCCACCCCTCCTGCTCCCACCTTTTGGGAGCTCAGCACGGAAACCTGGGGCTTTATCCCATCAGGTTGGGATCTGGAGGCTTTCTGAACCGCTCCGGAGCTGCCTGGTTTTGGGGGATCTCGGTGCTGGGAGATCCAGGGCTGATCCTGCAGCTGCTCTGATAATAGAGGATCCCATTGAATCGAGGAGCAGCTGTTGGGTCTCTCAAAGGGCTTCTGTTGAAAGGGAAGAGCTCGAGCAGGGGGGTGCCAGGAAGCGGGGCTGCGAGGAGCTTGAAAGGACTCGACTGGAAATGAAGGCACCGGGATGCCCGGTGGTGAAGCCACTGCCTGGCGTTGCTGTCGAGGTGTTTTAATTCATTTTCTCAAAGGCAACGTGGCTGTAGGTGGGGAAGCAGGTAACGAGAGAGTTTCTTCGGGTCCAGCCAGAGCCATCCCTGTGTCCCGGGGCGAGCAGGGCTCAGTTGGGGTGAGCTTTGTGGGGACCCCGCAGTCAAAATCACTCGATGGCACTGCTCGTGCCCTTTGTGGTCTCGCTCGTTTCCTCCGAAGCCCACACCAAAGCACCTGCAGCTTGGAGAATCCCCACGCTTGCAGCCTCCCCGAGCTGTCACACGTGAGTCTGCTGCTGGGCTGCAACCCCAAACCCCAGTCCTCCTCCTCGTGCACCGCAGGCCTGGAACCTGATTTTTCTCAAGTAAGGCTGCCAGAAAAGTCTCCGTGCTTTTCTTTTCCCAGTATGGCACTAGAGAAATAGCGTTATTTGAATTGCCCTTCACCTTTTAATGTGTGCCCCGTGGTGTTTTGAGAACATAAATGAGTAATTGGAGCTGGCTGAGTTGGCTCGAGCAGGGAGAGGAACAAAATGGGGAATGGTGAAAAAGCAAAGCCACGTCTCGTGTTAGGAGCTCAGAGAACTTCTCACAGTGCTCCTTTAAAAGCAGGGAGTTAATTAGGATGAAGAGCTGGCCAAGAAGCCACTGACCAACTGCTTCTCTGTGTAGCATTAGAATTAACTTTTTGGGGATTTCAGGATGTTGCCTCTTTCCCTTCCAAGCCCTACACACGTCGGGCTTCTCATCCCTCTTCCAAGCCCACTGGGTCAGTGGTAGCCAACAGCACCAGCAAGATCCAGAGGGGCTATTCCCCATCCTTCAGGAGTGGCTTTGACAAGAACTGTGCCTTTCACACCGCCCCCTGTGACACCAAATCCTTACGGACGGCCTCGCTTCACCCGAATCCCCCCAGAAATTCGCCAGGCTTCGACCTCCACCCCTCGAACCCCCGAATTTTGTGGTGCCTCGTAGGTTTTCAGGAAGTTCCCGCTAGCTGGGCTGACTCATCTGCTTGGGATGGCGTTGCCTGCCTGCTCCACGTGCCCGTTTGGGGATGTCCAGTTGTTTTAGCTGCCTGGATCCTGCTGGGGAGACGGAGTGAGCGGAGTGCCAAGCAGCTTTATTTGGTATCTGCACGCAGCCCGTGCCTGCTGTGTGTTACAGAGGCAGGCGAGTGGGACGCTATTCCTAGGCAATGCTGGCCGAGTGTGTGTGTAGCAAAATGAAAATGATTCTTTGGGAATAAAAACCTCAGTTTACCCCTTAAAAGTGCTGCCCACGTGGTAGTGACGCAGCAGAGCTGTTCCCAGGCTCTCCCTGCCCTTCTCTCCTTAGCTGCAAGCGTCACGGGATGGACGTGGGGGTCTCCTTCCTCCCTCCTAACCTTATTATTTGAATATCTCCAGCACTGCTGGTTGCATTAGGAATCAGCGTGTGATGGTGTTTCTGCATCCCACAGGATGAGGGTGAAGGTTTTGCTGCCCGAATGGTGGTGCAGGTGTTTGTGGTGGCTGCTCTTGGGTTTTCTTTCAATGCTTCTTAACTAACACCTGGAGATTTTGGGGGGCACGTAAGCAAATGAGGAAGGAACGCCCAGATTTGTAACATCGATATGCTTAAAATTGAAGGTTTTTAGAGGAGGCTCGCTATGTATGAAGTCTTTAAAAACTAAAAAGCAAAAACCCTGCGGTGAGTATGCAGAGTGAGGCAGGGGGAAACGGCTGCTGTGCAAGCAGCTGCTTCCCAGGCTTGGCTTTTTCAGGTTTTGGGATTCACCATGACTGAGTAATTCTGCTCCTGCCTTTAGGGTTTTGCCGTGGGCAAACCCTAATGATGGAAACGAAAGGTTAAGCACAAGCGGGGAGCTGTCACGGGGAAAAAGTGGTTGTGGAGGGATGGGAAAACCTCGGAGGTGTCCTGCTGCTGCACGAGCCACGAGGAATCCTGCTCCTGTCCTAGGGGATGAAATCCCTCTTTGTACAAAACCCAGCTGAGCACAATGCGGGGCTCAGCTTTGCAGGTGGCTTTGGTTGGTGTAGGATGAGTTCCTCGTGGTAATTGGAGCCTGTTCAGGGCCGTGCAGCCCTCAGCTGATAGGGATCATCCCTTCAGCCCCAACCTGCTGCTCCCACTTGGTTAGCCTCTGGGTGTGGGAAAGGGGAAACAAAGGACACGGCTCTAACTCATCTTGCCTCGTGTTGACAGGCTGTGGGTGAAACAAGTTTCTCCCTGCTTCAAAACGCTGGGGATGACATCGAGAGACGGATTTGTGCGGGGAGGAGGGACGGGAGCAGAGGGACTCGGAAGCTCTCGGGTTGTTTCCCCTCCGTAGGTTCTGAGTTCACGGTGTGGAGAAGAAACAAGGCCTGCGAGAGGATTTATTGAGCCCAAAAGTGTTGAAGTAGTGGGTGAACGGTGAGGCTTTTCAGCCCCGTTGCCTCCACCAAGCTGATGTTGGTGCTTCCCCGTGGCTCGTGCAGCTGAAGGTCGCTGATTCAGTGTGACCCGCAGCTGGGCAGGAGACCCCCACCAGCAAAACAGCATTGGGCATGTAAAAGTATCCCCTCTTGGAATCCCTGTTAGGCCATTTTGTGTTAAAAATGATTCTTGGGCTCTCATTCGAGCCACCTGATAACACAGGGGTGGCTGCAGAGGAAACGAGGCAAGCATCAAGGCAGGTCGTGTGGCTGCAGGTTGAAAATAATGGGAGATAATTGTCTCTGTGCTTGCCTGCAGCCTGCTGCATGGCTCTGGACAAGCTGCTTCCCTTCCCCTGCCTCATTTTCTCACCGTTTTTGCCATCTCCTCAGTCTGAAAGCGTTCAGGAGCAAGATCTGCTGTGTTTGAGGAGCAAGATAGACAGCGTTTGCACAGTTCCTGGTGTGCTGGAGCCTGAGGCCGCTCCGCACAAGTGCTGGGTGTGAGCTGCTGCCGTGCTCAGGTGAGCTTCTAGCAGCGAGCTGATCCCAACCGTGCTCCTCTGCTCCTTCAGCTGGAGCTGGCATGAGGATATCAGGGCTATCAGCTGCTGGGACTTCTCCTGGTGCAGAATTATTCCACGCTGGGCGCTGCAGGCAGGCTGAAATCCTTCACAAAGGTGGCTGTGAAGGAGCAGGGGCTCGGGGCTTGTCGTGAGGTGCTACGTGATTGATGTCGCTGTGAGCGTGGAAAGGACAAGCTGCTTTTTCCTTGTTTCCTGGCTTGTCTGTAACTGTTGAAATATCAAGGATGTCTCGCTCTGTTTGCTTTCCTTGGGGCTGGAAGACTTCCAAGGGCTTGGGAAGCAAAGGTTTCTCACCTTGAGCTGAGCGACAGCCCTGCCTTCTGCCGTGATCTTGATGCCTAGATGCTTATCAGGAATTGATTTAAGTGGGTGTAACAAAAAAAAAGGAGGAAAAAAAAAACCCAAACCCAACCCACGTCTTCATAGCTGAGGGTTCAATCCTCTGATACAGGTGCTGGGGGTGACTCCTTGGTCATCTCTGCGCTTCCAGATCAGGGTGAGCGAGTCCTAAAGATTAAACAGGACAGGACAGAAAGTTTAAACAGGTTTTTGCCTGATTCCAACCCCCCCCCTTATTGTTTGTCAGAGGCTGCCAGCTCATTTGTGTTTTCTTCTGGTTCCTCCATGGAGTTCAGAGCGTGGAAGTCGGTCCGGAGGCGCTCCCCACCTGTACCGGGGGGAAGAGATGGGTGTGCTGGGAGGTCCCACCGTGGCTGGATTTAGGAGACGTGCACTTCAACCAAAGGCTTTGAGGATGTTGAAATTCTTCCGATGGTTTTATCATTTGAAAAACAAACTTTGAAAGGATGGAGGTAAAGGGGGAAAGTTCAGCTTCTCCTCCACTAACCGAGTGCTCAGCTCCAGCTTCAAGGCCTTGAGCAGCGGTTGAGGAAGTTGCTGTTTAACAGTGTCCAAAAAAACCCAAACCACCAAAAAAAAAACCACCCCACCAGCTTGAACCACGTGAATCTCCTCCGATGAGACCTGCAGGTGCTCCGTCCTTGGGACTGCAAAGCCTGGGATTTCTCCCAAGCCTGGAATTTCTTCGCTGGGCTCCAGGTTTGGGGAAGCCTCTGAGGCCGGGTGGGATCAGAGATCTCACACACCAACATCAGTGATCCTCTTGCTGTGTTCTTCTCCCCGGTTGTCAACTTCTGACCGTAATTCTCCTGCTTTGAGGGTGAAGTGAGGCTTTTCCTGCCAAAAAATCTGCTGGAGGCAGCCTGCCCGTTGCGCCAGGGCTCAGCTCCGCGTGCCCACCTGGTTCCTTTCCTGGTGGGTCCCTTTGAAGCCCCCTCAGCGTGGATTTACAGCCGTGGTTTTTACACCTTTTGGTTGCTCACCATCCTCTCTGGGCCCCTTACTCCACTTCTGGCTCGAGATCTGCTCCTGGCCCCCTCCCCTGAAGAAGACCTGCCGGGAGGTGTCTCGGTGCAGGGGATATCCCCTTTCTCTCTAGCTTCTCTGAACTTCCCTCTCAGCACTTCTCCAGCTCTGGGTCTCGCTTTCTTGAGCTCGTTTCCTGCCGTGGTCGCTGGGTGTGACCCTGCCACCAACCCCTGCCCAACGCTGCTGGTTTCCAGCTCGATCTGCAGATCTCAGCGCCGTCTGTCCCAACCCCAAGATTTTAAATGGCACGAAAAATGACCAAAGCTGCTCCTCGGAGGCTTTGGGGGATTCTCGGGACAGAAATCTTGACTCCTTGCACGATTCTGGTCTGGTTTTGGGTGGTGTGACTGAATTTGAGGTGTGCCGTGGGGAGGTGCCTGCCCCCAGAGCATGGTGGTAGCAGGCATGGCTTGGAAATCCTCACCTTTCTTTTGAAAATGAGCAATGCTGGGAAAAGCCTTTTTTTTATACATATATTTTTCTTTCCTGTGCAGGTTTTTAGCCTTTGCTGTGTTAAAAGATTAGGACTCTTCAGAAATAGGTGGCCGTTGCATTTTGGCAGTGGCATTTTGGTCTGGACACGAATTCCTTCATCTGCTGGGTCAGGGGAAAGAAAACAAGAAGGGAATTCGGAGGCTGTGTTTCTGCAGCTTGCTTGCTGCTGGGAATTCAGGCCTGTTGGGCCACAAGCCGTCAGGTAGCGGGGTTCACCCTGGTGAAATTGAAATGAGATCTCCGAGGCTCACAGCATCACGAACGTGAGGAGTGTTTGTGATGCTCTGGCACAGCCGGGCAGCTCATCTCTTCTCCTGTAGGATTCCCGTGCTGGTGATCACCCCAGCAGAGCTGTTTTTTTTTTTTTTTTTTTTTTTTTTTTTTCCATGCAGAAACGTTTTGTGCAGAGATCTCCCAGGGGGATGTTGGAAATGAAGGAACTGAGACAGGGGTGCAGTGGGGGGCCCGGATCCACAGCCAGCAGCCTGCTTCGGGGCAAATTTTGGTTGGAAGACGTTCCCGCAGCACGGGTGCTGCTGTGCTTTTGGCAAATTTGGGTGGATTTTGAGAAATCCAGCTTGGGCATCCGTGGTGTCCTCCTGTCCCCTGGGTCAGGAGTGTCACCCCAGTGTCACCTGAGCACTGCGAGGTGCCCACGAGGCAAGCTGATGTGGAACCCGAGTAATGAGCTGTAATTTCTGGTACACCAAGGGGAAGAAATTTGCATGAGTTAATTATTGACGGGGTTGCTTGGGTTCCATCCCGGCTAAATGCTTCCTGACAAATACTCCTGAAAGCTCACACGCGACTCCTGTTTGAGCTAATAAAGTGAGAACTGCACCCAAAACCTTCTCTTTTTGCGAGAGGAGCCCCTGGCATGGTGGTGAGGACAGCCCATCGCTCCGTGGTAAACTGTAACAGTCCCTGCTTCAATCTAATCAGCTTTATTTTTCATGCTTCATCACTGTAAGATAGATTTTGCGTGGACACGTTCCAAAAACCCACCAGGGCCTGAACAGCACGTCCCTGAGCTCCTGAGCAGTTCTGTGATCGGGAAGGGTCAGCTTCCCCAGGGTGACATCTGCAGGGGTGGAAGGAAGGAAGGAAGAAAATTGTACAAATCTAAAGAGCAAGCAGTAGTGGGAACGTTATTTTTGCTTGCCAGCATTTGTGGATCCAGCTTTAAGTGCTGAGACTCTGGAAGTTTTGGGGTGGTGAATTGAAAGTAATTCATATTTTTTTTTTTTTTACAAGTTGACGGAAACCTGGGGTTATATTTTTGGATACAGAGACTGGCTGGTGCAGGAGACTAGGTAGGAAGCTCTGAGCTCCCGGCTGTTGTCGTGGTTGGCAAAGAGCAGGGACCCTGCAAATCCCCACCACCAGTCCTGCGAGCAAACTGTGCCCTTGCTGCTTCATTCGGGATAACATCCGACCTTCCTTCTTCTCAGCACCCCCGTTGCAGCACCCGGAGGCAACCGAGTGGCTCCTGGAGATAGAGCAGCAGTTCCCTTATCTGCAGCAGCTCTGCGGTGCCCATGGGGGAATAAAAGCACCCCCGGAGACTAAAAGCACCCCTGGAGGTGGCTTTTCTCAGCTGGGTGGCTGTCTTGGCCCCGGGCCATGCTCGTGGCCGGGTGGCAGCTGTGCAGGCTGGGTGCTGGGGGCTGATAATAGCACGGGGCTGTAAACAGGACGCTCCACCCTGCTGTCACCTCTCCCTCGTGCCCCAGCTCCTCTCCTGCACCCCTGGGTGCTGCAGGGGACCCGGCCCGGCCTCTGGTGGCACCACGGAGCCCCAGCTCTCAGGGTGTGGGTGGCTCTGGGGTGTGCTTTGAGCATCCCATGGGGTCTCACTGGGGTGTAATGCCCGCTTTGAGCTGGTGGTGCCCTGGTTGGGTTGGGCAATCTTGGGTTGGGAAGGTTCCCCCAGCCCCCCGGGGCTCTTTGGGGAGGTTTTGGGGGCCCTTTGGGGAGCTGTGCAGGATGAGGAGCAGCTCCTGGTGGTGGCAGCGTTCAGTTCTGCCAGAAACATCATCAGGGAGAGCAGTGTGAGGGGAAAGAACCAGCTGGAGATGCGAATAATGGAGCCCGTGGGGGCACAGAGGCATGGGAGAGGAAGCTGCAGATCCTAACGAGTTCCTAAATGAGTTAGGGGTAGCTGCTTTAGGCTGCTGGAAGCTGGGAGCATGTCTGAAATGGCAGCTGGAGCCAGCACAATAAGCCTTTAATCCCGTGTGGACCTTCTGAGGTGTGGCTGTGCTGCAAGGACTAATGCTCCTGGCCCTCCCAGGTGCCTTTGTTCCTACCTTTTTCTCCCCTAAAACCGGAATTCCGCTCCCAAACGGTACCTCAGCTGATAAAGGGATGTATTTAGGCCCTGAATGCCAGGCAGTGAGTGCTGCAACAGCTCTGCCTACAGAGGTGTTTGGCAAGCCCCGCGCGGTGCCCAGCAGCTCTGAGGCTGCTTTTCGTTTGGGGAACTCGCTGCCTGCCTGCCTACAGCGCCCCGATTTTGGGGAGGAAAGAGAAAACCTGCAGCAGAGCTGCCCACAGCCTGAATATCTTGCCGGGAGGCCACGGGGCTGCTCTTAATGTGCGTGGTAATTAGCGTGGGTAATCAAACCGAAACGCAAACAGACCTTTCTGCTGGCTTCAGCTCACTTCTCTCCCTTGCTGTGGCCAGCACGCCTCCTCGCAGCTGCAGGGGTGGTGACAGGCCCGCGGGAGAGGGCAGCGTGGTGCTGGCACCCAGTTTGGGGCTGACTGGGATGTGATGGAGCGGACTGGGAAGGAGCAGCAAGCATGGTGCCACGGCCTCAGCTCGTGGAGCCTCCTGGCTCTCTCCGTGCTCCGTGCTGTTGGCTTGCGATGGGTTTGCATCGCTGCCCGGCCTCGTTTTATTTAGGAAGCAGCTCTGCTCACAGCGTTTCCAGCTCTGGAAGTCAGCACGGGCAGTGTGGAAGCTGGGCAGAGCAGAGCTGCAGGGCGGGTGTCCGTGCTCTTCCCTCCTGCTCGTGTAAAAGCGAGGTGGCCGTGTCAGGTATTTTGCTCAGACGTGCAGCAGCAACCCCAACGTAGTCGGGAACGTCTCATCAATGGTTCTGAGCAGCCTCCTGAGGGCTGCAATGAAATCTCTTGCTCTAAAGGAGCAATCTGCTGGTGATAAGCAAGAGATCGGCGCTCTGCAGTGGAGCAGAGAGCAGTGAGGAGGAAAACTACAAGGACTTGTGCGGGCTGTACGTCCCAATTCCCTCCTGGTGATGTTTGTGCTCGACGTGGGCTCGTTAATCGGGGTGGCTTTTGCTGGGTTTTGGTTTTGGAAGTCTGAATCTGTTCCCTTTGTCCTTGTCTAGCCAGCGTCCCCTGTGCTGCTGCTGGGGAGAAGCCGTGCCGGCCCCGGCAGCCCCGCGTGCGGCGCACCTCCTCGCTGGACACCATCGTGGGCTCCTACCTGCTGGGGCAGTGGCCGCGGGACGCCGAAGGAGCTGCTGCTTCGTGCATGAATGACAAAGCCACCCAGGTACGAATGCAGACAGCCCAGGCTGTCTCTGGGTCAAGAGAGGGCCAACTGAAAGGTGTGTAAGGTGGGGGAGAAGAGGCAGAGCGTTCAGGCTCCGGCTCGTGCAGCTGCGACTTTCTAGGAAGGTTTTTTTTCCCCTCTTGCTTCTCAGCTTCGATTGATTCCCCTTTGGTGCAGAGTTGGAATTTCCTTGGCCTTGTTTGGAGGCAGATGGCCGCTGGCTTTCTGCTCCAGCCCTGGCTCAGCACTAGTGGTGTGTTTTTTTTTTGTTTTGTTTTTTATTTTATTTTCTGGCTTGCAGCTCTGGGCCAAGTCCTTATATAACACTCGCGGGCTGAGTGCCACACGCTGGGAGAAGGCGAGGGTGCTCCCACAGCAAGGCTCGCTAGCACGAAGAGCGCAGCGCTCTGCTGGAGGGTGGAAAAGCTCCAGACCTCGAGGAACTCTTAGCAACCTGTAAATATTGCTGTGTGGCAGCAAACAGCGCTCGCCTATCTGCGGAGGTGAAAGAATTCAGAGGGATAAGAGCATCCGTTTGCTTAACGAGCCGTTTATTTAGCGCACTCCCATCTGTGTGAACTTGCTGTTTGATCTTTGCGAGTCAACAGTTTATAGCGGGGGCTGTTTGCAGGAAATTCTCAATTGGATTCCAACTTCCATTGTCCTTTTCCAGCGGGTTCTGGCCTGCTTTTTGTTTGGGTTCTGGTGCCCAAGAGCACTGCTGAGGGCAGAGGGCGTGCTGGAGAGGAAGGGAAAGAATTTGAACCTGATTTCAGAGTTATTTCTGGGAATACTCCTCCTTTCTGCCTTAAAGCAGATGGGCAGTGGTGGGAACACTCAACCCCGGTGCTTTTGAGCTAATTAGTTTGGTCCTTTTGGGGAAAAGGCTGGTGAAGTGGGGCATCTCCTTCCCAGAACAGGGACAGCACCGCCTTGCTTCTGGCTGCCGAGCTCGGAGCTGCTCACTCCTGCAGTGAGGCCAGGTGTGGGGCATCTTCCCTCAGCTATCTGCAAGGAAATAATTTCACCTTGTGATGTGCTTGGAAATGAGCAGAAATCCCCACACAGCCACTTGCCTGATGCTGGCAGTTTGGGAATAAAGTCCCCACTTCCAGACTGCCCGTGCATTACCAAAACGTTCCTTGCTGCGACCTCCAGGAC
Organism: Netta rufina; assembly: GCF_964035555.1. Taxonomy (NCBI): domain Eukaryota; kingdom Metazoa; phylum Chordata; class Aves; order Anseriformes; family Anatidae; genus Netta; species Netta rufina. The sequence continues at coordinate 1,564,528 of NC_140148.1, read as the reverse complement.
TTTGCCACTCCTTCCACTTATCAACGCTGGGACTTTCTCTGCTAGCCAGCACATGTTTACTTCCCCTCCCTTGTTCAGCTACCCATCAGCTGTTTGGCAGAGCCCTGGAGATTTGCTGTTGTAGGGTGCTGAAGCGAGATACGGGCGCAGGTGCTGGCTGTGGGGGCGAGGATGGCAACCGCCTGCACGATTGGAGCTCGCGGCTTTATCTCGCTGTGCAAAGCGTTTTTCTCTCCCCTTTCTGAGGAAGCGGTTTTGCCACAGTTAGTACAGAAGGTTCTGTAATTTCCTTCTGCCTGCGAGAGGTGGGATGCGCACACATCTCTTCCTTTTTAGGCCCTCTTTCCTTGCCCTGCAGCGCTCGGTGCTCGGGGTGTCACAGGATTAGGCTGCAGCGAGGGACTTCTTGGAGGGTGCAGGTGCTCGGGAGGCTTCCTGTGACTGGAGAGGATTTTCTCCCATGCCCTGGGCTGTTCTCAGCAGCTGGAGTTGAGCTTTTGGCAGACTCGCCTCTCGCAGTCGTGTGGGTTTTCTCCTCTGGGCCTTTAGCTTTCCTCCTCAGCTTTCTTCTGGACGTAATCTACTGATCCAGGAGAGGATACTTGAGGGAGGAAATGAGATCCGGGGTGCCACGTGCGAGAGCTGCGAGGTTGGTGCTTGCTGTAGGATTTCCTTGGTACAGTCTGGGGGTAGCACAGGGATGGCTGAGGCTCCTCTGGGCTGCTGTAGTTTAGCAGGACACTGGGGGTAATGGTTTGGGTTGGAGGAATTTCTTCTCTCAAACCCAACTGAACGCTAAATCAGGGCGATGTCTGTGCCGTGATGTCTGCTGAAACAGAGACCCGGGCAGCAAAGGGTCGTAGCTGTGCAGAAATTGGTGTGCTGTGCTGGAGGAGGTGTGCAAGGGAGGGCTCAGATCAGCCTGGAACGCAGGAGGAGGTCGGGTTTCTGCCCTGCATCCCGTTACAGAAGGGAAGCCCGGTGCCTCGAGGTAACTCGCCTCGTTCCTTTGGTTTGAAGAGGCTTGAAAATACTTGGAGAGAGGAGGCTCCTGTCATCTGGTGACTCGGTGGGGTTGTTTGGAGCAGCTGCTGCTCTCGCAGTGGCCTCTGGGGAGGTCCCTTGAGCTGCTTGGAGAGGAATCGTTCTCCCCCAGAAATGGCAGAGGTGGCACAGCTTTCCTTTGAGATTTGTGGTGCTGAAGCCTCCAACTGCTGGGCAGGCCTCTCCCCTGGAGGTCTGGGAGGTCCAGGCTCCCACCAGGCACACGTTTGGGTCAAAACGTTGAGGTTTTGGCCAATGCTTGGGTATTATTAATGGGGGAAGGCTGGAGCAGGGCTGTGAAGGGGCAGGAGCTGATGACTTTGGTTCTTTGGGACTCTACCACGAGCGTCCAGCGCAGTCAATGTCGTGATTGTTCTCAGCAATGTTTCTCCTCGCTTCAGACTCCGGTGTCCTGGCATGATGCAGAAGTGGGGAAAGCCAGCTCCAGTTCTCACAGGCGTTCTGCTTCTTGGGGTAGCGCAGATCACCGCAGAGAGGTAACCCAGACCCGCGCTCCCGACGCTTCAGCAAGATCTGTGTTAGTCCTTAACCTCCAGGAGGCTCCTGCTTGCGTGGTGGGGGGGAATTGGGAGGACAGGGAGATCAGACCTCATTCCCTGTCCTCATTGCTAACGCTCTGTGAGGCCGAAATCGCAGGCAGCTGTTGGAAGGAAGCTCGGAGGTGGCGTGGTGTGCATGGGGTCCGGCCCCGTAGGTGGAAGATAACCCAGCTCCAGCAGCAGGACAGCACCGGGCAGGCTGCAGGGGGGTGTCTGTGACAGTGTTTGTGACAAGGCCTTGCACAAGTGCTCAGTCCATCCCCTGGGAGGTGGCCGGAGCCGCTCGTGGCGCGGTCGAAGCCGTCTCCATCTTGGCACTTGCTCGAGGGTTGAAAGAGAAGGGGAGGAGAGAGGCGAGGCGAGGCAGGACCCTTTGTGGTGGAGGTGTGTTGGCTCGCCTGGTTCTGTAGCCGAACCTTTGTTTGCTAGATTGCCAAACTGAAGCAGCAGCTCCAGCGAACAAAGCTAAATGGCAGAAGTGGCAAAGAAAAGGAGAAGAGCTCCCCGCTGCCGGGGGACCACGCTGTCCTCGGATCGCTCCGGGTACGTTCACGTCTCCCCTGTTCCGCTGTCGCTGCGCCTTCCTGGTGAGGCCGAGCTCCTGCTGGCAGCCTCCAGGCTTTTCTCAGAATTTTTACCCTGCTTTCTGAGAAAAGAGAAATTATTTATTCATTTATTTCCTTCTCTTCTTCCCCCACCTCTTCAACGTGTCCCTGGGCTTTGATCTGCAGTCAGTGAGTTGACACGAGCCTTCTGTCAGTCCTCTCTGGGCAGCTGCCTGGAGAACAGGATGGAGCTGAAAGGGCTCAGTTGGTGCAGGTGCAACTAATTTCTCTGCCTCTGGGTCGTTGCAGGACTCTCCTTCAGGCTGTCTTTCCTCGTCTGCTATTCTGAGGCTCAGCCCTTGCTTGCATAGGAGCCTGGAAGGGCTAAACCAGGAACTGGAGGAAGTGTTTGTGAAGGAACAGGGAGATGAAGAGCTTTGGAGGGTGAGTGAAGGTCACGAGATTGCCCGGAATCTCCTGGGTGGTCTCCGAAATCCTTTCCTCCAAGGACACTCGCTGTCTGTATCTGTTTGTTGGCCATGGGGACGGGCTCTGTGTCTGGTTTCGTCTTGTTCTAGGCGTGTAAATGTCTGAGTTGTGCCAAGTGGCTGCTGGCTTCCCTCTGTAAAACTGGCTGGTGCGACAAGAGATGAGCCAGGGGTAATCCTGGACTGGATGACTCCTCGCTGGCAGGGTTGAGGTGCTGTCGCAGACTGGCATCCAGAGGCTGTTTTGTGCTGTGCAGAGGTGGGAGGGGACCCCAGACAGCTTGCGAACCCTTCAGCATGTTAGGGAAGGGTTTCTGTCCTTCTGCTTTGCCAACAACTGCCTCGCCCCCTGAGGTGGAAGCCGTCCTTGTGTCGGGATCCAGCACCCCGAGCAGCTGCCGCACCATTTCGCTGCTGAAAGGGTTCCTTGCTCTGCTCAGGCTTTGTTTCTTCCCTAGATTTTGGATGTCCCAGATGGCCACAGGGCACCGGCGCCTGCCCGGAGAGGCTCTGGAGATGCAGCCCTGACTCTGGAGCCCAGCAGCAGCTGCAGCAGCCTCTCACTTTCTCCTTCCCCCTCGGTGCCTCTCCGCCTTTCTCCGCACACCCCGGGGAGGCTGGCAGCAGGAGAGCTCCCTGCTGCGGATGAGGCACAGACAGATCCCAAGGAGAAAGGTAAACGCTGAAAAGCCAGGGGCTGGCAAGTCAGGGGGGTGGAGGATGTGAGCTGGGAACCCCATGGGTAAAATGCTGAAGCTTTAGGGCATGGCTGCAGCCTACAGGCATGGGGTTTAGAGGAGCACGCCTGGGGTTGGCTTCTGGTGCTGCTGGATTCTTTGCGAAACGTCTCCAAAAGTATTTCTTCTTCCCTGCTAGAGGAGGGCAGCCCCTCTCCACCAGTCCTGGCCTTCGCTTCTTCTCCTCGGCCCAACCACAGCTACATGTTTAAACGGGAACCTCCCGAGGGCTGCGAGAAAGTGCGTGCCTTTGAAGAAACCTCGTAAGTATGAGGAGCTGCGGGTGGCGGGGAGCTCACATCAGGCTGGGGCAGGGGCAGCTGAGGCTTTTCTTGCTGCAATTGTCACCCCCTGCCCTGTGCTGGAAGTGGGAAATGGTCTCTGAGACAACATTTGCCCCCCAAAAAGTAGCTGCTCAGGTCCTGGTGGAGGAGCTGGAAGTGGAATCGCCAACCCTGAGCCACTCGGGAGGGTTTTGGCGTTCCGTGCCCTTCCCAGGGGGTTGTTCTCAGCACAGCCCCTTGAGGCGGTTCACCTAAAACCGTGCTTCCAGAACCAAACGGGCTTCTCGTGCTGCTCTGTGCTGAGCAGCAGTCCCCACAGCACAGGGAATTGAGCTTTTAGGCGGCAATTTGAGGAGCTCCCAGCTCTGGGTGCTCTCCCTGCAGCCGGGCAGCCTCTGTTCCTGCTCACATCCCCTTCCCTCCCACAGCTCCCCCAGCCCCGAGCACAGTTTCCAGCCCTCCTGCCCGGATAAGAACAAAGTGCACTTCAACCCCACCGGCTCTGCCTTCTGCCCCGTCAGCCTGGTGAAGCCTCTTTTCCCCAACGTGGGCTTCCTCTTCAGGGGCTTCCCGGCCTCTTCCAGCCCCGCCGCCGGCCCCTTTCCATCCTGCCAGCCCCCGGCCCCGTTCCTCGGGGTGCGGAAGGACGCTGCCGGCGACGTCTCCAAGTCGCCCGCGTTGAACTACGAACACTGGAAGCGCGGCCAGCCCGAGGAGAGCGTCGTCTTCCACAGCTCCCTGGTGGTGTGAAGCCCAGGGGAAGGCAAGGCGGCGGCGGCAGCTCCTCAGTGCACCTCAGCCGGCCCCTGGAGACAAAAGTGCCTTGAGGGTGGGATTGAGAGCCACGGGGGCGGCTCCGGGATTGGGACTGAGAAACCACAGCGGGCGTCCTCTGAGGAGGGTGCCAGAGGGGAGCTTCCTCGCTGCTCGTTTTGCTGATCTCCCCCGTTTTGAAGCACTTTCCTGTGGTGAATTGTCGGCGTTACCTGCGGGATTGTCCCCCGGCGGAGGCAGAGCCATGCTCCTGGGGCTCCCAACGCCAAGGATTGAGGTGGAACATCCCAGCTCCTCCTGTGGGAAACCCTAAATGGGGGGAAAAGGGGAGAAAAAGGGGCTCAGAGGGGGGAGGCGACGCTGACCTGCAGGGTAAACGGGCTCCTTGTGTGGCACGGGGAGGGCTGGGGAGCACCCCCGGGGTGCCTTTACCCCTGCCACGAGCCTGAAGGGGAAAAGAAAAGAAGCTTTAAAGGAGCTGAGAGGAAAAAAATGCTGCAAAGGGGGGGTGGGGGGGGCGCCTCAGCGCTGCCTCCCTGAGGGGAGAGCGGCCTGGGGGGGGGGGGGAAGGGGGCGGGAAGGGGACCCGCAGCCCTGAGGCGCCCCCTCGCTGCCCTCTCCCGTGCCCCTTCCTGGCTTCTCCCGCAGCCGGCCCCGTTTTTTGGGCAGTTTTGACCGTTTTTTGCCTCTTTTCGACTCTTTTCGTTTGTGTTTTGTTGTTGGGGGGGGTTGGGGGGAGCCCCGCGCTGGTTGCAGGTCGGGTTCGCGTTTCTCAAAGGAGAAAACCAATAAATAAATGAATAAATAAATAAATGACGGGTTTGGGCAGCCCCGGCTCCTCTTCTTTTTTTATATATTTTTTTATTTTTTCTTTTTAAATTTTCGGGCTCGGGGCCGCCCCCCCCCACCCCCCAGCCCATTTTAGGGAGGGGAGGGGGGGAGCGGGCTGAGCCCCGCCGCGCTGCGCATGCGCAGCCCCCGCTCGAGTTTCTCAGGCGACCGCGGCAACGCCGAGCGGGTCCCGCCCCTGGCCATGCCCCCTATCCTAGCAACCAATCCCTGCGCTCCACATCTGGTCGCGTCACCGCCGAGACAGCGCTTACTGAAGGCCCCCGAGCGGGGGCTGTCCCCTGCACTGCCTGCCCCGCGGGTCTCCCCGCCGCCCTCCCCGCTCCCTATTCGCGGCGATTTTAGCCCCGGTGCAGGGCTCTAAACCTCCGGGAGCTCCCCCCGGTGCCGTCCGCGCTCTCTCCCCTCCCCCATTCCCTTCCATTTTCCTCCCGTCGGTACAGGCAGCAAGGCGGACAGCCGCGGCCGAGCCGGGCGGGTCCTCGGCGGCGGGCGGGCGCAGGCCGGGCCTATGAGGCCGCCCGCTCCGCCGCCGCCGCCGGGCGCGCTGCGGGATGTGGCGCTGGAGCTGGGCCCGGCGCTGAGCGGCGGCCCCGGCCCCGGCCCCGGTCCCGTCATGGGAGCGCCCTCGGGCGGCCCCGCGCTGCCAGAGCGCCTCCGGTTGCCCGTCTGCTTCCTGGGGGTCTTCGCCTGCTACTTCTACTACGGCATCCTGCAGGAGAGCATGTCCGCGGCAACACCGGGAGGGGGGGGGAAGGGAAGGGGGGGTCGGGGATGGGGAAGGTCCCGGGGAGGGTCCTGGTACCGGGGGTGTTGGGCCCGAGGGGTCCCGGTTCTGGGGGTGTTGGTCCTGGGAGGGGGTCCCGGTTCTGAGGGTTTTGGGTCCGGGTCCGGGGGGGGGTTCACGGGTCCGGGGGGGTCTTGGAGCCGGGGATGGTCCCGGTTCTGACCCCGGGGGGGTGTCCCGGCCCCGGGGGTTCTCAGCTCTGGGGGTCCCGGGGGACACGGGGGGGGGTCTCGGGACCGGGGGAGGGAATTCCGGCCCGGGGGGGGGTCCTGGGGTAGAGAGGGGTCTCGGTCCTGGGCGGGGGTCGTGCCTTGGGGGCGGGCTCCCGGCCCTACGGCTCCCGGTGTTAGAGGAGGGGAAGGGGGCCGGGCCTTGGATGTCCTGGGCGTGGGGGATAGGGGGTGGGTCCCGGTCCCGGCCCCGGCCCCGGGGGGGTTCCAGCCCCGCTTTTCCCAGCCCCACGGGGGGTTTCCCAGCCCTGGCAGGGAGGGGGGGGTCCCTTGGCCACATCCCACGGGGCTGTTTCAGGCTGGGGGTGCCCACCGGCCCCTCACCGCCTCCCCCTCCCGCAGCACCCGGGGCAGGTACGGCGAGGGAGCCCAGCAGGAGAAGTTCACCTACGCCCTGAGCCTGGTGTTCATTCAGTGCGTCATCAACGCCGCCTTCGCCAAGCTCCGTGAGTCGGGGCTGGGGGCTCCGGGGGGTGCTCGGGGGGCTCCTTCGGGCTGTGAGCCGCTCGGCTGGGCTAACGCGGGATTTGGGGGCAGAGGGGACGGGGATGGGACAGGATGGTGGCTCTCTGTGCTCTGCCATGGTCAAGGTCGGCTGCCCCTCGTGTGGCTCTGGCACTTTTAAAATGCTTCCAGCTGCTGGGGGCTGCTCGCAGCTCTCCTGACTTCCTCCTTCTCCTCCTCCTCCTTCTGCTGTCCCTTGCAGTGATCCGTTTCTTCGACTCCGTCAAAGTGGACCGCACGCAGAGCTGGCTTTACGCCGCTTGCTCGCTCTCCTATCTGGGCGCGATGGTTTCCAGCAACTCGGCTCTGCAGTTCGTCAACTACCCCACCCAGGTGACGCGGGGCAGGCTCCGGGGGACGAGGAGGAGGCGTTAAAGGGGAATCTTGGCCCTCGGTCACCCCCCGGTGCTGGGGGTGGCCCAGAACCGGCCCCCAGGCTGAGGAAGCGACCGTCACAAGGAGCAGCTGGGAGGGGAAAGGGCACGGAGGGAGCTTTTTGGTGGCTTTTTGAGGCTGTTTCTCACAGCTCGCATCCTGGGACTGCCTCGCTCTGTTCCAGGCAGTGCTGTGTGGCGCTGAGAGAGCTCGGGGTGTTCCAGGAGGGGAGAGGGATTTGTAGAAAACGTGGAGTTTGTTAGCTGGGAGGTGGTGTTTGTGTTTGAGGGCTTGAGACCTCAATTCCTGGAGCTTTCACCATTAATTTAACAGTTGCTCGGGGCAGGGGTTTCGCTGTTGTTTTTAAGGCTCTGCGTGTCTGCGTCAGGGTGGTCACTTCGTGTTGCCACGATTGCTTTTGTTGCAGGCAGGCGATGGGCGTGCAGGTGGTTTATATGTTCTTTCTTTTCTAGGTCCTGGGCAAATCCTGTAAGCCCATTCCAGGTAAGCAAATTTAACGGTTTTCTGCGTATATTCATGTACGTTTCTCAAGCCCTCAACTAGTCTGAGGAGCTCAGCTGTAAGAACAGAGCATCCTTTTCTGGCTGCTGTGTTGCAAGAAGGGCAGGTGGTGTTCTATCCCTCTGTTCTTGTGTTAAATTCCCGTGAGAAGCTTTTGGGAACTGTTTGTGATTTTGCTTCCTTACAGTCATGCTGTTAGGAGTGACTTTGCTGCGGAAGAAGTATCCTCTGGCCAAGTACCTCTGCGTCCTCCTGATAGTCACCGGCGTGGCCCTCTTTATGTATAAACCCAAAAAGGGGGCTGGAGGCGATGACCACATCTTTGGCTACGGAGAGCTCCTGCTGGTGAGTGCTGCCAGAGCACAAATAACCCCGAGGCCGTGCTGTGGCAGGTCTGAGGAGGGACGAGCAGCTACAGCAGGGATCCTGCCCCGCTGTGTGTGCAGCAGCCATACCCTAAAGCTGGTGTGAGAGCAATTTGAGGGGATTGACACCTCATTGAGTTTGGAGGGTGTGCCCTAGAACTGTGGCTGGAGATCCATACATGATTCCTTGCACGGCCACCTTTGCACATGTTTTGAGGCCGTGGAATTGGTATTTAACAAGCGATTGGGATGCTTTGCTCTGCTCATCTCCCCCTCTCCTTTCCTCAGCTGCTGTCGCTGACCTTGGACGGGCTGACGGGGGTGTCGCAGGACCACATGCGGGCTCACTACCAAACGGGTTCCAACCACATGATGCTCAACGTCAACCTGTGGTCCACCCTGTTCCTGGGAGCTGGTGAGGAACGCCCGCACGAAGCACAGCCACGCACCCCCAGAGCGCTCTGGGACACCCCATGGGATGGGCCGCTGCGTCCTGCTCCAGAAAGGGCCTAAAAGCCCATTTTGCAAAACACCTTTAGTGTGTGTTTGTGTGTTAAATCGGTGCCTGGGCGTTCACTGCAGCTCTTGTAACGCCCGCTAGAGGACAGTGCCTCACACACGGTTTATCTCCCCGACACTTTCACTTCTGAAAAGTCCTCCCTGCAGCTGGCTCCTGCTGGGTTATGAATATAAGCCAAAATTCTGCTTTGCAGGCAGTGGCTGCTGGGGCTGTCTCTGGGCTAATAAATCATTCTTCTCATCTTGATCTTCCTTGCAGGGATACTGTTCACCGGAGAGCTCTGGGAGTTCTTGAGTTTTACCGAGCGCTACCCCAGCATCATTTACAATATCCTGCTGTTTGGCCTGACAAGTGCACTGGGTCAGGTAAACGCACTTCCCTTCTGCAGTCTTCGCTGGGTTTGTTTGCACAGCTGGGAGATGGCAGAGGAAAGTTGCCTGGCTTTTTGTTGCTGTGGTTATTGCTTACTTCCCAAACAGGCTGCCTCCTGAATCAAATTGGTTCGGGGTTATGTGCAAGTAAGCAGGCGTTGAAATAGATTCTCTTGGCTCTGGCACTGTCGCTTTTCATCTGAAATCGTGGTCTGTGTTGGATTTTTTCCAGTCAGAGTGACAAAAGGCCTCTCTTTGTTTTTACAGAGTTTTATTTTCATGACTGTGGTGTACTTTGGACCCCTGACTTGTTCCATCATCACCACAACGCGCAAGTTCTTCACCATTTTAGCATCTGTCATCCTCTTTGCCAATCCCATCAGTACGATGCAATGGGTGGGGACGGTCCTGGTGTTCTTGGGTAAGTCTGGAAGGCAAACAGCCCAAGTCTGTCCTCCGTTAACTTAAATAGAGGGAACATACAGCAAGGGGAGAGCTAACAAAAGGTGCTGGTCAAAAAATGTAATTGTATTGAAGTCTGCCGGTGGCAAATGTGCTAGAGCAGGAAAAGAGGGAATGATTTCTGGCAGATCTGGTTAGTCTTTTCCTATGAGTCCCTGCCACTGAGTGACCGTTAGGAAGTTGGTGCTATGTGAAAAATCAGCTCCACAGCTCCTCGTGCAACATTTGGGTAAAGGATGTGAAGAAATTTGCCATGCTCCTGAATTATTTTCTCTTTGCAGGCCTTGGACTTGATGCCAAATTTGGAAAGGGAGTCAAGAAGACGTCACATTGAGGAGCTGGTTGATCTCTGCAGTTGGAATGAACTTTTAATTTATTGTCTTGTACCTCAAAATCTGTTATGAAACTGGACTCAGGATAGGTAATTAGAAGGGGAATGTTTGGATTTTTTTTTTTATTTTTTTTGTTTGTTTTAGTTTTTTAATTTTGAATTGTCTTTAAGTGTAATACTTCAGTTTTAACTGTAATCAAACATTTTTATTTTTTTTTTCTGTAATCAAAGCTGCATTACTAGATCCTAGCAGCAGGATGAAATTCTTGCCTTAACAGGAAAAAAAAATAATTCATATCTTTATTAAAGAAAAGGAGACAATGGCCACTTTTCTGGAAGTAATTTCAGTACCATAGGCTGACCTTGGGGATGAAGAAATGGTCTTAGAATTATGATAGCTCTTTGGTGCAGCCTGGAAAGGTCCCTGGATGAAATGCCTGTGTTGAAGAGCAGCCCCTCTTCTGATTGTATGATTTTTTTTTTTTCATAATCACGTTGTTGGAGCAGCAAGACATTCTGCCACTAATATAATCCGTGTAAACACTGAGTTGCATTACATTCTTTATCCAAGCCCTCCTAAAACAGAAGCCACTCTTGGCATATGTAAAAGTTTACAGGAAACCCGTTTAACCGCTGGGGCTGAAATTAATTCTTTTCGTCCCCCCCCCCCTGCTGCTTGCTGCTGAAGGAACAGGACCCTCTGCTGCTCAAACCATGCCAAGGTTGTGCGACAGCGGCTTCTAAATGTTGAAAGGACCCTTGTTAATTAACCACCACCACGGTGAGCTTGCGAACACCCGCTCCTGAGCGCAGGCTAGGTCCCCGGTGTCGTAGGGGGAGGAGTTGTTATCATAATGATGCCTTCAGAGCTGGAGAGCAAAATCCTCCAAAGAACGAACTTTACACATGAAAGCACGTTTCTACCAGCTGTCGCTTGGGCTCCATCTGTTCGGTGGCTTTGGCCTTTTGCCCCTCCAGATGGGATCTTGATCTCTTTCCTGAGCGGCTGGTGTAAGTCTCCTTTTCTAGCCCCTGCTATCCCTGCCCCTCCAGTGTTTCTTACAACTTTCTGGGCATCAAATTTGGTTTTCATTTAATCCGTCTTGCTGTCCTAGAGCTCTACTCAAACAGCACATTTCTTGCGAAATTAAACCCAAGGATATTAAAGGGCTTTCCTCTGTCACCTTCACCTCTTAATTAACTTGCATTGCCTTAAAGGTCAAGTGATAAGTAGCAAACAAATGTGTTCTCAGTAGTAGAGAATCCTCGAGTAAAAGTGTCTGTGACTTAACTCCATGAGTACAGCCTGCTGAACACCGTGTGCGGGCATCTGCTACTGTATGAAGATTCCAGCTTCCCCGAAGATTTGTCCTTCACAGTATTTCTAAGGTAATGAATGCTATTTACATTTTATAAAAGGGAGCAGAGAAATTGAATGCCTTGTTCACAAACACTGTGTCATAGGTAGGAATTAATTCTCTCCCGTGTCTTAATCCTAAAACCATCTTCTCTTCTGTTTGTAGAACTTGGTGGGACAGAGGGGTGTAGCTTAAATTTAACCAGTTCTCAAACTCAGTAACCAAAATCAGCAAAAATATCCTGTTAGTGTTACAGACTTGTTTCCCCTCCCGTAATCTAACATAGGAATAGATCCCCCGTCACTGTGCAAATGCAAACACCTGAAAAATCTGTAAATCATGAACTCCCCCAGCCGTCTACCTCCATGTGATCATCATGAAAACTCTGTTCAGAAATACCACCCTTTAACATCCTCATGGCTGTTCCAAACTGCAGCTCTGCTCCAGAGCGCGTGCTCCAAATACACTGGATTCATTCTGGTTTGATTCCACAGAAGCAGACTTGCTTGTTAGCAGTAATTCTTCAGTGACCAAAGCTCTTGAGAAAGTGGACGATCAGAAATCGAGGGACTGAGACAGCAGCAGCCTTTCACCACTGCTCTGTCAGCCTGTTCTCAGTGATCTTTCTTTGCAGCATCTCAAGCCAAGTTGCCTCTTGAGGACTGGGCAGGAGGAGGTAACTTCCGAGCTAGTTCTGGGCTAGGAAGACTGCTCTCCCTGCACTGTTTTCCCCCTCTTGCCCCAGGTCTTAAGTGTAGCTTTAGGAGAGACAGTGTCTTTAAAAAAAAATAAATAAATAAAAATAAAAATCTTTGTGATACTAGTTGTTCTCTTAAGCATTGAAAAGAAGCTACCGTAGGCTTAAGGGATGTTTTGGTCACACGCACAGGTCCGTCCCCTTCCCCACACTGCAGCAGCCTGGAGGAACCGCAGAAAGATAAAAAGCTCCGAGCTTTCTAGGGCCTATTTTCTGAGCCAAGATTTGTCTTTACCAGTATCTTCAACTTGTCTGTATTCAGAGCACAGATTTAAAGATCAGTCTGCCAAGAAGAAAGAAAATAAAGGAGATTTTTTTCTCTCCTGATTTCTGAAGCTGCCTTGACCCAGTTTAGCTCTAAAGCCTGTTCCTGGGATGGCTCCAACTTGGTTCTTGCTGCACCTCCAAATCTTAAGTCAATAAGAAATTCTAAAACAAAGGCAGCTCTTGTACCTACCTCGAGTCTGAACCCTTCGGATTTCCTTGGACAGCTCTCTTGCTGTCTCTGCTCCAGACTCATGTACTGCGAGATCCCAGAGGAGGCTACAGAAGCAATTCAGGAAGCTATTTTCAAATCAGCACTGGCTTTTCTTGGATGGTTTCAACAACGCTGCCACAAAACAGGTCTCCAACTTTGAGCTGCCAGGAGGACTGCTGTAATAGCTCTCCCCAGTGACAGACTGGTTACCACGTTCTCAGAAGCCTGCCTGCTGGTGGCTTTTGGTTGCTTGAGTTCAGCTGTCTCTAGGTAAAGACGGGTAAACTCCAAAGGAACTGGGTTAGGCTCTGTTAAAGTTTTCACCCTGCTCTACATTCTCCTATTAGAAATGTAAACTCTTCTTGGAGGCACCTGTTGCAGAATAATGATCTTTTAATAGGCTGTTTTTTTTGGCTTTGTTCTTTTTTTTTTTTTTTTTTTTTTCTATAAACAATGTCAGTATCTTCAACCAGAGGGCAGAAGGCAGAGATTCAATCAGAATGCTTGAATTTCTGTTGAAGTGTCACAAAAGGCTTCCTGTCTTGAACAAAGAGATCAGTAATCTACAAAGCATCAGCAGAGCTTATTTTATTTTTCCTAGATACTGCATAACATCTAGGGTACAGCTGTGCAAAAGAATCCTAAACTTAATTGTTGCTCTCCAGTTATATTTTGTTTGTTGGAAGAAGGAAATGTTTTGTGGCAGCGTGTGCATCTAGAAGCAGTTCAGTGGTTTCAAGGATTAAGACACAGCACCCAGGTTCTCTGCCAACAGTCTGGGCATCACCAGTTCTGCTACCTCACTTTGTGTGTGCCTCAGCTCTTTTAGTTATTTTCCAGTTTACCTGAGAGAAAGTAGGTGCAAATCCAGTACCAGTCAGAACAAAACCCCACTTCTTTTTAGTCCTGTGTGCTTGATTTGTCACTTTTTTTTCTTTCCCCAGCTGCAAGCAAAGAAAAAATGTATCGTGATAGTGAAATATTGTCCAAAATGAGAATCTTAAGTACAAACCCTCGCCCTTTGCAGCCAGGATGGTAGATGCTTTGAACACCAGCTCTGTAAGGTTTTATTTTGGGCTGACTTACCAAGGAGTTACTAAAGGGAGTGCTGGTGGCTTGCTTCTCCATTAGCAGATGAGCAGTCTTTCTCTGAGTAAAGAGGAAGGGAAATGAGCTGAGTAGGAGACAGAGTTATGAAGTGCCTTAGACAAAGCCATGCAAGTGCAAACTACAAAGGTCAAGGAAGTTATGAAACCATTTCGTCTTCCTCTCTTCTGTCTGTTGGGTCCAGTGTCCCAGCCCTGAGCGCGTTTCTGACTCAGCCAGTTACCAGCAGGGGGAACTCTTCTTTCAATAATTTGCAAGAAATATGAGAAAAACAACAACAAAAAAAAATGGTCCTTGTCTAATTAGCAATAGAACTGTTCTTCTAGACCAAAGAATTCAATAGAATTGGTCTTTTGCTTACGGTAAAAATATAATGTAGAAATCAAGGGCTTCCTCCATTTTTATTCTGCTTAATTTTTAAGCCATTGGCAGAGACTAGATTGAAGCAAAGCTGTGGGGAGCATGAAGATGATCTGTTCAGCAGGACAGCCCTTCATTACAAGCAGCAGATGCATAAAGAAGCATGTGGGCACCTGCATGTCCTCTTGTCCTCATGCAGCACAAATAGCTGGCTTCCTGCACAGCAGCAGCCATGGGCATCACAGTTGATGTTTTCGAAAACATTTCTGCCAGAATTCTCCCAGGAACCTTGTCAGTTCTTGGTGGTTCCAGGGAGATGAGAAGTCATGCACATACTGAGAATAAACAGCAGATTACATTGCTGCGGTGTTTGTGCCTGTTGTCCCTCCAGGAGGAACTCGTTGATGTATCAGCTAAGAAAGGTGAAGTTTTATTTCATAGCTAACTGAGACATGGCATCCGCAGGGGGGAAAACTTGGCAGCTGCTTTCCTTTTCCTTTCATCTTCCTTGGCTTTATGAGCTCCCTCTGCAACTGCATCAACAGATGTTTAAAAAATATAAAATGTTTAGAGAGTATACGGAGTAAGTTAGGTGGTAGTGTATGTGCACGTGTTCTGTAGAAGCGTATATGATTGTTTAATGCTGGTAATTTGGTGGTCGCAGGATGGTAAAGACTCCTGCTCAACTGGCAATAGTTTAAGAGATAACGAAGTTATTGGTAGTGCTTTGAGAGCAATGAGTTACCAATTTTAAAGATGCCATTAAAAGACACCATCACCCTAGCAGTAATTCTTCAAGAAGAGGGGAGTCGTTCTGTGCCACGTAGCTACGATTTGGTGATTGTGAGCTTAACCTGCAGGCCTCCATACGCTCTTGCAAAGGAAAGAGGAATTCCTCTCTGACTTCTCAGACTGAAAAGTACATGAGGATCAAAATAGCAGCTGTCAGGGAAAATACATGCAAGCTTTAGAGTCCCAGTTCAGCACATGGGAAGCCTGTCAGGGCAGCAGGGAAAGGATGTGCATTTGAAATGGATATTCTCATAACCAAATTTCACACTCGGATTTACAGTTCATAACTAACGATTTCGGCAACGGTGAGTGTGGGATGCATCTGAAGAACGGGCAGAACAGTAATTACCTCAAACTGAAACTGCTCCAGCTGGATGTCACTGTGCAATGAGGTGTTAACAGTTTTAAGTATTTTAAGGAAAAAAATAAAACAAGGATTGTGTTTAAGGCTGCAGGATTAAATCAGCAGTGAAAATAGTCATTTTTTTTCCCCTGCTTTTGATGCTCTCCTAGGGGGCTTGCACTGTCATTCTCTTGTTTGTATTTGCATATGCACACAGGCTCCTGGCCACCTCTTATATATTCTTAATCAGCGAGGTTCAGTTTCTTAGTGAAGCTAACGGTCCATTTCCAAAACTTTTTATGAACAATTAACCTGGTTTAATAAAAGTGTTCTGAAGACAACATGGTTTTCATATGCCGTATGGTACATGTTGAAATACTGACTCATTTAGCAGAGGAGTTTTGCTGGGAAAATGAAGAAAAAACAAAACAAACAAAACCAAAACAACAACAAAAAGCTGTTGGGGCAGGGGGGTCAGGTGCAATGCGTGGGTTTCTTCTTTCCCTTCCATTAGGGTCAGGTCCTTTACTTGGGGCTCAGTTACTCCAAGAGCAGCACAAATGTGCAGCATCAGTCAGTCCTAAGAGCAGTTCTCTAAGAGCATAGACCAGATGTGAAAGAATCCCTAACAATTAAAATCCAGATGGGTTGGTCATGAAATCCTTCCATCACTTGGAATGAAGACTTAAGCCTTCTGCTTGACTAAAACATGGTAAGTGGAGAGGGAAGTGAAATATTTTAATAGGTTTACATAATTTTGGGGACAGCAAGCAAAGCTTTCTGTAACGGTTGGACGTAGAGGTTGTATTTCTGCAGATGGGACTGGCATGCCACACCTTTTCATCAGATGTTTCATTTTCCTTTTAAATGCAGGCTTTTACACAAGGCAACAGTAAGGAATTTTGCAGTGGCTCTGGAACATGAACAGAGAACATGCTAGACCCATTTGTAATAGCCTCTTTCCATTGGTAGCAGAATCTGTCCTCCAAAGGATTATCTCCCACCTAAAATTAAACATTACAAGGCAATAAAATCTCAACCCTGACGTACACTCCAACAGTAGCAATCATTGTCTCCATTTTCTGTGGTAGTGGAAAAAGCAAGCAGTTGAGTTTATATCCTCTGGCAGTCCGATAGCCTGACATTCATTAACTAAACTTCGTAAAATCACTTCTCAGAACAATGCAAACTGTTTTCCAGGCAAATATCACCTCTCCTATTCGTCATCAGCTTTGAGGAGCTGGCCCTGCTTTTGAGACAAATTTGCAAGTTCATCCTCTGATTTAAGTCGTTCTCAGAACTGTAGTGTGACTTTCTCCCAAGGTCTTCACAGATCTCATTTAGCGAATGTGGTAGGCTGTAATTTGTTAATTAGTTTTACGGTGAACGCGGCAGGAAAAACAAAACTGTGGTTTCGGGATTAAGAAACAATACCCATCTTGGTGAGCAGATTCTGCTCCTGCTTTAGGAGCTGTGTGGCAATCCCCTGACCTCAAGTGTGTAACTGATTAGTGGCAGTTTTACATTTTTGTATGAACAGCTGGGCTAGATTTGCAAAAAGGGAGTGTTCACAGCTGCACCTGGAGAGATCTAAAACTGATCTCAACACATTGACCACAACTGAACGACCGACTTCCCCAAGTAACGAGGCCTGAAGTTTATCAAGTTGAGCACTTTAAATTAGTGCATAGTTTCTACATAAGCTTTATTTTCTCTGATTTGGTAAATTCTATGATTTTCCCCCCCTCTGTCTACATTCCACTTAAAATCACTGGGGTACTGCTTAACGTGGTTTCATAAATATTTCTAAGCAGCAAGACACCATTACCTGATAATTGAAATGACAAGGAAAAAAAAAATAAATAATGATTTTGCAGTTGGTAAATATTTTAGCAAATGTGAGTTACATAAAACTTGGGCAGCCATACAGAATGCAACATTTCATTTCGTCATCTGCAGGCTTAACCAGTCACAGTAAGGGACAGCACAGTCCTGAAAAAAAAAAAAAAAAAAAAAAAAAAAAAAGGAGCAGTGCTGAATAAGAATTTACTGAGGGCTGGTGTAGGAGGATAGGAACAGGATGGGAACATCAAACAAGATAAGCGTGGTCTCCTTAGGAAATCAGGTTAAGGATAATGTGATCGTACAGTTAAAGACTAAAGTGTGCAGATGCATATGGGAGAAGCAAGATATAACAGAGAGAAAGTTACTTTTGTTTTTTGTGGCTTCTGAATGCTTGGTTTTGAAGCAACTTTTCTAGAAAAAATAATTCTATGTAGTAACTGTAATTTCTAATGAAATTAAACCATCCGAATCCACTTTGCTGCCATTTTGGTTGCAGTAACTTAATGGCATAACAGTCATTGCAGGACTTTGATAATGAGAAGGTGTACGTAAAGAACTGATTAGCTCTTCATCAAGCTGTTCGGCTCTGTAAGAATGTTCTAGACGACCATTGTTTAAGACACAATACTTGGTAGAATTTGTGGATAGTGACAATTAATAATAACCTTTATCACTGTGGTTGAAAACAAAAATGTAGAAAGCTCTCCTCTCTTTTACTAGCATAAAAAGTAAATAAAACAAGATGGCTTCAGGATTCATAAGTAGCTAGCTAAGTAATTGAAAAAATCTTAATTTGTGTAATCCTTAAAAATCCTAGCTTTTCCATACCTGTTATTTCCTGCAAGGTCCAGACTGCAAACGCACTTTTAGATTTTTCCTTTACTCCATCACTTCTCTTCATTGTTGCTTACTTTTTTTTTTTTTAGCTGATTCATTTCTCTTTCTTTCTCTTTTCTTTTTTTCCCAGCGATTTGAGTCCTTTATGCTCATTCATACTCTCATACTCTGTTATATGGAGCGAATCTTATCCTTGATTTTGAAGTCTTTTGTTCGATTATCTCTCTGTACCTGCAGAAGGGGAAAGCAGCCGTGATAAAAACTTTAAACTCTGTTCCATTGCATTCCCACCTCTCTGCTAAGGAAGATTGCTGTGATAATATTGAAGATTAATTTTTGTTTGTGGAGAAAAGCTGGTTTGAATAAATTGAAGGACTTTTGACAATGTTCTGAGGTCCTCCACTCTGCAGGTGCTAGCAGAGTTAACAGCGTCTTAGAGAAAGGAAAATAATTTCACAGACCATTAGGGCTGGTGGGAAGCAGCAGGATCAGGTTTTAATGAATACAGGATCAAAAGCATCTTAAAGCAAAACAGCACTGAAAACAAGAGCAGGCTCATCAGGGAAGACAGGAGATGCTTCTAACGAGAAACAAAGGACCAACTCAAAGACATTTGGGAGTCACTTTCTCACAATAGTGCATTTTAAAGTATAATTTCCTCTTCTAAAAAATTAACTTTGATACTTTTCCAATACGTGTAAAAATAGTACTACGAACAGATTCCCTGCAATTAAAATCTCCCAAGTCAGAATTTTTCCAAAGGAGGTCAAGACTTGTTAAACAATGTTTGTCTTCTCACAAATAAAACTCGTTCTGAATCACAGCAACAATGCTTAACTTAAGCTACTTTGCAGTATTTTTACGTCAGGAAAGCAAATTCTGACAAATACGTAACCAGATACTGGAGGGTTCTGACCTCTCAGGTCAGAAAGGGTGGTGCCTGAAGAATTTTGGTACCTGTTACATTATACGTTGGTTGCAAAAGGAATGTTTTCAGTCATCGTTTTTAATCTGGATGCCTAAAAAGTCACCTTGTTTCTCTACTCTTCTGCATCTCTGCTTTGAAACTGGAAGCAACCAGTTTCTAAAGTCGTCCTGGTTCCCAATGTTGTCATTTTTTATTATTACTTTAATAATTTTATTTTAGTATGAAGAAGCCGCTCAACTTCTCTACACTGTTAAAATTTTTTAAAGGACAGGTAATATTCAACTTGATTTTCTTATTCCATGCAATACTGAGGAGTTAGTTAATTTGTAAAACAGTTTGAAAAATGTCTTAATTAATATTTGACTTAAAGGAAAGGTTGGAATATCGGACTCTATCTAGCTCAGTACTTGCTATTCTGTTGCAAATTAAATTTTGAGGAAAAGGGATGCAGAAGAAAAAGCTCACCAGTTTCCTCTCCCTGGAGAATCCACAGACTGACTTGGTTCAAAGCAGCCTGTGTCTCAGAAGCTTTTCCTTTCATCACAAACCATATCAGCACTTACTGTTCTCTAGTGTGTTCTGCTAGTGCCAAAGCTTAGACTCCTTTGACAAGATAAATAATAATGTTGGCTTTGTACGGGGCTAGGTGAGAGCATGACATTTTCAAGAGGCTCGAGGAGATACCCTAGCAGAAGGCAGACTGGAGGGATAAAACCTATTTGATTTTCAAATGGCTAATATTATTTCACAATGAAACCATAGGAAGTCTGCAATACCGGGATTTTTTGTCTTAAATTTTAAACAAACAAACAAACAACACATTCTCAAGCCAAGAAATGATTCCACTACTGCTTGTGAATACGCCACAGCATTCCTTTTGCATTGCATACAGAAAATGTTTTTTATGGATTTCTCGTTGACATGAGGAGAGGTGAATCAAATAACTTGCAATATTTGTTTGACTGTTGCATATATAAAAGCCTCATTAAGTCTCCCCAATGATTGGAGACGGATTTTGTTTAGAATGATTTTGTTTGTTTTTGCAACAAAGACAGCGAAAACAGGAAATAATTAAATAACTGTTTTCATACTCTCCTGATCATCAGAAGCCTATATGAGATTTTAATTAGTGCTGCGTTTTCAATAACTCTGTAGCCGTACGTGTTGCAGATTCTTTCCTGGATAACAGGGAGATAATTATGAGAATCCTGTTTTTCAGTCTCTCACTAAAGGGATGGCTGATACATTTAATCATGGTGTGGAAATGCTGGCAGCTTTCTCTGAGTTCAGCCTCTCTCTAATTACATTTTTAGATTTTTTAGTAAATTGAAAGGGAAAACGTAGGAACAAAATAATTAAAACCAAAGGGGAAGTGAATATTAAAAAGCAGGAGCTATTTAAAATTCTTGCACACAACTCTTTTACGGACATCAGTTTAATCAGCTTTGCATAAAAATCAAACTTACATTTACACAAAAGTAACACTTGCAAACCTATATGTGCATTAGTATTTGCTGGTTCATTTTTGTGCAGAAAAAACAACCTGTCCTGCTTCAGTCAGGTGATACCAGGAATTATAACCCCAGTGAACGCATTTGAGGATTTGGTACTCTCACATGCACGTTGGTGTTGGAACACACCAGCGCACTCCCATGTGAATTTTCAAGGTGCAAGCACCTAGGAACTGTCCGGTAATTTTAATACAGAATTGGATTAAAGATAGACAATAGGGTTTGTGAAGTGTAAGTGACAGTATTTCACTTGGTATCTGCCACTGAGGAGGACAGAACTGACCCTAGATAACTTTTTCACATGGAGGAGGTGAGATTACACCTTCATTTTCATAGATATTTATCTCAAGTTATTTATCTAAATATCACCCAATTTAATTTTCCACTTCCTGGGAACAAGAGAACTTTGGTCAGAAGGATGTCATCAGCTGCAAAGGAGGCTGACCTCCCTCCTGCCATGTGACGCATGGACAGTCTTGAATTAATCGAGACATTTCTGTTTATTCTAAAAACAAACAACACCAACAACAAGCGGTATGAAAACTCCTCAACCTAAGCACTCTCATGCAGCGGGGGGTGAGGAGGATCTTTTGTTTCTCTAAAACTGGTCCTTTAAATTTCCTTCTGCATTTCAGCTATAGACTATAGAAGAATAAGTACATGAGTAAAAATGCAGAGTTTATGTTGGGAATCGGAAAGCCAGAGAAAAAGGAAAGGGTACAAAAATAAATTTCTAGGAGAAATGTGTATCCAGAATAGGAGTGGTACGACCATTTCTCTACTTCCCACGAGGCAGTTTTATAGCATTTCTTCATTACAATGCAGCATTACCTGCTGTTTTTTCACCATGGGCAGCAGTTTGTGAAATGAAGGAACAAAGCAGGGTCCAAAAATCAGTCATGACTTGGATAAGATGCTTGCCAAGAAAACCCAGGACACTGCAGAAAGTGTTAGCAATGAGAAGGGCAATATTGTCCGAGTCAGTAGTGGACAAAGGTAGAAGTCGAGTAAATAGGACCGGTTGTGCTATGAGAAGCTCCATTTTTCATCTGAGAATGAGGTCAGGAATAAAACGAGTGTGCATTTTTAGTTTAAGTAGTCATGATATGTATTATGCATTGTAAAATTAACTACAATGCCTTTCCAATTTCATTCACAGCTTTCACATCAGTTGTTACCCCATAAAAAGCCACTGAGTCTCTGACAAAGGACTGCTATTCTACGGTGCAGGATAAGCTTAGGAGAGTGAAAACATATTCGGAGTGGGAATATATTCATTACAAACTACAATTTCACAATCTGGTGTTGAATGCCTCAGAAGTTGTAATAGGCTACTATCAGTATGTAGGACAGGTAACACAGAACATGGTTTACCTTTGCTAAATCCACCAACATATATAGATATAGGTATGTATGTCTCCTACCCTCCTTTAAATTTACCTCCTACTGCATTGTTGGTAGCATTCTGTATTCCAGCTCAGCTCTATAGTGTCTTATAAATAGCTGGGTAACTTGGTTATAGGGGTGTTTATTTGTGCAGCTGGATTAATTCACTCCAACACGAGACAAACTCAGACAGGAAAGAAAGGCTATCTCGGGATAAACCTGTATAGGTGTTTAATTAAGGACTACTAGCACTGAGAATTGTGCCTCCTCTGGTTGCAAACCATTACAAATGAGAACAAGGGAAGGCACGTGTATAGAAGAGAAAAGGTTTACCAGTAATTTGGGCTGGAAGGAACTTCGGGAGGTCATCTGGTCCAGCCTCCTGTCCGAGCAGGGTCATCGGCGTGATCTGCCAAGGCTGCTCAGGGCTTTATCCAAACAGGCTTTGAAAACTGCCAAGGATGGAGACTACGAAGCCTCTCTAGGCAACCTGTCTGAATGCTTGACTCTCACCATGGTGAAAGCTCAATTTATAACAAGCCTTGGTCTCTCGTTTTGACTTTTGTTTCGCATCCCTCCTGCCACATATCACTGTGAAATGCCTGACTCAATTTCCTTCATAACCTCCTTGTAGGTACTCCTTTAAGCTTTGTATTAAAACCCCTTAATGGCGGCTATAAGACAGACTTGCTTTATAATCCCTTTTGCTTTTAAAAAGGTTTAAATAAAGGCTTTGCCTTGAGAAACCAATCTTCCCCAAACCTTGGCAAGAAATTCTCACTGCACGCAGTGGGGGAAAGCCTCTCTTTAAAAGCCCTGCTGCCCCAAGTGTTGTGGTGGTTTATGACCCTATGTTAGACGAATGATGAGAACTATTTGTGCATTTTCACTTCACGACACCAAGCCCACCCCTCAGAAGCACGAGGAAGGCAGGGCAAATGAAGAGGGGCAGATGAAGGCAGGCATCGCCACAGCTGCAAAAAGAACGGATACTAAACTAATAAAACCTAACGGAGCTCTAAACAGCCCTCAGACCCTAAAAAAAAACACTAAAAAATACCCCAGAGGAGGCTGAGGGAATGGCGGCTGCACGCACCGCCTCAGCTCGACGCCCTTCCCGCCTTTTTCCCCGCCCCCCTCCTCGCACCCCGCTCCCCCCCCCCCCGCCCCCTCACAAAAAACCTCGCGTGGCGCATGCGCGGTGCGGCCGCCGCTCGGCGGCTGCGGGGCGCTGTGGTGGGGGAGCGCGCGGCCGCGTGAGGGTTGGGCGGTGCGAGGAGGCCGCCCGGGGCCAGCGGGACCCTTCGCAGGTGAGGTGGGAGGGACCGTGCGGGGCCAGGAGCGGCAGGAAGCGGGGCGAGGACTGGAAACGAGGCCGCAGGGACCGGGGGGAAGGCGACGCCGTCCCCTCACGACCGCCGTCACCCGCTGTGGAGGTGTGTGTGTGAGGCGGCTCCCTCCCGGCCCTGCCGCCTGAGAGACCGGCACGAGCCAGCCCCCCCCCCTCGCTCCCCTCCTCCGCCGGCTGTTTAAATGGCACTGCGACAGGAGCGGCGCCTTGCCAAATAGTGAGATCCGTAAGCCCTAAGGGACTCCGAGGGCCACTGCGCATGCTCCGGAGCGCTGCCAGAAAGTGAGCCACCCGGCAGGCGGAGAGGGGAGGGGGGGAGGCAGCGCCTCGCGCGCGCATGCGCAGCGGAGAGGCGAGGGCGTGGCGGCGGGGCGCGCACGCGCGTCGCCAGGCGTGCTGGCGGAGGGCGCGTGCGCAGCAGGAAGCCGGGGGGCGGGGAGGTCTCGTGCCGGGTGCCGTGCGCGTGCGCGGCGGCGGCGGCGAGCGAGGAGCCGGGGGAGGCGGCGTGAGGCGGGCGGTGCGCATGCGCGGCCGGGGCTGGGGGGCGCCGGGAACGGGCGTTCTGGTGCGCGGCGCATGCGCAGTAGCGTGCTGCGGGGACCTGCGGAATAGTGAGCCGCGGCGTGCGGGCGGGGGGGGGGGAGCGGCGGAGGAAGACATGCTGCCAAATAGTGAGCCGCGGCCGCTGGGCTTCTCCTAAGGAAGGGGGGGGGGGGGGGGGGAGGCACGGTCCGGGGGGCGCCATCCCCAGCAGCCGCACCTGCCCTGGGCCCCGGCCGCTCGGCCTTCCCCCGCGGCGGAGCCGGCCTTCGTGGGGCCTCAAAGGTGCTCGGAGGGCCGGGAGGTAAGGGCTGGGGGGGGCAGGGAGGGCCTGGGGGGGTGAGGGAGGGCCTGAGGGGGGGGGTAGGGGGCGGCAGGGCCTGAGGGGGGCGAAGTGAGGGGGGTGCTGAGGGGGGTAGGGGCCGTGTGAGGGGGGCGGAGTGGCAGCAGGGCCGGGCTGGGGCTGCCAGGGCTGGGTTTGGCCTCGGAGCGCTCGAGGCAGGCTGCTGAACCGGGAGGGAGCCCCCCCCCCGGCGGCTGGGGTCGGGCCCCGTGTGCCTCCCGGCCCCTGGGGGTGGGTAAAGGAAGCGGTGCGGCACCAGGTAGGGTGGGAAGGGGGTGGGAAGCCGCCCCCTCATCCCCTCCCGTGTGTGGTGAACGTGACTCGGAAACGGTGGGCCGGTGTTCGCACCGGGCGCTGTGCTGCTGAGACGGGTGGATTAATGTTTTATCCTGGTAATGCCCCTAGTCTGTGCGAAGCTGCGCGTGGAATTGGTTGTGGAGAAGTGATTTGGAGGGGGAAATGTGGAATACGGTGTTACTTGTCGTTTTTTTTCTGTAACTCACCAGTATTAGACGTGTTTACGTTTTTGTAATTTTGAGCATCGTCGTGACATACGGAAAAGAACCCTTTTTTGTGGCGTTTTTGGCCCCTTTGCAGTTCCGAGTGGCTGTGCCTGGAGTGGCTTGGTGTGTAGCCCTGTAAAATTCGGAAGAATTTCACTGTTGTTTATGCTTTGGGAAACAGAACTCTATGGTTATGACAAAAACTGAAATTAGTTAAGTAAAACGTACAACTGTCTTCCTTCTTCCTCAGTGACTTTCTCTAAACAGAGGCCCAAAACGATACGGTTTCATTACGTCACTCGTTTCGTTGTGACCTGAATTACAAAGCCATTTTTTTTCTTAATGGCACTCTGTTGTGGATGTGTATCAAGATCAGGCCAACGTGATAGCAGAAGTGCATCCCGAGCTGTCATCCTGTCACTTTATCAGTAGAGGACAGTAACACAAAACTGTCCTGCTATCGGATCATAGAAACTGCCATCAAGCCTGATATCCTGATTAAAAAAAATCTCGAGTATCCTTGCCACTGTTGTAACTGTGCTTCCTCCCCAAAACCTTCTGGCTTTGCATGCAGGTGCAGATCATGAGCAGTGTTACAATGGCAATAGTTTTGGTTTGCCACGTGGTCTCAAGGAGCCCACGTTCGCAGGTCACAGTGCAGTGGTTCAAAAGGAATTTTATTTGTAATTGATATTCCTGTTCATTGATGCTTTAACACGAAGAAGGTACGAGCGCCGTCCCTCACGTTAGGTTTATTAGACCTGATAAGTGTTAAAAATAATTCCCTTCACCAGTCCTCTCCCGGTTTGTTTCCTTTGAGCCAGCTTGACCGGTGGGGTGGGTGTTGGGTTTATTTCTGAGCTCTGGCCAGACCTAGTGCTAGGTATTTACTGTGAAGTGAGTTTGTTGCCCTGTGTGATTTCTTCTAGATACCAATCCACTTTACAATAAGAGGGACTTACCAGCGTTATTCTTGGCACAGCCTTCTGGTCAGTGTTTTACCCGTGTGACTCGCTATTCCGCTGCCTAGGCTGACGCTGTGGACCCGTAAACTTGAAGCTGCCTGCTTCTTTTCTGCCTGGACGTTATTTCTGCAAAATCCAGCATAAAGCAGGCAAAGATATTTATTTCTTGTATGATCACGAGCTGTCGCTGTTTTATCAGCTACGTTCGTAGTTTCATATTTGGAGATATCTGCTGTAATTTTGTAAAATCCAAGCTCTCCTCCCAGTTTTGGCTCAGTTCTCTGCACAATTGGAGTATTATGTAAGATCTTGCTGTACAGCTCCGATCTCTGACTGCTGGCGTTTCCTACTCAGCACGCAGAGGAAATAAAACAAAAATGTGTTTAAAAAAAAAAAATCTTTATAGACAGAATTTTTAAGGTGTTACTTCTTGATTCTCAGATGATAGGCTGCTACCATGTTCTCTCCTGCACTGTGTACTTGAGAGACCTCTTAAATAAAGCATGTGTCCCAAGTTCTAGGAGCGCATGACAGTACAGGAAACCAACACAAGATTAAAATATTCATATGTTGTTTAAAATACTTCCCCCGAGGAGGCAAAGAAGCTGTTGTTTTTAAGAAACTATATTCAGAGATTAGAACTTACTTTCTTGGTTTCCTGTTGTCAAACGTCCCTTCACTGAACTCTGTGTTTTGGAAGGAAGGAGCTGAGCGATTCTGGAATTCTCTTCCTCTTTGCTGCTCTGCGTAGCTGAGTTTTTAAGAAAATACCTAGCACGTGTCAGATGTCATTTGTTTATTTTTATATTTTGTTTTTCCTCTACGTCTTTAGGACAAAAAAGATGCAGAACCACTGACTGTATAGCAAATGTCCGGAAAAGACTTGGGAGTTCATTTTTATCCTGTGAGTAAATTCTTTGGCTACAGGCAGGAGTGGCAGCGTTGTGTTCCGTGAGGCGGAGCTGGTCTTACAGCTCCGTGGATCTTGAGACATCGGTGGAGTTTCTAAAGTCAGGACCATGGGAGGGCTTAAACGCTCTAAATTCAGAACTGGAAGATACTTTTTGGCCGTTGATGTAGTGGCACAAGGCAGTAGGGTGGTGCTAACTTCAGGTACACCGCTACAGAACGTAATGTTAACGTTTTTGTGTCAGGATAACAGGTTCAGCTTTTTGGGGCCTCTTTCAGAGGTTTTATTCAATAGGTTACACGGTGTGGGGGTGGACTTAAAGTGGCTTTTGCTGGAACTGTGGCATGTGTGCTGTGAATTTTAACGTGTGCCTGATGGAAGGCTTAGGCAGCAGATCGTATAAAGTAATTTTGATGCCTCTAAAAAATCGAACCAACATCTGATAAGAATCATTTCCTAGCAAAGGAGAACGGCCTTCTTTACATCCTGAAGTGTCTTACATATTTGAACTTGGAAACACGCTGGTTTTTAACCACTTGTAATACTACAGAATCACAGAAGTACTTTGATATTGCTTGGAAGGTTTCGAACTCTGTACGTTTATGGTGATTAAATGTTGAGAAACGTTTCGTGTTGCAGGACGTGTGAATTTATTTAGGGTGTGTAGTTGGATGCTGGCACACTTACATTGGTGACTGATAGTTGAAGTTCCAGCGCATTGCTGCTCTTTCTTTGCAGTTATTGTGTCACCTTTCCCATTAATAAAGCTGGGATGCTTTTTGATATCAGATGTATGGGTGATGTCTATGCAGCATCAATCAGAAAAGACTGATGGAACCTGTCTTCAGATGTCAGGCAGAACTTAAAGAATTTCACTCTTTTAACTTTGAATATGCAGGAATGGTATTTGTAGAAGTTCTTAATATGATTTATTGGACTCAAACAGTGATGTAGAGCTGTTGAGTTTTTTTTCCTCCTTTCCATGAGGGCTAATCCCCATGCTTAGGTTTGGGAGATAGCTGTTTATTGACTGTATAAGGTGTGAATATCTCTGTCAGAGCTGTGTCAAGAACTGAGAGTTCAGCAGAACTGCCTGGGAAGAGGAAATGGTCTAGAAAAAGTTACTGATCTTAGAGCCAACCAAGAAGTTGAAGTTTGCTTACAGCACTTGATCAGGTGCAGAATTAATTCAGCTTGAGAATGTGTGTTTTTAAGTCTGGTTCTGTTTACTGTTCCGCGCTCGTTGTTTGCTCATTGCTGCAGACGTTTGTTCAACAAACCATAAATCAGATCATAATTGTGTAAAGCAATTTCTCCCTCATAGCAGCGGTTTATTTTAGTGGGGGACTTCACAAGATTAAGTTTCATTTCTTCAGCTTAGGCTTTAAAGCTAGCCAGGCTGTGCTTCTGTCTTCTTCTCTTAAGAAGCAATCCTTTTTAATTTTTATTTTTGGTCTAAAGCAGAGGATTTGCTTCTGTGTCTGAAAGAAGGGCTCGGATGACAGCCATGGTTTTAGACACATGCTTACAGCCATGAGACAGGAGAGCAGGTGGAGACAGATACACTAAGTCGTCTGGAGCTGCTGTATAGCAATGCAGAGAAGCTGCCTGGCTGCCTCCCAAGTGTTGCTGCATAAAGAGGCTAGAACAGACGCTGACTGCATTGATGTAAAAAGTTTTCAGTTAACTTGGCTAGAATCGTGCTTACAGATTAACTATTTTGTCTGTTGGAGAACGTTGCCACATTTATTTATTTTTAAACCCTGGAGAATCTATTATCATACGGTGAAAACATCACACAATGCCTTCCTCAGAGGCAGAGAAGGCAGGCTACTGCAGGCGGGGTATCCTGCCCTTATAAATCTCTCTTTGTAATTTCAAAATCATGTAAATGCTCAGCTGTGCCGGTGCCTTCATTTCCTCAGTTGCTTTTTTGTGGAAGTGTCCGACCTCAACGTTTGTGCTTAAAAACCACACGTATCAGTTTGATGAATTTCTTAGAAGCACTTGTGGCCGGTAAATGAAACTCAGGGAACAATCTTTCGCTGCTGCGTTTGAGGTGCAGACGGTTTTCTTCAGGCTTCCTGTTAGCCTGTGATTTTATGGATGCATCTTCCTCGAGAGGAAAATATTGTTTGTATAGGTGGTTGAGTCCGGAGTGGGGAAAACTGCCGTCGTGCTGAATTCTGCCTCCCAGCCTTCTGCTGCTCAGCAAGTAGGAGTACGGTGAAATGACCACAGTTTAAACTTTATATAACATAATTTCAATCAGGGAGCACGAGCACACGCCTTACAGAGGGTTATATTCAGATGTATCCTGGAAACCTCCTGCGACTTCTTTGTTTGAGGTGGGTGCCAA
The DNA here is from genome assembly GCF_964035555.1 of Netta rufina. Classification (NCBI taxonomy): domain Eukaryota; kingdom Metazoa; phylum Chordata; class Aves; order Anseriformes; family Anatidae; genus Netta; species Netta rufina. The sequence goes on along the minus strand of NC_140148.1, from coordinate 1,536,107 downwards.
CCTTGCCAAACCTGAAAAGAGAGAAAAGTCCTGCAGCTTCTTAGTAGCGATGATTTTTAACTTCTCTGTTTTAGATCTGGTTCTTGGCTAGCAGAGAACTGATATTTCTCTTCAGGTAATGTTGCTTAGTAGCTTATTGAGCTTTACTGTTGATAGCAATAATAGTAGGAAGACTTCTTACCGTGTTTGTTACCAGGATGGAAAGTGAAGCAGGAAGAAATCAAAAGCAACAGTCACTGTGGTTTCTTCTTTGAGGCTGGATTTTAAACAGTTGATGGAGCGTAAAAGGGGAAATAAATTTATGTATCTTCTGGGAATTTATTTTTGTGTACTTTTATATTCCCGTTTTGTTTTTTTTTAAAGATTCAGTAAATAGCCTATGCCAACAGCAGCCTAGAATGGATGCCTAAAATAAAAAGTCAGCAAATCAGCTCCCTGCGCCCAAGATACTTCCCTGGGGAGTTTTCACTTATCACACGAGTTACAGCATTAAAGCCAGCAGCAGTGAAAGGAATGCACCTTGCTGCCCTGTTTGCAGTGTCACTAATATAAACAGAAATCCAGGAATGCCTCTGGCCTTTTTTCCTCTTTACTGAAAACAAACTAAATGCAGAATTCTCTGAGCTACCAGAATTTGTCTTTGCTCTTTGTCTTACTAATTAGATAATCTTGGTCTGGACTCGTAAGGATATTCAAATAGGGGTGTAGGCGAGTGCCATGATTGTGTTATTTTCGGAGCGTGATTTACGGGAAGATGGGATTGTTTTGATGTTAATGCGAGTTAGATTATTAAAATTGCGCCAGCAAAACCACGGTGCCTTATTGAAGTAGGTGCGATGCGTTTGATGGAAAACACAGCTGCTGATCCTTGAGGAAAGTAAAGCTGGGTTGTGTCTGGAAGTTGGTTGGGATTTCATTCCCATCTCCTTCCTCTCCTCCTTCCTTCTCACGATGATGCCTGATGAGGTTACGGAAAAATTTAAACGAAGTAAAGAAAGAAAAGGAAGGACTCTTCCTGCCTATACAAACAGAGTCAGAGGAGCATTCCCTGATAGAACAGGCAAACGGGAGAACTTGAAATTGCATTTATTACCTGTTAATAGTATGTTTTGGAGAAGCTTCTGTTGGAACGAAGTACGCTGCTGCCTTCTTCTCACGTGTCTCTAACAAGCTGGGTTTACATGCTGATTTCTAAGGGTGCTTTTATTTGGCAATCAAATAATCTCTACATTTAGCAGGTTGAAGTAATTCTGATAACCATCCCGGAGTCCTGCTGCTGTTACAAGTAGGTGAAAGCATCCAGTAGGTTGACATCTCGTTTTTGCCATGCCTTGTAATCTCTCTATTTATTACTTGAAAGCTTAATTTCCAGAATAATAACAGCAGAAACGGTATTTCAGCTCAAGTTGGGTTTGATAAGCTCTTAAAAATATTAATGCAAGATGGCAAGTGGAGAATGTGCTGTGGGAGCTACCAGATGTTTGTGGCGCTGAAAAGTTGATATAAATAAAAGGCTCCAGAGGGGATTATGGTCTTGGTGGTTTGCAGGGGATCAGATCTGCAATCCCATTTGAGTGCTGCAGCAGTGTTTGGCGTCCCCAGTCTCAGCAGTCGATTGACAAATTCGGTCCCGCTTAATTTTCTGCTTTTGCTTGTTCTCTGATTAGGCGTCGTACCACTTAGGCATTTTTCTTTCAGTTATTTTCAACTCCTCAGGATTCTGCTGGGATTTTAGAGGTGTGAGGTATTTCTAACAGCGTGTCACTCGTACAAGAGAAGAACAACCTACAGAGGGGAGAAAAACCATGCTGCTGCCAGCCTGTTCTCAGAATGAGAGGCTTCCCAGGGATCTTAGGGAGTGTGCTGGGAAAGAGTAGTTTTCCTGAGCAGCTTTATCTTTTAATGTGGAAGGTGAATTTGGATGATGTGGAAGTGCAAATGTTGTACTCTTAAGAAACCAACCAACCATACCAACAAAAACCAACTGTTAAATTGGCAACTGAGTTACTTGACAAGTGACAGGTAACAATTTACAAGTAGAAGCCAAAGCTGTAAAATACTTTGTACAATTTGCCCATGAGGGAGAATCTAAAATAAAGAGTTCATGGGCCATAACAAGTCCTTTTGAAAACAATCGGATTTCTTATTGAAGAAAAGTGTGCTCAGGCCAGTTGTTCCTCCAAGTCCTAAGTTCAAATAATGTTTTTCCTTGCAAGAGGAGAGAAATGAGGTAGAATGGATCAGCAGGAGGGAAAAGAGAAGAGGTGAAGAGCAGAATTTCAGGAAGTAGTAAGATTTATTCCTTTTTAATGTAGGCATGGTCTAAACTAAAAAAAAAAAAAATGTGTGAGGAAGGTTAACATCAGAGGAAAATAGTTGTGATTTAAGATTTAAGCTGCACATATCTTGGGACATACCTCAAAAGGATTAAAAATGGAAATAAAAAGAGTGAAAGATGGGGCGGACATCTACTGAAAACAGGAGCGATGACTTAAACACAATAGTGCTCGAAAATCCCTCCCAAAAGTTTGATTTTGCTTTTAAGAATTTGTTTACTTTTCCTATTTGTTAGCATGGACGTGATTGTAAGATACGTTGGGTGACTTACGGTTAGGGTTAGGTGGCGTTTGAGGGGATAAAGATTTCTGCATCTGGTCAAACGACAGCGTGAAGCAGTCTTAGAAGAACATCTAAAATACAACTTGCTTTAATGCCTGAAGATCAGAAATTTTCAGCGGAGGATTTGTTTATAAAAGGAGAAGGTTATTTGGAGAACCTTTGGCTGCTTTGTACCGCCAGCTTCCTCTGTCTTTCCTTTACTTTTAGCTCTTTGTGATTTATCTGGAGGTATTTGGAAGGAGAAGGGGTGGTAGATGGTCTTCAGCTAAATAATGCTGGGTTTTCTTTCCTTTCTTATGAAATGTGTGTAAAAATTGTTATTCTCCTTACAATGTTGACATTTCACTGGCAGTGTTCCCCTGTTTCGTTTCCTCTTTCCTTCCTATCCCGTAAGAGTTTCGTAGACATTGTCATTTCTGTAGATGACAGCATTTTTTCCTTTTCCTCCCTTGTTTTGCAACAGGAGAATTGGTTTAAGGGGGGAAAAAATGGAAAGAATGGACAAGATCCCTTATTGTTGGAATCTTTCTTGAAGTGGAATTTTAGGAACTAAATTTAGGAACTGGGTTGACCTGCCAATGTTCAGTGCATTGTGAGCATTTTATTAATTGCGTTGAAAATATTGTTTCCTAGATAACTCTTTACATTTTCATTATGTCGTATCCACCAGCCCACCACCTCCAAAAAAAGCTGGGAGGAGGCTAATTCTGGGTGTTCTGACTTACGATGAATTATCTGGAATAAAGCGAATTAAGGTGTGTGTGTCTGCATCAGATCCTCAGTTAAAATCTTCCTTTTATGCAGCCTCCAGAGGGCCCTGTTGTGACCTGGGGACTTTGGCCTTCTCTTATGGGCCTGGCAGCTTCAGGTGGAATAAAAGGGAGTGAGATGAATGAGATGTGAGGGCTGTGTTTTAAATAACACAAGGTGCCCATCGAAACTCTGGGTGTCGCTTTGAGTCTTGATGGCACTTACCAGGGTCGATAGCATCTTTTAATCTGGAGAGCACAGAAAATAGAGGACACGGTGCACGTCCTGCTGGCTTTCCAGTGGAATGCACCAACCACCGTATGGGCAGGAGTTATTCTTCCCTCAAGCTCAGTTATGGTTAAACCTCTGCGTCTCCTCCTCACGTTTGTCCTTTCCAGCTTGCTTCTTTTTTTCCAGGCGGCGATTGGCTTCTTGTTCTTGAAGAATTACTCACCTTACTTTGTTCCGGAAGGATAAGCCTCTCGCTTTTGTAAACCAGCTTCCTTTCAAACGTAGATTCTTGATACGGGTCACTTTCATCTTTGGAAAGCGTTCATTTCTAATCTAATCTATTTTTATTACTGCAGGTCGTTTGCTACGACGGTGCAGTTTCTTCTACAGCAGCACGTTAATAATTAGGGGATTTTGTGCAACCTCTGGAGCTCGCTGGGCCTGCCTTCAGCCTGCGTTTGGAACGAGGCGAGATTTCCTGCCACAGGCGAGGTAATGGTTGCAATCAGTATCGCCTGGCAGCCGGGGTGAAAGCTTTGCTGAGCCCATCATCGCTTCCTTCTCTGGTATTCCAAGCAGGAAAAGTGGCGTGATGTCCTCTTTAGCATATACATTAAAATCTGAAAACTTACTCATCACGGTTAGGTAGGATTGCATACCCATTTGCTTCTTCACTTAACTTGCCTTTTTTTTTTTCTTCTTTATGGCAGCAGACTCAGGCCTTCCATTGTCACTTTCAAGGCTGTGAAGAATGCGGGAAGATAATGGCCTTTTCCTGTGCTTCCATTTCTCATCCCCCTTGTTTTATTGCTCCTCTTATCTTTGTCCCTCTCCTTTTCTCTGCATATCGTGCTGTTCTTGGGTAGTCTTTGCTCTGTGCTTGGGCGCTCTTCGATACCGTCGCTTGTCCAAGAAGTAACCACCCCAGCTTTTGAAACACGTAGTTGAAGCACGTTCATTTCACAGATGTCAGTAAACTCACTTCCAGTGAATAATGCTCGCAGAAGATGAATATACTTGAAATTTTCTATTGTAAACAACTGGTTTCTTAAAAGGTAGTTCGTTTATCATGAGAGGAAGTAGAAATCAATGGGCTGTTCAGCACAATTGAGTCATTCTGAGGCCTGTTCTAGAACAATTGCTTGAGCTGATGCTCCCCACCTCTCTCAGACCAAGTCTTTGCTGCTCACAGAACACTTCAGAGGGTTGATTCCCACAGTGGGTGGAGTTTTGAGCTGAGATGTCTTGGTACGGCTGCTATGCCAGGAGGTAATTGTTAGGACAGGGTAGCAAGGGAACATTTCCTGTGCTTCAAAAAAGGCTGATCTGACTCCGATTCCTAGAGAAATTTTCTTCATCTGGAAGTGGTTGTGAGTGAGGTGAGAATTATTCTTATTTTTTTAACTGTAATCTTACATATGTCCAGAGACAAGTGCTCTTTGTTGCTTATATCCAAGAAAGTCGGAGACTTGGATCTTGTACATGGGCTTTTTGGGATCCGTAAGATAACATTTTGTCTTTTCATTTCCTGTGCCTTGGTATCTATGCTTGTACCTTCACACTTGTCCCTGCCTTTTCTGGCCAGAACAAATTTTGATATCTATACTATTTATAAAATGTCTTCAAAATCTGCCTGCAGCGCTTTGGAATTCACTCCTAGTTCAGAGATGCCAGCGCTGTTCCTAAAGATGTGTGAACTGGTAAAATATTAAGTGCTCGTGAGCAAATAAACACCAGGGGGACCCTGCTGATTTCAGAAACTTAATCTATGGAGCACGATAAATCAGCCGTGGTACTTAAAATGTGTTTAATATTGGTCCGTACCAGGAGAGCCCCTCGGTGCTTGAGGGTGGAGCAGCACATGGCAGTTGTAAGGATGTGTTTCAGTGGATTTCTGTGTGTTTGGGAAGCAAGGCAAGTGGCAAAACCTCCCTTGTATTTATTTTTTTTAACAAATATTTACCAAAAAAAAAACTAATGAATATTACATTTTTATTACTATTTTCTGTAGCATTAGAAGTGTTCATGCTCTCATTTAATACAGGTAAGACAGTTGGTTGCCATATTGAGCAAGGACTATGATACAGTTTAGCATCTTTTTTCTTAACTGTATTTAATTGCCTCACAAAGCATCTGCAGAAAGCTTTGATGTACTAAACTCTGAAAGTATTTTCCAAATAGTAGAAAATCTCTAAAATCTAGAACCTGTGTCCCCTTTGGGCCCTTTTAAAAGGGTAACGAATGACGTGCTGGCATGCAGCAATTCTATTAGCATGCTGTCACAACTTTTATTACCATCTGCCTATCCAAGCCATCTGGGAGGAAAGGATATAAGATAGGAAAGTGACAGTTACTCAAAGGAAATTAAATAGGCCCGTGGATCTCTAGCTCATGCGTTTTTGTAGCCTTCAGAGCACAGGAGCTTTCTCAAACTTCCTTCCATAAGGAAGGTGGAGGTGATGTTTAGATGCGTCTGACAGAGAAACTCCAGCTGAAACACAGAAAGTAAAAGTTGGGATTTTTCTTTAAAAAGTTTCGAAGTCTGTAGACTTCCCCAGTTATGTGATCAGTGGTCGTGGACTTTTGGTGTTTGCTTCTGGAAGACCATGGGATTTTGGGGTCCTACGAGCCCTGCAGACCGGGAAGTCATGGAAATTCAGTGTCTCCTTGGGAATTCAGGGTCTGCTCTCCAGCCAGGAAAGCTCTCAGCTTCTCAGGGTGTTAAAACAGCCCTTGGTGAATGAATGTGCTGTTATGACATAAAAATACGTTGTTGTCTCCTCTTTCCCTCCTCGTTAATCCCTCATTTTTGTAAAGGGAGGTGTTAGCACTGAATTTACCGCGTCCTGGGGAAGGAGCCACTGGAATCTTTGAACTCTGCAATCTCCTTTCGTGTCATTTTACCAGAAAGCTGGGTAAAATTTTACCTTCAGCTGTCTGGTAAACTGAAGTCTTCCTGCAGAAAACTGCCTGTTGTTGATAAATGCCTTGTGTGGGAGCACACGGGAGGGTAAATCCCAAAGTTGAAGAGTGGTTCCTCTCCTAGGCCTTGTCACTTCACTCGGAAGCCAGCCCAGGAGAGCAGCATTGTGACCTCACAGCGTCACCGGGGGGATGCTGAGCAGGCGTTGCAGTTGGCTCACCGACTGTTCTTCGGGGCGTCTCGCAGCGAGGAGCTGTGCCCAAAATCCCTGGGAAGAGGAGAACCAAATAGGATTTTAGCTCTGGGATTTCATTCTGAGCACTCTTTTGACCAGGTATATCAGGAGATGCATCCCTGGAACTATGTTTTTACAAAAAAATCCGTATCGCGTCTTACTCTGGAGTTCTCTGTACTTGTTGTGCTTTCTTCTCATCAAACCTTCCTACTTGTCACTTTTCTTAGGCTTAGCATCTTGTTGCTCTGTGTGCAAAGTTGCTGTCAGTGAGCTTAGGAAGCTTTGTCCTCTCCCTGGCTGCTTGTTCTCTGGAGATCAAGTTTTGATCACGTTTTGTGCCTGGGTGTTTTGGGAAACCTGTGCTACGTAACAGTCAGGAGATTAAATGTATGATGTAGATTAAAAATAGCAGCGAACAGAGCAATAAAACAGCCCGGCTGGACTTGAGCAGTGCTGCTGTGAGCCCTAAAGAGAAAGAAAAAGCTTGGGTCTCTCCTGCCAATAGACTAAAACCAGCAAAAAGGCATCGTTTCCCCAGCCACGATCAGGATGAGGTAGGGTTCGTTGGGGTTTTTTTTGCTACTTGTGCTGGAATGACAACTTTTATCCACCCCCCAAACACACGTGGCTGGGGACAGTGAAGAAATTATGCCCTTGGAGACAAGACTGATTGTTGCACATGGAAGGGCAGTTTAGCTAAGTGTTCAGAACTAATGTCTGCTAATTTTGGCTTAATTTGAGTGACACAGAGCGATTTAATTGAGTTTCATTGGAGGAATGGTGGTAATTTTAAGTTTAATGTAATAAAACCTGCAGCAAGTACCTAAAGTGAATATTGATGTCCCTTTCTTTTTTAAAGTGCTGAGTTGTTTAACCCCGTTCCTCATTGCACACGCGCAGCACAGACTGCAAACGCAGGAAGGTTGTGAAGCGTGCAGTCGGGTGGGCACTCGGTTTTACGGCAGCGTGGGTCTTCAGGAGTTGGTTGTTTGGCCCTGAGCTTCGTTCCAGGAGATGAATTTCCATTGCTTAAGTAGGCATCTCTGCAGGGTTAAGTATTTCTCAGCTGCTAAAAGCCAGTATCTCTTTTTCAGTGATTACATGGACTCATTTGTGCTTTTTTAAAGGCAATTAAACTTTAGGGGGAAAAAAAAAACACAACACGCTCGTTTTATGACTAGATAATACCTGTGTGCCAGGATTGCCAGCTGCTTTCTGAAGGTGAATATGACTCAAAACCCAAGTAAACAGCTGTAAACTGAAGTGGAGACTGGTGGGAGCCTTGCTTGAGAGAGGTCTGGTCTCTGATGATGTGAGAGTCTCCAAATGAAAGTGGGGAGCAGTAGTGAGCTCAAGCGGGGGCCTGAGGGTGAAGCAGTAAATCCCAAATCAAGCGGGGGGTCTGCTGCTTAAGTCATGAACTCCTTGAAGGAGTTTATATGCCGGGTTTCTTCCCATAAAGAGCTGGCATATTGAAAGAATAAGTGGAGGTGGTATATTCCCTCCTCAGAAAACATATGGTAACACTTCAAACCGCTGAAATGGAACAACATATTTTGAAGGTGTTGTGGGGAGGGAGAAAGCATAGAAAGCACGATTGCCTTAACTTGTGTGCCACGGGTTTTAACGGCGCTCCTGAAGTTTTCTCTCTTGTCCTTAGCTTTGGTTTTGTTTGTTTTTCTTCGTCTCTTTATGGGGACTTCCAGGGTGAAGATCTAGTATAACTTTCTTCCACTGAGTTGTGAAATTCTGTTTAATCTTCAAACTGGCGATGTCAAGGGTGCCGAGTCCTCCTCCTCCGGCAGAAATGTCGAGTGGACCTGTAGCAGAGAGCTGGTGCTACACTCAGGTAAGCCCGCGCTGCGTGGGGATGCTCCAAGGTAACCACCCCATTAGAACCTGTGGCAAGAAATGGATTCCAAACAAATTTAGGTTCCAGATTTTCAGAGGGCGTCAGACTTGCTAGCAATGAGCATTCACTGAGGCAACTGCAGAATGTTGCTCTCTGCCCTTGTTGGACCATGGCGGTGTTGGAGGAGCTGCAGTGGTCCAGCCACCTCTGCCAGCCGTGTCCAAACTCTGTTGTCCTGTGCCTGCAATTTATTCGTGACACGAGTGACTCAGTAAAACTTGAAGAATTTCAATTTTTGTCTTTTAAGATGATTTGCATGAATGCAAATGACCCTAAACTGCCTATTATCTTCTCTTTTAAGATTAAAGTGGTGAAGTTTTCCTACATGTGGACCATAAACAACTTCAGCTTCTGCCGAGAGGAAATGGGTGAGGTCATCAAAAGCTCAACCTTTTCATCTGGAGCCAATGATAAACTCAAATGGTAAGTAAGAAGCACAGAAGTGAGGTTCGCCCTGCTTGTACAGCTGTGTGAAGGAGCTTGGGGCTCTGTAACAAGGATATTTTGCTGTCCTTCTCTGTGCTGCATAGAAATGCTTGCTTCCTTGGATGCACAACGTTCACACAGGGAGAAAGTACTGTTGCTTTAGCATAATGTTTGGACCCAGAACAAATGTGAGGATGTGGCCATTAGAAATGTTCTCTGCTAATGGAAAACAGCAGAAGTAGTAGTGGAAGGTAGAGCTGGAAGGGAGACCGTATCCTGCCTTGAAACAGAGGCATGGCATGGAACATTATTAATCTGTCTTATTTTTTTTCTGTCATAAATAACTGATGTTTATCTTAGTAAGCTCTTAGAAGCCAGTGAGAGTTTACAGCCAGGGTATTCAAGCTCCACTTCTGCCTTCCAGCTTCAACCCCTAATACTCCAGGTTGTTAAAAAGATCATTTTTGCCTGCACTCTAAATTTTCTTTCCTGCAATTTTAGACTATTGCTACTGTATTACCTTTCTCTTCATAGCAGCTTTTTATATATTCAGAGACTTCCATAGTTATTTCCATCATCCCTGTCCCTGCGTTTTTAGTTTCTGCTTTTTAAAGATGACTTTTTTTATTTTTTATTTTTTTTTACCCTTTTCTGGTCCTTCACAACCTTTCTCATCTTCCCTGAGGAAGTGTTTTGGCGTTTTTTCTTTAAACCTCCTTAGTCTCGATTGCAGCAAGTTAGCCACTAAATTATTTAATTTAGGGATGTGTATGTGCGATATAATTTGTGTTCCCTTCCTTCGGGTGGCAGACCTGTGCTTTCGTTGGACTGCTTCTTGTTATTAAATTACTTACCTTTATAACCTTTGCTAGTCAGATCTCATTCTCATGCCTTGGTCTTCGTGATTTTTGTCCCTGTGTGTTTGAGCTATTAGTCATTCAGCATGGTTTTTGCTGCTTGTTACACGATGTGTCAAGTTTCCGGTCATGGAAGTGCTTATGAGTTACCTTTTTCTTGCACTTATGCTACTTTTCCTTCACCCAGGAGTAGTTTTCTCTTTTTTGCCCTAGTATTAAGCTTTTGAGAAGCTTTCAGCCTTCCAGAAATCCGTGTTTTGCCTTTGAGCTGTTTCCTGTGGAACTTTACCTCTCGTTTCTCTAATATTTTTCAATTCTTTGAATCCACTGCCTCTATTCTGCTGCTTCTTTCGCTTCCCTTCTGTGAAGGTTGTCACGCATGGTGCTTTTCAATATTCAAAACTACACCCCCTTGGATACCCCTTCTGCACCATGGTTTTTGAACTGGTTTGCCCATATTACTGCTTATGGGTCATTACCTTTCTTGAAGATGTAGCATGAGGCTGACTGTAATGCACAGTTCCAGTCTCTTTAGCTATCTGTTTTTTTTCCTTGTGGTTCAGCGGTTGTTAAGCAGAACTTGTTTGCTGTACTTTTTAGTGTGAAAATGCTACTGCCCTTTCTTTGAAAGCTCTGAATGACCTTCCAAAAACTGTTCCTGACATCTCATTCAGATGCCTGCTTCTACAGGTGTTTACGCGTGAACCCTAAAGGCTTGGATGAAGAGAGTAAAGATTATCTATCCCTCTATCTGCTGCTGGTGAGCTGTCCAAAAAGTGAAGTTCGAGCAAAGTTCAAATTCTCCATCCTGAATGCTAAAGGAGAAGAAACAAAAGCAATGGGTGTGTAAAAACGCTTTCTATCTGTAGGGGTCAGTTGTTTGTCTTTTGCTGTTTGATCAAGCAAGTCATTCAGCTGTTGTTTGAAGCACCGTGTCTTTCTTTCAGAGAGCCAGCGAGCGTATCGATTTGTACAAGGCAAGGACTGGGGATTCAAAAAATTTATTAGAAGAGACTTTCTTCTGGATGAAGCCAATGGACTTCTTCCAGATGACAAACTCACTCTCTTCTGTGAGGTAAGTCTTCCTGTGCAGCTGAAAGAATAGCAGTTCCATTAGCTTCAGGTAGATGTGACCTTATTTCTCATCATTGCTTTTAAGGAGTCAGAGGTGTCAGGAGAAATAGTGGCTGTTTATGTAGCACTTAGATTTTATCTGTGTGCGTGCGTGCCTCTGTGTGCGGTGGCTCTTTCTGCGTGTGATTCATTCTATTTCACTTCCATTTATTTTTTGCTACTTTATATTTGTCTCTTACCTGTGATGGTGGTAGGAATTAAGCATGTTTGATTATCATTTCAGTTCTGATTTAATATTACCAACCATCTGTTTGTACTCCGTAATTTGAAATTCACTTGGGATGAGAACCAGTGCTAGCTCTGTAGTGAAAACTGTCATGCCTGTTACTTCCCTACTGAGTAAAAAAGGCTACTTCTGTCTTTTGAGTGTTTCTGTACATCTAACAGAAACAAAAAGGTAAGATAAACGAATTCTGCAGTAACCATAGGTTTTGTTTGTTGTGTTGTTTTTCTGCAACTGCTTACAAAATTCTTACTTCACTAATACTAATTTCAGATGAAGATGCAGACAGTAATTTCTAAAGCTAGATGTTTAAGTCTAGGAAACTTAATGGGCAAATATAATCTCTAATTTAGTGTCTCCAGAGCCTCTGTTGTCTATTTCTATCATTTTGTTAACTGCAAAATAACTCTTCATAGCTGTGATTTTTGCTAGAATACAGGTAGAAAAAGTTGTCCTCTCTTCAGGTCTCCCGCACTATGTTTTTGTGGGAGTTATCTTTTCTTTTGCTGCATTTTCTTCCAGGATTAAAAGGGATGCTTCAGTCCAAGTTTGACAGCTGTTTGGTTGTGATGTTGGATTTCGGGTTTTGTAGCTTGGTCTGGCCATCATAAACATTCCCGTCCATAAATTAGCCAACATCTCCTGAAGGATTTGTGCTCAATCATTGCTTAAACCACTGCTGTCATGGAGGGAGCCCTTCCTTCAACACTTCTAGCAATGTGGGGGAAGAAGAGAGCGATGTCTTGGGTGACACCTCCATATGTCTGGCAATTACTCTTTCCTTCATAATAAATGAGCCAGAGAACTCAAGAATTGTGGAGTAAAACTCAAAAAAATGATGTCAGAGAAGGGAATTTGCGATTTGTGATGTAGGGAAAGCTGAGATCCACCAGTAGGCTTAGCAACCAGTACCAAGGCAATCAGTCCACTTTTTACTGAAATACTCCCTTCAAAAGCATCTGTTCAATGTTTTTCTTTCTGCTGGATGAAAACTTGCTGCTGGCTTCACCTGCCCTTGCTAGCTTCTGTTTTCTCTTTCAGTTTGTTCCACAGTCTATTATATAAGAAACCTGAAGTTTATAGTTCTGTTAAGGGAAGAAAGTTACGCTGCATGGAAACAGTTTGGAGAGAACTTTCAACAGCTTGCCTTTTTTTTTTTTCCCTTCCTTCCCTGAGCTTATAAGTCTCCTAGCATGTAAACAGGTGTGCCGTATGCTCTCCTAACACTTCCCTGCTGGTCACAGGTGCCAAGTGATACTGCTCACATCTGTACTTTCAACAAGCATGTTTTGTATGTAGAAACCCCCTAAAGAGTTAGCAATACTTGATGTTGAGACACTTGTTATGTGGAGATACCTTGGGGTTTTCTGTAGACCAAAAGGTTGCTGAGTGTCTCTGCTGTGCCTTCTCATTGCTTTATTAAACTTAAAAGAAAAAAGCCTTTTGCTCTCTGCTCATGGCCAGCGCTGAACTTGGATATTATCTCCCTGAAAATGCTATTAAGGCAGAGAATGATGATTCTTGTCAAGCATTTCAAATCTGACCTCGTTTACTTGTCAGTTTGGGGATTCTTCAGCCTCTGTTTTGCAGATGGGGTTGATTGTTCCTATCCCAACTGGATTATTTTTTGCTGTTTAAATTATATTCCAACATCATAGGTAAATGCATTATGGCAAATCTCCAAAAAGAACAGTGTTCCCAAAGTTACGGCAGTAGTTCCCTTCTGAGCTAGGTAGTGTTTAGTTCCCTTGCTAAGATGTTGAAAATAGCTTAAGCAAAACTTTAACTATTTTGACATCTGAGGCTGGTTACCGCTGTGAGTCTACCAGTCTGAACTCATTACGTGAAAAAACATGTTTTATATTTTTTTAATGTGAGTAACTGAATTTCTTTCACGTATGAAGAGGATTGACTTGTTGATTTAACTGGAGACACAGATTGATCACAGACCAGTCAAAAATACTTGTAGTGTTGGACTCCAGCAGGGGACCTGCATCTTAGAATTTCTTCTTAATGAGTCTGAGTCCGTGTTACTGGTCTGGAAGTCACAGGGCAAAAAGATGTAGCAGTCAAATTAATGATGAAGAGTATTGCCTTCCTCACATTTGCTGTGGCAAATCATTATTAGTGCTTTTTTGGCAAGCAACATCTGGTATTTGTTCATTTCTGAGTGTTGTATAGTTTATGCAAGATGAACTGGAATACCCAAGAGTGCCTGCCATCAGAAACCCACTGGGGGTTTGTCAAGAGTTGGGGTATGTGCTGTCAGCAGATTTGCCTTAACAAGGTGCTTCTGTCATCTCTCTCACTTCGTAATTTACAACTTTTACTTTACTGGGAAGCTTCCTTGGCTGTCCATTGTTCTCCTTTGGCCATTGCTTATTAATAGAACTGAAATTTAACCTGGATTTGACAGCAAATCCAGCAACTAGTTTCCCATATGCTTCCTTGTCAATCATCTTGTTCCTTTATTCTTTGTTATAGCAGGGTAGCATTAGTCACTCTGATCTCTTCTAATTGGAGTCTGCTACAGAAGGCATACGATTTACTGTGTTTAACAATAATGCTTTGGTACTGAAGACACTCTTAACTGTTCCCTTTGTGTAGGTTATTCATCAGCCAGGATGGTTGCATATGGTCTCTGCCTAACCATGTCTGGTTTGGAGTAGGTGGTCAGGAATCTTATCTACCTTCTCCAAAAATTCTTAATTATTTGGCATAAAGTTCCTTTTTAAACCCACTTGTACTCTTTGATATATATATTTTTTTCTTTTTAATGCGATGGAAACATTGAACTCTCCGCAAATGCAACTCTGGTGCTGAACCAAAAGCAGCAAACTATTTGAGGTGCTCAGAATGTCCTGCGCTGCCCTGACACTGCTTTTGTATGCATGTGTGGCTGAAGTGCTCACTTGTAGAAGTGCTCTGTATACTTCATTTTCATTTGTACTTCTGTCTGTATTGCATTATTGATTTGGGAGGGTTTCAGAGTGTTGATAGAAGGAAAAAAGTAGGTCAGGAATGATGTCTATAAAAGCAGAACATTTAAAGTTCTGCTTCTTGGAAAGCCATATAATAAAACTTGTTAATTCGCATGGAAGTGTCATTAATTTATGCACACAACTTAAAAAATTGATGTAGGGAGATTGGTTTTCCAGTGTGGATTTATGACTTTTTGGTTTGTTTTTTTTTTTTTTTCCATTCCCCCCAGGTGAGTGTGGTACAAGACTCTGTAAATATCTCCGGCCAAAATACTATGAACATGGTGAAGGTTCCAGAGTGCCGCTTGGCAGATGAGCTGGGAGGGCTCTGGGAGAACTCGCGCTTCACGGACTGCTGCCTGTGTGTTGCAGGCCAGGAGTTCCAGGCTCACAAAGCCATCCTAGCAGGTAAGTATTGAGCTGGTTGAGCCTTAGTGGGATGGGAGACGACAGCGCAATGACAAGTGAAATACTCTGATACGGTTGTTTTATGGTTGTTTTGGTGGGTTTTATTTTTTATTTTTTTGAGTTACTTTTTTAAAGGAGGCTTCTGCAGCTTTTTTATCTGCAGAGCTGTAGTAAAAGGCTTTTTGTGAACCGTTACAGGGAAGGAAGAAATATCTACTCCATTTTTAATTGCCTGCCTCCCCCGCAAAGAGAGGATGGTAGGAGGATTCCTTTGTGGCTGTAGTCTACTATAATGTATTCCTAAAACATTTGTAAGAAACAGTTACCAGAGGAATACTTTGTTGTAAAGTCAAGAAACATACCTTACTGCCTCTGTGCTCTTCAGCCTTGTTTGAAAGGACTCAAGAAATTCCTGCAAACTCATTCTCCCACTTTCAAGCTGCATTGGCCACATTACATCACAACCTGTGTGCTTCACCTGTTCTACTCAACTTGCTCTGTCTGGAGATACATTATTTTTTTTCCTTCATTATGTATCATGATGGGGTTGATGTTGGCAGGCTACACTTAGCTCATCCTGAAGAGCAAGGGAGCATCTCTAACCATGTTTTATTTTTCCCTCTGCTGTAGCACGTTCCCCGGTTTTCAGCGCCATGTTTGAGCATGAGATGGAAGAGAGTAAAAAGGTAAGGTCCTGCAAGACGGAGAACTCTTCCAGCTAGGCAAATAACTCTCTGGTCAACTCTTAATATCACTGCTCAGTTAATTTCTTAGGTGGTGTTTGTGACTACTGTCCCCTTTTAACTGTTTTTCTCGCATTAGATGCAGATCTCTGCTTCAGCTGTCCTGAAGGGTGGAAGAAAGGGATCAAGGAGGCAATTGTTACCTTTCTAACTCTAGGGGAAAGAGTTTGGGGTGGGATAGGGAGAAGTAGAGGCTGTGCAATACTACTCAGAATCTTTCTTTTTCCATCTGCTTATTTTTTCCTTTCTTGTTTTCTCTCCAAGCAATACACGTTCTGAATAGTTTGTAGCAAATCTGAGAATACTTAAAGAGCTTGGGTAGAAGGAAGCCTTTAGCATCTTATCAGGATCTTAATAAGCTTCATTTCTCTGCTACAGAATCGGGTTGAAATCAATGATGTGGAGCCCGAAGTTTTTAAGGAAATGATGTGCTTTATTTACACGGGGAAGGCACCAAATCTTGACAAAATGGCTGATGACTTGCTGGCAGCTGCTGACAAGGTACAGTTGGGATTTATGGCTATTTAGAGAACCAGCAATGACGTGTGCCTTGCTTTACAGAGCTCCTTGGATATTCCTGCAGTAAGCTTTTTGTGTGATGATAGTGGTTGGGCAGTTTCTTTGAATTGTTTTATCGAATGGCTGTGGCTTGTAGGTAAACTTGGATCTAGTATAGATACATATACTTAGAGCTGCGCGTCTTAACATATAATGATCAGGAATGTCTGTCTACTGCTCATTTGTAAGACTTTTAAAATTTCAGAGGACGTTTCTATTCAACTTAATCTACCATAAGAGCTTGGGGTGAGAAGAAAAAATCAAGATGGACCTGGCTATATATATATATATATTATATTATTTTTTTTTAGTATGGTTACTACTAAATCTGAAAAGTAGCGTTCTGTCTTGGCAAACAGGGCCTGCTTCTCCTTCTGGTCTGGCTGGTATCAGCAGCTTCAAGAAATGCTCTAAACTGATGGATAGCCAAGAGTGGGAAGGTCCTGTTATTTATTTTCTTTTTGCAGTGGCAGTCCCTGCTGCTTGAGGAGAGAAGGGGTGCACTGGAGGAAGCCCTGTTGCCTAACCCTGCGGTGGTTTTGCAGGGTCCTTGCCAGGGAGGTGCCGGGGATGCTCTGACTGGAAGGCTGCTGGTAGTCCCCGTGTAGCAGGCACAGCGCTGTGGCCTTGCCAGCCAGCCAGCCTCTGCCTCCTTCCTTTTGCAGCACCAAGGACAGAAGAGCGTGCTCTGCTGGCCAGTGAGCCGTATTAACCAGTGAAAATTCGTAATATATAACCAAAATTTTATTTCCTTTTTTCTTTTTTTTCTCTTAAAAGTGAACTTAGTGCTGGTGAAAGATGCCAGTTTGACAGCACTGGAGACTAAGCCCTGAATTTATCCATCGAACAGGTTCAGCACGGGTAGCAGCAGTGCAAGATTCTCCACACTGCCCTGCCAATGTGCCTCAACTCTGACCTGGAGGGACCACCTCTAGGGGTGAGAGCGTAGTTCAGTCTCCATGCTTCTTCAGTCCTTGGATTCTCTTGTGGGTGCCAGATAGGGTGGTGGATTTGTAGATGTGGATGCATGTAACCTTGTTCCACGCAAACCACCACACAGCCATCGAGTCCCCTGTCACTGCAGACCTGGGCTTAAGCAAAAATGCTGATTTAGAGGTGAAATGCTCCATACGCCATTAGTAGTCCACTGCAACTAGAATTAAAATGGGAAATAAATGCAAGCAGATTCTTGGCCTGATTATAATCATTGCCACATATTTTATTCAATATTTAAAGAGTATTGATTGAGAGCACACATAGCATCTTTAACTGAGACAAGTGTAAGCAAGAAGCAGTACATTAAGGACAGAGTAGGCTTTAACTTCGAATTTCTTGGCTTTTAATGCAGGTTTTTTTCCTTTTAAACTCATTGTGTGTCTTTTAAAAGCAGAAATAAAAAATCTTTCAAGAAAGCACATAAAACATCTATTATTTACTCAAGAGACTGAAACAGCTTCTTCTGAGTTCCTCCCATCTCTTGGGGAAAATATGTAATTAGACCAAAACCAAAACAAAACACGTCTTCTGAGCCCAGGAGATACTATTTCAGCCTCTTGGGTAAGAATGCTATTAGGTAGGGCTTTTTTTCTTTTTTTCTGTTCTTTTTTTTAAAGTGTAATTAAGAAAGGGGGGAAGGGGAAATCTTGGTACCTGAGAGACCAGAATGGCTACTTTTGCCCAACTATGTAATTAGAAGCTGAGCTATTCGTAGTGAAAATCGAAATAAAAATTGTACATGCATGGAGGAGAATATTCAATTTACAAAGGGAATAATTTTAAGCTTCGTTTGCTGCATTTTAAGTTACTGACAGACAATAACATAAACTAATGGTTTGCCCCTCATTTGAAACTGTTTTAGTTATTGATACAGATTAAGCAAGTAAATTTGATTTGCCTTCTCAGATGTTCTGATGGGAGAAAACTGTCCTGGTTATGAGTGCCATGCCTCAATTGAAGTAATTACTGTCGCTGAGTCTTAAGTGAAAAAATGTTTCTATAATTTAAAATTATTCATCTAAATGTAATCATAACGCAACACAAAACTCGATCAGAATATAAAATCAATTTATAGCAATAGTGCTTATCATATGGTGAGCACTCCAGCTGTCCTGCAGATGAGCTGGTTACCAGCTCTCTGTTGAGGTTGACAGAGCAGCCCTTATACATCCCGTATCTTTTCTGAACGTGGCTATACACAGTGAAGAACTGGTGTTTGTATACCATGCCATCTTGAAGTTGTCTAAAAAAGCCTTATAAACAGCATGAAGGATACCCTCAAATGCAGTTCTCTCTCAGATAAAAAATAAAATAATGATCTTAAAGATTATTTTTCTAGAAATGTCACTCAGTTTAAGTCATAACGTGAGGGAGACTTACAGTGTTCAATCTTTAGAAAACTTATGTAGAGCCAACGTTACTACTTATGTAAGAACTGCATCAAATTAGCTACTCTCCTAATCCCTGTGAATTGTAATTACAGGATCTAGAATATTCAGAAATACTCTGTGTGTTTCATCCAAAGAGCAACAAAACCCTACAACCACTTCACACATACCAAGATTTTCAGAAGTATCTCAGTCTTAGTGTGCAGCTGTGGTATTCTAAAAGACTGAGGTTTGGCGTATGGGTTTTGTTTCTTGATAACAAGTGACTTACAGTTTTCTGAGCATTGACCTTTCTGAAGCCTGCCCAAGACTGCTGTGTTGCTTTTGAAAATCTTGGCTGACTCTGCATGTTTCAATACCGACTGAAGTGCTGCAGAAAGTAGAGTGTGAAATTTTATTAGAAGGCACTCTGCTAAGCATGTCCTTTGAATTTCTCAAACCATTGACACAGCCAAACCCTGCGGATCTAAAAAATGTTGAGGTAAATGCATGATAGAATGGTGGAAATAGCTTGAGAATGTGAAGTTAGAGTAGGGCTTTTGCTAGGGCTTTACAGACAAGCTGTGATGTTTTCTTTCCAGCTGGATAGCTGCAAGAAACGGGCTATTTATTTAGCATTTCAGTATTAAACTAGTAGCATGTACTTGACCAAGGCTAATTGTAAATTACAGGTCATTAATGGCAAAGAAATTGAGTGAAAGCTGCCTAAACATCCCTGGAACACCTATGGAGCATTCACTGTTAGATAGGTCTCCCCACTGAACCTGGGTAATACTATCATGCAGTAATAAAGTGAGAATAAGGATTTGGCTTTAGCATTCAGTACCTTGAAGTCACTGAGGTAGTGGTAAAGGTGAGCTGAAATTCTCATTTCAAAGCACGAACACAGCACCAGTAAGACGAGAAGCCTGGGATGAGAGTTATGGTGGGTATGCTTCCTCTCCATTGCTTTCCTCAGGGTGGGCACTCAATGATTCTCCTTTTTCGCTGGTCACCACTTCTTTCAGTACAGTTCAGATCCATGTAGCAAAGTGAAGAGGTCTGTTCAGCACAATAGAGTAGTTTTGTTACTGAAGAGTAAAGGAGCACAAGTAAGACTTCACTTCAGGCTAACTCAGGCTTTCTTTGTTGTAACTGTACTTTGGTTTGTATTTTGCAGTACGCTCTGGAGCGTCTGAAGGTGATGTGTGAGGATGCACTGTGCAGTAACCTGTCTGTGGAAAACGCGGCGGAGATCCTCATTCTGGCTGACCTACATAGTGCTGATCAACTGAAAACTCAAGCAGTGGACTTCATTAATTAGTGAGTTTACTCTTGTTCCGGGATGCAGCATCTCATGAGCAGTCACATGCAGAGTAGATTCTCCTCTGCGTTGTGCTTGGTTTTTTCCATTCTTCCATTGTGGTCCTTCCTTTATCTGGCATCCCAGAAGTGGCATTGCCGTAAGGGATGGTTATCCTTGTCCTGCTGGGACTGTGTTCAGTGTACAGCAGAGCTGTTCTGGATTTCTTTCTAAGATCATGAGAACTTCTAGCATGTACTCCCAGATACTGAGGGACTATTTGCAACTACTAGTACAACAGACCTTTCCGTAGATACAAAATGATGACCAACTACTTTGTCCAGAAACATTTTTTAGTCCTATCTGTTAGTTAACGCAGTTTTTCTCACTATTTTTTATATTGATAGAAAATGCTCCTATGCTTGGGGGGTCGGGGTAGATGAGCACTGTGCTGCTGCTGTCATCCACTTGGGATTGTGGATGTTTGAGGTGTTTCATCCTTAGGGTGAAGGACTGTCCAGCATACAGTTGCACCAGCAGAGCCAAAGCTTCTGATCTTTGCTAAGCATGCATCTAGAGTGATCCTAAAATAGTATGCTGAAAATGTCAGGTTCCTTAAGCATGTGGGAGGTACCTGTTAATCCTTGTTATCCCCAGACAATAACTTCAGATTTATTTTCTCTTATTTCTAGTCATGCTTCTGACGTCATGGAGACATCAGGCTGGAAGTCTATGGTAGTATCACATCCCCATTTGGTGGCTGAGGCGTATCGCTCTTTGGCCTCTGCACAGTGTCCCTTTCTGGGACCTCCACGTAAGCGACTGAAGCAATCCTAAAGTCCTGTCTATCACAACACCCCGTGTTTTTCTGGAAGCAGCATCAGCTGTTGCTGCTCTAACCTTGACCACCAGGTAGACAGCGAAATCTGTGGAGCTTATACTCTGTTGTTGGGGGGAAGAGACTGCTTCGTGACACCCAGACTTTTTAAAACAGCACCAAGTAACTTGGGGAGAGGGGGGAGGGTGGGCCTGGGGCTCTGGGGCTGTTCAACCTAACGAATCCCTGTCGCTGCATCGTCTGTGTGTTCCCTTCGACTTGGCTGAGTCAATTAAGTACAGGGTTCGGTTTAGGCACCGACCCATGTCAGAAAAACCCAGCAGTGGTACTGGGGGAAAACAACATCTCTGCGTCTGGCAGCACAGAACAAACCGTCAGATGCCTGGAGCGAGAGGACATTTTAGTTTTGGAGAGAGCATTGGGGGGTTAAAAAGAATTTCCAGTGAGGTTCTGGAAAGGAAGTACCTGATGGGAGCTCCAGTAGTATTTATATCAAAAAAGAGAATTTAAGTCCTTCCAGCTGAGCTAAAAACTGGACGTTTGTGTAACTCCTTATTGCCATCCAGCAACAAGAAGATCAGTTTCTCTGTTAGTAGCACTTGTATGTTAATTGCAAAAAAAAAAAAAAAGAAAAAAAAAAAGAAAAAAAAAAGAAAAAAAACACCTTTTATAAAATGACAGGTTGAAGTGAAAGGGGACAGTGAGAGGCTGTGTGTTCTGGAGGGTGTGAATAGACTGAAGGCAGCCTTTGGCAAGTCTGTATTGGTTTTGAAAGGACTAGAAAAATCCTTGATCTGGAGCGTGCCGTCTGATAAGAACAACAGTTACTGTTTTTAGATATTGTGGAAAATGTTTTTGGCATTTTTCCCTGCTTTATTTCCCTCCTCCCCCTTTTTTAAGAAAAAAAAAAAAGGAGAAATTTTATTGTTCATGAACGCTGCGTCAAAAGTCCCTGTCCTGAGTTGCTAAATGATTCTTAACAACTGTTTGTATCTGACTTGCTGACTGTATAGGAGCCAGTCCTGTTCCTTTCTATTAGTCACTCTTCTTACAGGGAAGAAGTTTCAAAATAGCTGGTAACTTTTTTTTTTTTTTTTGAAAATATAAATAATTACTATTTTGTACTGTGTGGTATCTGTTGTCTTTTTTTGTTCCAAAATGTGAAGACTCTCGAGTTTAAGACCAGCTCCCAAAAGGTTTGGTTTCAGTCTGCTGCCATGTCATGATAGTGTCATGCTGTTCCTGGAACTCAAGTGGGATTTAGTGAGGAATATTGTGCACAAAACTGCAGCACGAAATGGTTTTATTTCTCATGGTGTGTATTACTGCAATACTAGACAACGCTGGTTTTAACAGGAGCTCTGAAGCTGACCCATAGCCCTGTGTTTTACCCGGCCTTAAGTTTAAACGTGGGAAGGGAGAAGGGTATAATAAGCCATCTGGTTTATAAAATTAAGGTGCAATGCAGGATGTCTCGGCAGGAGAGACACCATCCATTTATGTCATCATTAGCCCCAGATACCCAGGGAGGTTAGATTGAAATACGCAGTGCCACGGCAGTGGCAAATTGATCTGACCTTAAGATGGTCAGGTAGGGCACATAATGGATTAGAGAGAATAACTCTGTTTTGTCTAGAAAATAGATTAGGTATCTGTTGCCTCTGACTTTTCATTCTGTTATCATACTTCTCTTACAGCCTTTTGTCCCTCGTGTGAAGGAGAACTCCATTCATACGTTCACGTGCTTAATCTATCTGCTGTCTATTTTTATCAGATGGTGACTCATGAGAGGGTCCCTGCCCTTTTTTTGTGTTCCCCCACCGAGGCTCTCATCATAAACACACACAGCCGCCTGTATAGTAAAGCCTTCCTTCTGCTTGGTTCACAAATTCCCATATTACATCTATTGCTTCAACTCTGCTAATTCCTTTTATATTGGATTTAGCATGCATTTCCTTTTAGGTAAGCAAAGCACTTAGTCATTAGGAGATTTTCCCCACTACGGTGTCAGAACTCAGACCCAGCATTTCTAGCCTATAATTGCATACAGACATGAAAAGTTCATTGCCAGGTAATTACAGAAGTTGTCTGTGTGGCTCAGTGATGTCTAATTATGCTGCAGTAACTGCATTGTTTACTGAAATGTTCAAACCTGAACGAGACCTTTTATCCTTGTCATGTTAGAGTGACCAACTGTTCGAGGAGCATCCCTGGCTCTGCCTTTCCCTGGGAAGCAGACGTGCCTGGAAGAAAGTAAACGGGTGTTGACATCGCATATCCTCAGCCTTTTTGGGGAGGTATTTATGGGAAGGCGATACAGCTTTGGCAGCCTCCTTCCCTGGAGGATGGAGAGATACCTGCAGGAAAATAATCTGTTCTGTGGCTTGTCTGTCCCAGCGCTTCCTGCAGAGCCAGGTGCATTTTCAGAATACACTGACATGGAAGGTCTGAAATAAGATATGTGAAGGATGCGCCTTGTTCAGATTGTTCCAGTTGCAGGTGAATTAATGATTTATTTGTCACTTCACTTCTTTTTGTTTATTTTTTATTTTTTTATTGTAAATGATACAGCTGAAGCCATCTGGTTATAACAACATCAGAGCTAGGGCATACTGTTCATAAACCTCCCACTGACATCCTCCCCTCCCCAGATCTGAAATGTAATTCAAGTTAACTCACAATCTGTGGCATGTGTTGTTACTGCAGAGATGTCCATGCCAGTTGAACAGTTGGAGATTTGAATTCCACAAGGAGATGGCATATTTATCAAAACAGTATTTCAGAGAGAGTGTTTTGCCATGTCTTCTGAACCGCAGTAGAGGTACCATGGGTTCAGATTCAGAATTCAGGTTGAGCCCTCCACTTGGGCTTTTAATTCCTCCTCTTCCCCCTTCTCCAGGGTGTTACAGAGAAACATTTCATCCCCGTGTGCAGTCTTTCATGTGCTTCCTTCTCCCTATTATCTCCTTGCTCCTGCTTCCTCCACTTGCTTTTGTGCTGACCTACGAGGGCTGCAGCCTTCATCTGGGTGTGGGGAGGAGAGACAAGAAGAAGAAATACCTCAATGAATCCACTGACCTCTTCCAGCAGCAGTAGGATGTACGGATGCCCTACACCCAGAAGCAGTCGGTGCTCTCTGAGGATCCAAACACCAAATATTTTTTACTTGCCAAAAGATTTCTTTCTGGCTGCCCCTTGGGCTTTGTTATTACAGAGTCAGATTCTATTGAGGTATTTTTCTTATTGTGTGAGTTTTTCCAGATGAAAGGAAACAGCTTGTCTGCTTATGAGCAGAACAAACAGCGGAGTGGGGAGAGCTGCTGTGCTTTGAAACTCTCTCTGGCTTTGTTCTGGTTCTCAAACTGCTGTTAAGGACACAATACCATCTCTTTTTTTTTTTTTTCATTTCTCCCACTTCCTTTAAGGAGCCAAAAAAAAAAAATTTTAAACTTCATTTCAGAAGGTTCTTCAACTTCCGTGCAATTTATTTTGCAAAAGGTTTTGCTGAAATAATTATCTTGTTCAGTCAGCTTGGGCCATGCAGTTTTTCTCTCTCATGACTGCAATTTAACTTGTGTTGTGGAATTACTTAACTCATTTATTTCTAATGACTTCTTTTTGTTAATCTAATACGAAGACATTTAATTATACAAGGTGTATTTTTTCCTGACCTGCTGGCCGCCCGGATATTTGGCTGCGATTTCAGACACATGCTGCAGCAAATAGAGCCTTGGCAATCCCGGTGCTGTGTGCGTCTTACGTTTCTGTGGGTGAGGTTAACCTGAAGGCTGCTGTTGGCATTGCTGATGTGTGCACAACAAGAGGGGTTGCAGCGTGCGAGTGCCAGCACGGATTGTGCAGGCAGGCAATGGGCAAATGAAACGGTGAGGCAGCAGGGAAAAAAAGCCATGACAGCCCATGAAATTATTGGGGAAATGAATTAAAAGTCACCTGCAAGGCTTTTAGAAAATATGTATAATAAAGCAGGGATGGTTCAGCATCAGAGTTGGCCTTTTAACCTGGTTGATGTTTTTTAGGCAAGGTGCAGTCAAGGAAGATCATTTGAGCTTTGGGTCAAGTTTAGCTTTGGATTTTGCATCTTGCTCCTACTTAGTGCATTAGACTTTGTCTCCCGGACTAAATTATTAAAATCACTTGAGGAACTGTGTTAATTGATGGGGTAAATTGGGAAGGGATAGAGAGAAGATAGCAATTATTCCATCAAATTATGAAAAATCACAGACAGGAGCGGTATAAAATGTAGGCCTCCTCTTTGAATAATTGAAAAGCATCAATGGCCAAAAAAAAAAAAGTTAATAGATGTGGTGGATGGTGAACTAGATGGGAACGGGATCATTCCCCCAGCCCTTCAGGAACGAAATGATGTCCTGTGTTATACTGGGATGGTTTCTCTAATTCTAATGCAGGAACGTTAACTTTGAGCTCCGCCATCAGGAAACAGAGCAAGGATTGGAAATTGTTGGCTCGTGCCACTGGGGAGCAGTGTTGAGGACGAGAACTCTTCGGATGACTGTACCAAGCTTCTAATGAAGCTTCCTGAGCCTTGAAATAGCCAGAGGTTGCGCGTTGAGAAGCGATGGGATGAGAAGGAGCAAATGAAGCCGTTTTCAAGCTGTGGTTCCAGTTCTGGAAGTCTCGTAGCAGATGTGGGGTTAACCCCGAGCGTTTTGAGTCATTTAAACGTTAGCAGAGAAGCTTTCCATCAGGCTGAGGGATCGTGTTATAGGGAGAGGTGGGTGTGCTGGTCCTCACTGTGTCATAGCAGGTCCTGCTGGAGAGCGAAGCCCTTCCAGGGCTGTCTGCAGATCTTGCTGCCACCTCTGATGTGATGCCTGGAGGGAGGACTTTTATCTGGAGCACCACCCTTAGCATGGTAACATGAAGCAGTATAAATGAGAACTGTTTTGGTTGTGTGTCATCGCTGGGATGGAGCCTTTTCTCCCATGTCTTTTCTCCTCCGTATTTTAAATTTACGGCAGGGCTACAAGGTTTTGGTTGCTTTTTTTGTTTTGTGTTCCGAGGAGAGATCCCCACTGTTGATTCTGGTTGCTGCTGCATTGCAGTTTGTGCCCTCGCTGCCTTTCTTTCCTACGAAGTTTTCTCACTCCTCTAGGCAGGTGGTGCTGGCAAAATTATTGCTTATTATTGAATTTTTGCCAAACAACAAAACACTCGACAAAAATAGCTAAACAGGATGTGGAGTTTTTAGTCTGTGGGAGCGCTGTGGCTGCCTTGCAGCTCGCAGCCAGCTCCATCATCTGTCAGACACTCGCCGGGTCTCTCAGCCCTTCGCAAGGACAACCGGCCTGTGCTCTGCGTGGCTGGTGGTCAGGGCGTGAGCAGACCCGCAATTTTTTCCTCTCTGTAGCCTGTGTTTGTAGACTGGGGAGACTGGAATCTCTCCTGCACCTCGTACAGCAAGGAGACAGCAAACCCGGACGAGATCTTAGCGTGACTCACTGTCTCGGTGTGCCGAATTGAAACAATGGTGTTCTGTAATGGTGCCTTCACCCGGCAGCCACCTCTGAGCTCGTACGTGCTATCTCCGTGCAGCTGAGTTAGGGTTTCATTGCATGCACGCTTCTCATCCACCACAAACGCGTGTGGGCTGCCAGGAAACCTGCTCACGTGCTGAACTTGCCCCGTGCAGTGGTTCTGCACAGAGGCAGGCAGCGACTGAACCGCTCGTGGTCGTTGCTTGCAACTGGAGAACATTCAGAGAGGAGCGAGCTGGGGATCCTCTTACAGATTGCACCGACCTCTGTCTCTAGGGGATGTGAAATTAAACCACTGTCCCCTTATTCCGCTCTGCCCAGCGTGATGGCGCTGCCTAACTTGGATTCTCCTGCATTTAAAAAAAAAAGAAAAAAAGCACAAATAAAGCACCTTGCAGATTTGATTTCTCATGTGATGTGGCAGATGGCAGAACCTGAATTGGGTAGCAGGCATTACTTATCTGGGGCCTGTAAACAAAGCTGAACCACGAAGCGTTTCTTAATGAGCGAGATTTATTTCTAGGTGCTGAAGCCTCAAAAGACGAGGGAAAAGAGAGGTGGTTCGCATACGGTAAATGTTTAAATAAGCCTTTTCCTACGTTTCAGCACTTCAGCAATCATTCCATCCCATTCCAGGGCTGCTGGGACTTCTAAACCTTGTAATTCTGTGAGCTCATCCTCCTTGTGGGCGCTTCAGCATGGCGTGGAGCTGGGCTGTGGGACATAAGCGGTGGTTTTGTTACACTGCTGAGCACAACAGCTCCTTTTACCTGCTGCCTGTGAACAAGCACTGGTGCTCTTCGGAGCTCCTCTGCCGGCTGTGATGATGCCGAATGAAAGGTACGGGTAGATGTTTGCTGTGTCACTTAAGCTCTGGCTGATGGGCAGGCGAAATGCTGCGGGTTTAAAAGCTGCAGCTGTTTTGCTGGGTAGCTCTGTGCTTCCCCACCAGCAGCCTGCAGCACGTGGCAAGGAGCTTCTCAGCTTTTTTGCTCTCGGAAGACGTTTCCTGCTGCACAGTCACCGGTTATTTAAAACGTGGCTTGTTAACCTGCCCCTAATGCTTGGAACCTTTGGCTGTAGGTTGGTGTTATTCAAAGAGCACGGGGGTGGATGTTTCTCTAAAGCAGCAAGGTAAGGAGGAGAGAATAAGCTTTTAGAAATAGTGGGAGGAGAGCATGATACCTTGGAAAATAGGTAGGCTGCGTTGAAGTATCAGTAACATCCAATAATGCTTTATTTTTTTAACTCCAGCTGCTTAAGACAACGAACCAGCCCCGAAACTCAAACCTTTGCTATGTTGTAGCTCTCACCATCTTACCAGAAATGCTTTTTTTTTTCCCCCAATAGGCAAGTCTCAGAGCACAGCTTTGCCACTCAAAGGTCTCATCGTTGGCAGTCTCAGCAGAAGCCATGCCCAGAGTTGGGTCTTCGTGCGTATTCCCCGTTTGTCAGCATGGGAGGCTTGGGGACGCTTGCGTTGCCACTCCCTCTGCTCATCCTGTTCTTGGCAGTGGACACGTAGCTCGAGAGCTGCCAAGAAAAAATTGGGCCGGTACCTTGTTTACAGAGGTTTATTGGATGTTGCAAGCGTGCCGTAATGTCACATCTTGTGGTCAAAGAGTTTTAAGCCATTGGAAGCTCAGCTTCCACCTGTTTTTCCAAGCTTTGGTCCCAAAATAGAAATTATATTAAAAAAAAATCACAAGAATGCCAAACCCGCCCTTTTGCTCATAAAAATTTAAATGGGGAATCGTCTCCCGAGGGCTGCTTTCGCTCTTGCGGCGCTTTGGGGGTGAAATAGCCCTTTTCCAGCCAGATGAGGAGGGATGTTTTTCCAAAATCTAGTTCCATCCCTGGGCACAAACAACCCTGTGTGATCGAAACAGACCTCGAAAGGAGCACTTCTCACAAAATAGCAGCTCTGGGGAGAGTTCCTTCCTCAGCACCTATTAATCAGGAGTTTATCCCTGTTGTCCCAGATCGACCACAGAGGTAGCCTCCTGATAATCGCCCCCAACTATTGTTTTAGTCTTCTGTGGTTTATTTATGGAGGGCTTTTGTTAGAGACAAATTTTGATAGGGACTAGAATAAATCTGGCACATCCTTGTGTCCTAAGACAAGATTAATTCTTTTTAAATCAAGTTCAGGCTTCTTTACTGGCATTCGCTCATCCGCATGTGGAAAGCAGGTTACAGTCTGTAAAGCAAAAATACATTTTTATTTTTTTTTTAGGTTGCTTGCTGTAGGTCGAGATGGCAGGAGGACAGGGGTTAACACCCAGGCATCCCGTTTTCCAGATGATTTATGTGTGTGTTGCCACTTTGGCTTCTTTTCAATTCATAAGGAGAGAAGAGGCAGCGTTTCCAAAACTAGCTGAAACTCATCCTTTTTTTAGGGCTGAGGAAGAGGAGGGGTAGAAAGGGGACTGCAGAACAGCGTTGAGCACGTGCTGTTTATGACTGTGTGATACAATTGATTGCTGCTCAGAAAACCTTTCGCTTGTGTCCATCTTTTTTTTAAGGTCCTATTATAATAGGTAATTAAAGGATACTAATTGAATTAAGATTCCATCTGTCTGAGTTCAGCAAGCCAACAAGTCCCTTAATTAAGATATCATGTTTGCTGTAACAGAGGCTGCAAACACAGAGCTGGCCACCGATGGTATAAGCAAATATCTGGCTTCCCGTGACAAAATGCCAGAGCAACCAGTGGGCTGAGGAGATCAAAATAAAATCTGCAAGGTAAGCAACGCTTGCTTGGGGGATAACAATAAATGCAGTGATAGTTAGGCTTCTCCTTATAGCTGGGGGAAAAAAAAAAAGTGCCAATTTGAGCTGGGTGCAAACATTTTTAAGCACTCAGAGGAAGAGAGCAGCGTACAAGAGGCTGTGGATCGGGTATCTCGGCACCCGACCGCCGTCTCGGTGGGGCGATGTCTAATATCAGAGACAAGAAGAGAACACAGCAGTTGAAATTGCAGCCTTAAGACACTCATTTTAAGGAAGTTTATAAAGCACCGGTGTATCCTCAAGCCGCCGTGTAGACGCAGACGGCTCCTGGGCTGCTCCGCCGTGCGCCGTCTTCGCTTCTTTATTAACTGCCAGTCCCGCGCGCGGAGCCCGTTGAGGCTCTCCTTTTAGACGCCGTCTGTTCGTTGTTTCTCTTGTTGGGATTGTAGTTTCCTGAACAAGACATAAAATTTAAGAGCCTCTGTGCCTGAAACGAAGGATTTCCTTCTTGTTAGGGCCGCTGTGCCCGTAGCACGGGTCTCTGAGCAGAACCTTCCCAGGAGATGGTTTCAGCCAAGGCACCTGCCTCAATTCTTCGATTTATAGTTGCCTTCCTCAGTTTCCTCCACTACCTTCACCCTAGTGAAATATCCTGTGCTAGGCTAATATTTTGGAGGAAAACTCCATTTAGTAAGTAGCTCACAGGAGAATGTGCCCGGATGGATGGATGTGGTTTGGATGGAGCCAGAGGGAGGTGGGCGCTTCTGGAGCACGACAGTTTTGGGGACTGGGGTGGCCAAGCCACCTGCAGCCCACCCGTGGGGATCTCTGGCAGAGCCCCTTGGGCTCCGTCCTTTCCTCCAGGCTGTTTTCCAGCAGGAAAAGTTGATCAGCTGCTCGTGGAGGAATTTTCCTTCACGGAGGGATTGGGAAATAACGTGGGAAGTAGGATCGTGTCCCTGCTGAGCACGTGTGGGGCTTTCAGGAGGCACGTGCACCAGCAGGGTCACCCCACGGCCCTTCCAGTGAATGCAGTGGGGGGACTGGGGTGGGCAACAGCCCCTTGGTTTTCAGAAGGATTGGCAGAAACGGGGGGAGCAGGGCAGCACCGATCCGGGATAAAGCCCCGCAGGGATGCGGCGAAGATCCCAGGCATGTGTCCTTGCCGGTGCGACGCTCGGAGTCGACTGCAGAAATTCATTTTTATTTTTTCCCCTTCTGGGAAAATTTCCCAACGAGGAGGCTAGATGAAAGCGGACACTTCTTGATGCGGTTTGAAAGCGGAGAGACATCTGCCACAGATCAGAAAAGCCTGGCAGGTGGAAAACGCGCCAGCCCCCCTTCCTTCCCTGCCTTTATCCTGTCCCTGGCACATCTCCCTTCCCCGTGTGCTGCCGACACAGGCTCCGGAGCTGCCCTCCTGTCCCGTGTGGGGCAGGGGACAGGCGAACCTGCCCTCCCTCGCTCCCAGCCGGGTGCTATTTCCCCCCCTAAAACCGCACAAATCTCCGGGAGCCAGGAGGATTCTGCAGTTCGTAGAGCACACAAGTAGCAACTGAATTATTTAGCATTTTTTTTTAGTGCAAGCAGGTGTGGGGGTTTGAAACGGTCTGAGCTGGGAATTCTCTGCAGAGGAGTTAGGGTCTGGAGGGATTTGAGTGAGCCGGACAAGTTTTCCATTCCTGTCCTCTTCTCGCCGCCTCTTGACAGCGTTTTTTTTTTTGTTTTCCTGTGCATGTCTGAATTCTCGCTTTCCCGTGTTTGATTCCTCTCCTCTCTCTGTGTTTCAACGCTTCACCTGCTGAAGCGCCATGGTGGCGGCTGCGCCGGCCTCGCCAGCGGTGACAGCGGCACCAGCGCCGTGGCCCCGAGTCCCCAGGGGAGCCCTGCAGGCACTGACAGCCCCGCTCAGCCCCTCGCAGGCAGCCGGCTGCTCGCTCAGCTGGAAACAGCCACCGAGGCTCAGCAGCAGGAGAAGGCTTGGAGGTGGTGGTGCTAAGTCAATTTTTTTGGCTTCTTTTTTTTTTTTTTTTTTTTTTTTTTTTGGTCGTTATTGGATGCTATTTGTTGTTTTGGTTTTGGTTGGTTTGTGTGTGTGTTTTTGTTTTTTTTTTTTAAATTATTTTTTATTTGGTGCATTTTTTATTCGATGCATTTTCTTCAGGTCGTTTTTTTTTTTCATATTTGTTATTTTTCAGAGGGTGGGGTTTGGTCCAAGCAACCTGAGGTTTGCCGAGCCCTGAGCACTCAGAGCCTTTCCACAACGTGGAGGCGACTCGAGATCATCTCAGATATTTAACATATCCCCCTAAAATCCTTTTTTTTCCCCCCACCCATGCTTTGTTCATCCATTTGGGGGCCGTGTGAGCGTGCATCAGACCCTGTTCTCTGCGATCTGCTCAGCTCCATCTCTCCCAGACCTCTCCTGCAGCCCTTGGTGCTGGCTCAGCCCCGCTCTGCTCGCAGGGTTTGCTTCGGGAGCTGAGACCCCAGCTGGTCCCGCTGGGATGTTTGGGCAGCAAAGGCAGATTCGACGCTGCCTCCTGTGCACGCAGAAGCTGTGACTGCAGCGGCCCTCGCACCCCAACACTTGGGGATAATTTTGTACAACCCCGGTAAGGCTGGATTTATCCATATGGTGCTGAAACTGGAATATTGCTATTTAAAAAAAAAAAAAAAAACATAAAAAAAAATCAGTGCTTCTCCTCAGCCCTTTTTGACTGTGTTTGCAATATAACAAGACCCAAGAGGAAGCCCTCACTCTGGTCCTGCTGCGAGTGGCCCCACAAGCAGCGACCTTACGGGACCGGGGGAGAAGGGCTTACTGCACCGCATCTCCCTCCTCCTCCTCTTTGGGAAGAAGACATTTGGGGAGCAGATGGGTGCTCTGGTAGGTCTGGAAACCTCTCAGGCAAAAGTAAATCCTGCCTTCCCACCAGGAGGTTCGGGCCTTGTTCTGCAGAACAGCATGTACGCGCCGAGCTCCCCCAAGGGAGCAGATTGCCCGATTCCTCCGGCGCTTGGCTGTGTGCCCTCGTGCCACCAGTGCTCTGAGCAGCAGAGCAGCCCGGCTGCTTAACCCTCCAGCCCCATCCCTCTAAGCCGATGCTGTGTCTGCTGCTCTCAGGTAGGCTGAGAGCCGCTGTAGGATTTTTTTTTTTGTTTTTTTTTTTAAGGGGGGTGACGGGGTGCTTTGCTCAGCTCTTGGGGCAGGAAAAAAGCCACCGAGGGGCGAGCGGTGGTTTTGGCGACGTGGCGTGGCACGTTGCGGCTCCTTTCTCGGAGAGCTGTGAGCTCTGCCATTAATTGGAGGGAAAACAATCAGAGACCCGCTGCTTTTGGAGTTTGTTGAAAGCGCAGGAAGATGGGGAAGCGGCGGTGTTTATGAGCCGGCAGCTGGTGCTAAGCTCTGGCAGGGGAGCGGGAGGAGGAGGAGGAGGGAAGCGGTTGTATTTGGGTTCTGGGTCTAATTGGCAAAACTGTAATAATTCTTAGATCAAATAGACGCTGCATTCAGCCCACTTGCATTTTTAGTCTTCCGCGTGTAATAACGAGTCATAACACTGGGGATTTCATGAATAATCATTTCTGCTCGCCTCCCCTTTCAGTGGAGGATTTCCAAAGTGCTTGATGATCGTGCAGTCTTTCTCCATCCCCAGAAGGCAAATGAATATTATCTTTATAGAGAGAGAGATAAGGCAGACTAGACAAAGGCCTGGAATAACTTGGTTAAGTTTATCAGAAAAGCCAATAGCGCGACCAGGATTTATGCCCAGGAATTAAGCTTCTCGAGCCACTTGGCCGCGCCGCCCGGGGAATGAGATGCTGCTCCTTAGCTCTGGCACTGCAAAATGACCCCGAGCCACGACGAAGAGACTTCAAGAGGGCTCCAAAGGCGCAGGGAACATCGGCTGGAGTGGGACCAGGACCCCTGCGCTGCCCTGACCCCGCTGCTTCTCCCACATCTGATCCCGGGGACATCTCGCTGGCTGCGTCCTCGTGCCTGGTGTGACGCTGGCCTGGCACTGGTGGCAATGACAATAGCAAGAGCGGTGCTTTTATGCACGGAGAGGAGTGTGGCAGGAGAACCAGCGGTATTAATGCATCCAGGAGCTGCTGTGGCTATTGAAATGGGGGATTACGAGCATAAAGGCTTGGCTGACTCACTAGACCTCATTAAAGTCTAATCATCCCCATAAAGATGCAGCATTGGACATATGCAGCCCTGGCTCGTAGGAGCTGAGGCTCGGTGAAGATGCTAATAGCCACTTGATAGTTTGGGCATGAAACTGTAGAATTTGTTTATTTGCGTAGTAAAAGCACTCAGGGTTCCCTCTGCCAGGCAGAACCTCAGCAGTTTTATTTAGGAACAAAAGGGCCAGGAAGCCCGCAGCATTACGGGAGCCGCGGTGCCGCCGATGATGCCACACAGGAGAGGTGGGGAGGCACCGAAACCAAAAGCAACAGCTTATTCCTGGAAATCTTTTACATTTTGCTAGCAAAAGCTGGAAGTAAGGGATTATATTTTGGAATGGCCACCCCATGCCCACCAAGCAAAGCGTTACGTGCTCGCCGAGCTGCAGCAGCCTTGGTATCAACAGCCCAAACCCTTCCTAAAAGAAAACTGGGACAGGCTGTGATAGGAGCTTGATGTAGAAACCATAAAATCTGCCACAAATTGACACAAATATTTGTGAATTGACGTCTAAGCCGATAGAAATCCTTTTTTTTTTTTTTTTTTTCCTAAGTTTTTGTTATAAGCCATTTCTTTCCCTCTGGAAGCTGAAGTTCTCAAGTATCCGAGTGGCTCAGCCCCTGCTGAGGGAACTCCTCCAAATCTTGGTGAAAATCCCAAAAGGCTGGCAACTCTGTGATTGTCGTGCCTGGAAGGGAGTTCTCACGTTAAGGAAGATTCTTCTGGCAATAACCTTTTGTGGCTTGTCCATGAAAAGCCCCCGTACAAATTAACAAACTTCTTTCTTGGTTGAGATCTCGGCATCTGGCTGGGTTGTGCTTAAAAAGGTTTATTATTGGAAAAAAACCTGGCTGACCCTGAGTTGAGAAAATTGATGCCTTGAAGCCGTCGTAGCGGTGAGAGGGATCTGGTTGGGCCATCCTTGCATTAAATTGTGCCTTCCTGCGAGATTTGTCCTTTTCTGAAATCCTGGAGTAATGCATTAGCACATTTTGAAGGTGATAGCTGGCAACGAGAGTCTAATTTGAATCAGAGGCCACCGCTGGTTTTTGGATATGGTAAATAGGAAACGGCAGAGAGACAAAGTCTGATTGACTGGCAGATTACAAAAGGCGAAGAGGACTCAAAACCCGTGAAGAGATGGATTTGAGGTTGATTACTGCTAATTATTTTTCAAGATACAGGGCAAAATTAACAAAGGAGCGCTTGGACTGCGAGCACAATTGTGGCAAACAGCCCTCGCAGGAGAATTACCCAAATGGGAAGCGGTTGAGGAAGATGGTGGCAGCCTCATCTTCAGCCCTGAAAGCTGGGGGAGGCCAAAACGACAGGAGCCACCCCCTGGGAGCACCCTTGGGTGCTCAGAGGGTGCCCAGAACCGGGATGCTTGGGTGCTCGTGTCCCTGCAGCATCACAGCAGCCCCTGGTTTCGCCCTGCCCCGTCTCATC
Source organism: Netta rufina (assembly GCF_964035555.1). Taxonomy (NCBI): domain Eukaryota; kingdom Metazoa; phylum Chordata; class Aves; order Anseriformes; family Anatidae; genus Netta; species Netta rufina. The sequence goes on along the minus strand of NC_140148.1, from coordinate 1,501,710 downwards.
CTGGTGCTGAGCAGCCTGGCCACAACGATCCCCACCAGGAAGCCCTAATGAGTGCAATTAACGGCCGGGGGCCGCTGATTGCCTTTGGTGGGAGGGAGGAGTGGGCTCTTTTGGGCAGCCCGGTTGGAAATGTGCAGCAGCCCGGGTTAGCTGGGCTGGGAGAGCGATGAAATTTAAATGAGGAGGATTTGGTGGGGAAGAGGAAAACCGAATTAACGAAGTAAAGCGAGCTAATTACTGGAGATGGAGAGCGGTCACCGCGTCGCTGGAGATGACAGCGGCGAGTAGTCCCCATCAGGGCTTTTCCTGCTTTGGAGACAAAGAGATCAGCCGTCCGCCGCGTTATCAGAGGCGATAAGGAGCTGCATTTTATAAATGGAGATAGGCTCTAATTGCCAAGCTGCCTGTGAATACTTCGGCGGCACTTTGCTGAACTCTGGTGTCACGGAGGATTTTTGAAGTCTGCTTCCCACCGTCATTACACGCTGCCTCGTTTGTAGTGAAGTTTGCAGCTCGCGGAACTTCATTTGGACAAATCTCCGCTCTTCCCCCAAACCTGTTTCATCTTCATCTGCTAATGGGGAAAGAAATTAAGCCTCGGCTCCTTGCGTAACGTTGCAGCAGAGGCAGCGGCAGGGCTTTAACTCCTCCGTTCGAGAAGCAGAAGCGGCTCCGTGGCCAAGCTGGCAGGGGGAGCAGGGCCCCACAAAGCTGGGGATGGGGAGCTGTGACCGAATGCACCCCACCAAACCCCGAGCCGGCCTCTAACGAGGGAAATTTCCCCAAAGGAGCTGGCGCAGAGGCTCTGCCGGGCACCCTGAGCGTGGGGGCACTGGGGCCATGGGGATTTGGGGTGTGGGGATTTTTCCCTTCTATTGTTTGCCCTCCAGCTCAGCGAAATCCTTCTTTTCTCGAGGTTGTGACTTTGCTAGCAGGAATCCTCTTCTCCCAAGCCCGAATAATGGCCCGTCCTGGTCTCCTAGTAACTGCGGCTGCCACATCACTTTTGACAATGGTGCATCCTTTGTAGCCTGGTTTTCTTCTCTTCCCGGCTGCCTGCTCTGTTTCTTCAAATGGCAATTGTCTGAAATTTCTCCAAATGAGCAACTTTTGTGTGGGGTGGTTTTGTTTGTTTTGTCTGTGCGGGCAGAAAGGGCTTGAACCGGGCTTTTTGTGTCCCTTCCTTGCTTTTTGTGTCCCTTCCTTGCAGCGAGCACGAAACCTCGCTCGGGGACGTGGGGTTGAGCGATGGCTCCCTCCCACCACCACCACATACCGGTCCTGTTATTCCCTGAAAATGTGCTCTCTGTGCGTTTGAAACTTTTTTTTTTTTTTTTTTTTTTTCTCCCAGTAAAAGTCATCTCATTGATTATTGCACTAAAAGGCTTTCTTTGCTCGATGTATTTTGGACCTGGCTTCTGCCTGGCTCTAAAAGTGCACGCAAGGAAACTTGGCGGCTGCGCACCAGCACCCAGCAAACCTGGCCGCGGTCTGTAGCGAAGGAAGGAATTGGACTTGTCAAGGCTGAGGCATAAAACCTGCCCTGGAGGTAATAGCCAGCTAATAAACGGGCTGGGGTTTTGTTGGATTAAGGGGATTTGTTGCCTTAAGCTGGCCTGGTGCGCTGGATAGGGAGAATCTGGGGGCAAAAGGCACAGTAGGGAGGGGGAAGCTGCTTTTTTTTTTTTTTTTTTTCCTCCTCCCTTTGTAGGAGCCAATGTGCCCCCAGGCAAAGCAGGAGCCGGGCGTTTGGATGCCCAGGGAAGGTTGGGAACACCCAGTGGGGGCACAGACCTGGTCCTAGCCCCAGCAACAGCAATCGAGCGTGCTGCTGGAAGTGGCACAGGCAGGGGGCTGTGTCCCAGCAGCCCCCCACCGCTCATTTTTGGGGAGAAGGAGTCCAGATAAATCTGAGCAGAGCTGAGTGCAGGCACAGGGAGAAGCCAAGCCGGGTCACGGCCCTGCCCTGTGCCTCGTTCCCTCCTGTCCCCTCTTGTTTTCCTCCTCCTACCCCGCAGCGAGGCTGAGCTAGCTCGCAGGAAAAAACACTTGACCTGCCTTAGTGCCACCGTAAAAACTTTATTCTTTTCCCAAGGACAATGCTATCATTATTATTATTTTTTTTTCCTCCTTCAAAATAAATGAAATGCTACAGCCAGGGCTCGAGTGCCCGTGTGCTCCTGGCCACCCGGGCGCTGCAGACCCCGCAGGCGAGGGGGGGAGCGGGCGCTGGGGGAGCCGGGCGGCGCGCTGGGAAGCACGGATGAGATGAAGGGGAAACGCATGAATCACACGGTGTCAGGGGAAACACATGAATCATATATTGTGTCAGCAGATTTGACAGATCCGACCAGGATTTCTCGAGCCGCTGGAGCCAGCGGGACCCGGTCCCCGAAAGCCGGGAGCTGCGGTGGGGTGGCACCCGGGAAGGGACCCCCCTGCCCCGCTGTCGTCCCCGCGGCCCTTTGCACCCCGAGGGCTGTCCCACGTGTGGGGAAAACCCAGCTCTGGTTCCTCCTGGCACCCAAACGAGGGGGCTGCCCACGGTTGGCTTCCAGCCCCCGGAGTGCGTCGGGTGCCCTTGTCCCTGCTGGGGTCTTCTCCCAGCTCCAGGCCCTACAAGCCCGTTCCTGGAGGTGACCTTTCCCTGGCCGCCGACCTTTCAGGACCACGCAGCCTAGATCCAGGCAAATCCATTATTGCACTGAGAAAACGCAAGTCCTGATTGTGGTTTACGTCCTTTTGTTTTGTTTTGTTTTGTTTTATCCCAGTTTCAGACCCCGTCTCCAAAGACCACGGATCCACGCCAGCTTTAGCAACGCCGTTACCCCATCGCCTACGGCTCCTCCTCTTGACGTTGGAGCTTTTGGGGTAAACCAGAAATCCCTTCCTCTTCCTTCCTCGCTTCTGCTTTTTTTTTTTTTTTTTTAGGGACCGCTGCGCTCCCACCCCGCTTAAAAACCATCCCCCAGCCCTCCCCCCGCCCCCCCCAGCGCCCCCTCGTCACCGGGGGATCCTGAGCTGGGCAGAGCTCCTCATCCCGAGGGGTAGTAGGGCACGTCGCTGTGGTAGTTGTAGTCGGGGCACACCTTCTGCACCAGCCGGTAGTCTATGCTGTAGAAGGTGATGTAGATGCAGATGACTTTGAAGGGCTTGGAGCAGACCCAGGAGACGTGGCTTTGGGTGTGCTCGTGGGAGCAGGTCTTGGAGGGGTCGTAGGTGCAGAGCGTGGTCTTCTTGGCGCGGTCCACCTTCTCGTACTCCACGCGGCAGTTGAAGATTTTGGATTCTTTGGCCTCGATGAAGATCTGTTGCTCCAGGTCAAACTCCACCGCCTTGGTGGGGGGGACGAGGCTGACGGAGATGTTCCCCTGCCCCGTCGAGTTGTGGCGGAAGAAGACGTTGACCGTGCCGTTGCCGTGATCCACCACCTTCCCCGTGATCAACAGGTTCAGCTTCACCGTCTTGATGTTGGAATAGAAATCTCCCCAGCCAAAAATTTTTTTCAGTTTGCCCGAGGCTGGCCCCAAATCCCTCCGGTCTCTGGGATGAGGAGCATGGTCCCGCTCCGAGAGGTTATCCAGGATATCCCACAGCTCCCGCGAGCTGCTCGCCAGCTCCACCAGGGTCACGTTCTGCAGCACGGCTGGAGCCAGGAGGGTCTCTGGGGAGAGCAGCCCCCTCGCCTTCTGCGCTCGGGCTCTCTCCTGGGGCTCGGGCTCGTGCTGCTCTGCACCTTCCCCTGGCTCTTCTTGGCCGCAGCTCACCTGAAGGCAGCAAGGGTGGAGAGTGAAAGCCGGGCGGTGGGTGCCTGCCCCTGGCCCAGCCTCGTTCCCTGCTCACCCCGTGTCTCCAGGCGTGACCCAGCCATCCTCTTTCCTTATCCATACCCTCCTTCTTTCCCTTTTCTCCCGTCTTCCCATTCTGCTTCTCTCTATAACCCCCGTTGCCCTTCTGGCAGCATTTTTTCCCTTCCTTTTTTTTCCCCCCTTTGGGGTGAGAGGCGCTGGGGCAGGTGAATTTCACAGCCCCGTGGGGACACCTTCCTCGGCACCCGGGGGCTCGCTGCTGGGGACACGGGGTGCTACGGGGGAGGATGCCCAGGTACACCCGTGGCGAAGGTGCCCTGGTGGCTTTTACACCAGTTCTGCTGCTGCCAGCACCTCCCGTGGACCCCTCTCCTGACCTCCAAACCTTGCTGCGGCCAGGAGCAGCAGAGGTGAGTTCCCCATCCCGGGGAGATGCCAGCGCCCGACCGGCCACACACGGGCTCCCCGCAAACTCCTCTCTCCTCCCTTCCCTGCTGGCTTGGGGGCTCTGTTTGGTACCAGCCACGGCCCCCCCAAAAAAAAAAAGCGTTGGCAGGGGCTGCCCTGCTGGCATCCTGGGGGTGCTGGCAGAGCGGGCACCCAGTGGGCACCCAGTGAGCACCCAGTGGGCACCCAGTGGGCACCCAGCACCACATCTGTCCTGGCAGGAGGCAGATGCTGCAGCCCCCTCGTGCTGGGGAGAAGCACCAGGGGTTTGGGGATCCCAGCAAGGGCTCGGTGAGGAGCTGGGGGTGCTGAGCAGCCGGGCAGATGCTCGCTGCCATCCCCGGGGTGCAAAGAGCTCGGCGAGGAAGCCGAGGGTGGCCTCGTGGGTGGCAGCCTGTGCCGGTGTCCCCCAGCCCGGGGGTGCCCAGGGGCTGCCCCCAGCAGCCGTGCCAAGGCTGCGGTGCACAGGGACGGGGGGGAGGCTACAGCTTTTTGGGGTGATCGGGGTGGGGACACGACGCTTCCATCTCCAGCCCCATCCGTGAGCCCACCCTGCCCTCTGCCCACCCGCTGCAAAACAGCAGAAGTTTTGGGATGCTTTTTTTTTTTTTTTGGGGGGGGAGTGGGGGAATTGGGATGGTGGTGGGGGGGGGGGGGGGGGAAGAGGATAAAACGATTTGGGAAATGATCCCGGCTCTAAGGCTGCCCGGTCCCTTCGGCTGCCCGACACCCCCTCCCCGTCCCCTGCAGCCCCCCCTTTTCGCTCTCCCCTTCCCCCAGCCGCTCACCAGCAGCGCGATGCTCCCCTGGATGAGGAGGACGATGCAGCTCCGAGGGAGATGCATTTTCCAGCCGATGCCGCCCGCCTTCGCTCTTCCCTCAATTTTAGAGCGGCTTTGGGTGGGTTTTGCTTTTTTTTTTTTTTTTTTTTTTTTCCTTTCCCTTTTTCCCTCCCTTCTCTTTGAGCGAGGGGGACGTCAGCCAGGGGAAGGGGAAGGGGGGGGGGGTGTCCCCCTTTTTATAAGCCGCTTCCTAGGGCCCCCCCCCGACCCATGGTGGCAGCCGAACGGGACCGGGCGGCGGTGGCGGCTCCCCCCGTGGCTTCACCTGCTGCCGCCGCGCTCCTGCCCGCTCCTGCTCGCTCCTCGCTGCCTTCTTGGAGCCTCGACGAAAACTCCTCTCCATCCATCCCTCCCTCCCTCCCCTCCAGGTGCCTGGAGCGCAGAGCGGCACCTCCGAGCGTAACCCTTTGGTGCCTGCAAGGCAGCCAACCCCCAGAGCAGCCCCCCCTAGGAGAGAATGGGGGGGGTCCCAAAGGGCTCTATGGGGTGTGCGGGGTGCCCGAGGACGAGGTCGGGCAGCCGTCGGGTGAAGGAGTCTCCCTTGGGACCCCAGAGGAGCATCCCCGGCTGGTGGGGGGCAAGCGGAGCAAAGGGAGCGCATCGGGGTGGGAAACGGTCAGGGGTGCCCCAACCTGTCCTTGGGGAGCTTGGTCTGGCACCAAGGGGACGAGGGGATTGTGGAGGATGCTCTGCCTCCGGGCTTGGCTCTTCCCCGTCCTGGGCATCAGGAAAAAGCAGAAGGCTCCTTCTCCATGGGAGGACAGGGCACAGGGAGGCTCTCTCTCGTGTTGTGCCCTTTTGGAGGTGTTGGCCGAGTCGTGGGGCCTCGATTTATTGGGGAGGGATTCATTTGGGGTTCATAAATACTGGGCTGCTGCAGCAGTGCTTCCTCCCCCCGCCACGTGGCTGCGCACTCTGCTTTCTCTCCCCGTCCTTAAAACCATGAAAAAGAGAGAATTAAATATTTCTGGGGCCTTTTGATCCGGAGAGAGAGGGGACGAGTCCGTAGCTGGCCCCTTCTAAAGGGCTGCGGAACATTTCCTTCCTCCCCCGAGGGTCTCGCACCTCTGCAAGGTGTGGGCTGGCTAGGAAGTTTATTTCCAGTTTAGCTGTGACTTTGTTTCTCTAGACGGTGCCGTTCCTGCCTCCCTTCTGCATGGCACCGGGGAGGTGACGAATTGTGGCAGTGCCGGGCACCGCTCCTTAGACTTGGGAAATTAAAAAAAGGAACAAGAAAACGCAGATTCTGTTCCCCCGACCAAGCCAGGCGGGTTGATTCCTTCTTTATTCCAGCAGTAAAGGCATGGCAGGCTGCATGGCGCTTAAAAAGGAAACAGAACTCATCGGCTGGCTTTGCTGTACCAGACCGACAGAGCCTTGCTCGTTTGGGTTTGTTTCACGGAGGGGAACAGTTGTCCTTTTCCCATCTTTCAGCGGGAGAAGTTGCAGTACAGGAGTAACTTGCCAGGGACAGGACTTGAATTACGCCCAGGATTTTCTCAAACCCCGGGCAACGATTCCTCTCCTTTGCAGCCCCGTTACCTTCCTTCCCGCATCCTTGCCACATTTCCCCCTTTTCCTGAGCCCCTTTGGGAAGCCAGATCCCGCAGCGCTGCTAAAAATGAACAAACTACGGGGAAAAGAGCACGTTTTGGCTGGCAGGATGCTGTCACCGAGTGCCCTGCTAGCACTCCCATCTGCACAGCAAACCGCTCCAGCTTTCGACTGTGCTCGTGATGCTGGGACCTGGACAGGGAGGGCTTCTCTCACAGTTTTGGGGTGGGGAGGGAGGGAGGAAGGTGGGCGATGAGGCTGCGTGGTGGTTGCTGCCTGCTCCCTGCATCGTTTGGGCATCAGAAGCGGGCTGGGATTACGGTCTCAGATGGATTTGTATCGATGGCGCTCGCTCCCGTGGAGAGGTGGCATTTTGGGGCATGGAAGACAAGACCCAGCCTCAATGCTCACGGAAGGACAGGAGCCAGACAAGCCCAGTTCCCCATCCAACATGTGCCAAAGGGAGCAAACGGGTGGCGAATCCTACCCCAAAGCTCCCAGGGCTGTTGAGCTGCAGAATATTCATCCAGGAGTGGTGCTGGAAGGACCCTGGGGCCTCCTAAAACCAGCAGGAACACGGCAGTGGAGGATATACGGGAGCACTAACGCTGTCCTGGCCCCAGCGGCGTGCTGGCCACCTTTAATAGGCTGCACGGCTCTAACTACAGTGATTTCGAGAAAAGATCTTCACAAAACTTCCAAATGCCCGAGCCACCACCTGCTTTTAAATCACCCCAAGCACTGCAGCTCCTGCCCAGCCTGCCTGGAGTCACCAGCACCGCATGGTCCGCGTCCCCCCCGTGGTGCTGGATGTGTCCCACCCGTTCATGGCACTGCTTTGGGGGGGGGTGAGGGTTTTTGGGGGAGCATCTGGGCAGCTCTGATTTGGCTGCGAGGCCAGGCTGACGGCAGGGCGGCTCAGGACGAGGAGGAAGAACAGGGGATAAAAGCGAGGATAAAAGTGATTTAATGCGACTTTCTGGGTTTTCTGGTGTTCAGAGGGAGCTGGGAACTGGAGCGGCATAAAGAAGGGCTGATTTAGGAGCTGCTCCAGCTCGTCTGGTGCCACGATGGCTCCCTCCGGAGCTGCTTAAACAGCCCCTGCATGGTGAGCACGGAGCTGGCGCTGCCACCTCTCTGGGGTGGTGGCGGGGACATGTCCCCTGCTCCAGCCAGGGGACACCACCCATCCGATGGGCTCGTGCAGTAGAAGTGGGCTCCTGCACCTCCCGTGCAGAAATGGGACCTCCTCAGTGGAAACGAACCCATCTGGGGGAGCCCTGGGCCAGCATTTGGGGACGGGTTTCCTTGAAAAGCCCGGTGAAAATATTCCCAGTGGGAGGAGGGAATGGAAAGGCCGGGTGCTGCTTTTAGCACTGGTAAAGGAAACTCCTTTCCCTGTTGCTTTTTTCCCCAGGAGGGTCACAGGAGGGGTTGGAAGGGGCATCCTGGCCTCTTGCAGGTGGCTGATGAGGATGGGGTTAATTGGTGATGAGGTTAATTGGTGCCAGTTATTTTTTATTTTTTGCCTTTGGCTTGGCTGGGCAGCTCCAAAGCTGCAGTTCCAGCTGGTGCTGCCAGAGTGGGGTCTGCTGGAAAAAAGAAGATCCAAAGCGATCAAAATTGCTCCTTCTTCGTTGTCGGGGCCGTGATGGGGCTCCTCCAGCTTCCTTCCTTCGGGCAGCACCGAGCACGAGGCTTTGGCCACCCCAGCCGGGGCTCCAGAGACTGCTGTAAAAGCATCCCCTCGGCTCGCACGTATTTCCAAAAATCAAGCATCTCCTGCTTGTTCCCTGGGCTTGGGGAAACTTCTTTTTCTGCGTGCAGGGAGGGGCTGACATTCAGGGAAAGATGCTCCTGCGACGGCAGGGAGCAGGGGCAGATTTTGGGGGAGAAGGAGGACGCCCCATAGGACGCAGCCTCTTGCGATGCCCTTGCGCATCCCGGCTGGGGAGGGAGCAGCTGCGATTTTTAGGCGTGATTTGGCTGAAAGCTGAATTAAGGAAGCCTTGGCCGTGCCGCAAGGCCCTTCCTCCCCTCTGCTGCTGCTCAGCCCGGCTCCGCGGCTCCTTTCCTGGGTTTCTGTTGCCCTCTAGTGGGACCTGAGCTGGCAGCTGGGCTCGGCCTTGGGGCTGGGGTGGGGGGGGGGCTCAGCAAAAAATCAGAAAGGAGAAGGGGAGAGGCTCCTAAAAAGCACCTCCCGCTTCCCAAGGCAGCTTTCCATGAACGGAGCTTTTTTTTTTTTTTTTCTGGAAGCATTTTTAACCAGGCGCTATCGACCTCAGCAGAACAAAGATAGAAGGAAATGGGGAAAAAAAAAAAAAAAAAAAAAGGCCGGGGGTGGTGGTGGTGGGGGATATTTTTAAGCAGCAAGGGCGCAGTGCCCTGAGATGTGATGGGAGGAGAAGCTGGCTGCTGGTGACAGCGGTGACAGCAGGTAAGGGAGGGCTTTGCAGGTACCCGTGGCAGGGTGCTGCTGGGCACCTTCCTCCGGTAATGCCCGGGGGGCTGCAGGCACCCAGGGGTAACGGGGATGGGGTCTGCTGCCCCTGCCAGCCACCCAGCTGCTCTTCTACAAGCAGAGCTGCTGCACGGAAAGCAGCGCTGTCAAGAACGTGAGGGCCAAAGAACAAAAAAAAAATAAAATGAAAATAGAAAACACACGGCGAGGGAAGAGGCTGCGGGAGAGACAGCAAAAAGCGCGAGGTCAGAGAGCGGCTTGTGCAAAGACTTGAAAGAAGCAAGGGAGCGTAGCGAGAGTGGGAACCCCAGCCTTCAACAGCCTGACAGCTGCTGGGGGAGGCAGAGAAATGAATTCAGGTGTTGATTAAGAGGCAGACACAGCCCACGATGAATTTGGGTGTTGATTAAGAGGCAGACACAGCCTACGATGCTGCGCATCCCCCCTGTGCCACCCTTTCCCCTTCCAGATGCTCTGGGCAGGAGCCTGCCATCCTTACTTTTATTTCGCAGCCCAGCACCCCAAGGTTATTTGGCCACAGCAGTGAGATTTCAGCCAAGCTTTTCCGAGACACGGTTGGGTTCCCTGCCTCCTCCCTGGGAGCTGCTGCCTGCAGCAGGTGGGCACAAGGGGAGCAGGTGGGGGCCGTTAGCACCCAGAAATAAAAGGAGGGTGGTTAAAGTGCCTTTTTCTCTCACCAAGCCTTTTGTTAGGAGGTGGTAAAGCACATCTCTAGGCTGGTAGCTAGTTATTTTGCATCATTTTGAGCTCAGGAGCCCAGTGGTGAAGTCAGGGAGGAGGGCAGGTTCCTCAGGGTGTGCCCAAGGTGAGATTTCCCCTGGGAAGCTGCTGCCATTCCTGTCCGTAAAGCAGCTCTGCTATTTTGTGTGCAAGGGATGCTGGTGCTCCGGGCTCTGGCACTGTCCTGAGGAAAGGTCTCCTAAGCTCCTCGCCTGAATTCAGCTGCCTGAGGAGGGGTTTTGAGCTGCTGCCCCCTCTCTGGCTGCGCTCAGCCCTTGCATGGATCCAGCTGAAGCCTCCCGACCAGGTATGATCCAACCAGCTGGGGCTCATCAACCGGGTGCCTCCAAACACCAGTTGTTATTTTTTTGCAGCTGGATGCAAAACATTGAATACTAAAACATAAAATTACATCGCTCCTGAGAAATCCTGCTCCAGCAACCCCCCCTCGCCTTCTTGCACCACCTCGGCTCCATTCCCTGTTGTGCACGTGGGTGTTTCCCCTCCCTTCCCCGGGATCGAGGAAGAGCCCTTTCCAAAACGTGTCCTTGAATTGCAGAGTGTTTGCCAAATGCTGAGACCTCTTGGCAAAGGCTGCGAGAGCCTGTTTGGATGTCGGAGTGGGAAAACAAATTAAAAGGTTCCTCCCCGCTTCCTTTTCGCCGCGCTACCTGCAGGCAGCGGGATTTTCCTAAAGAGCAGGGAGGAGGCTGCTTGGCGAGGCTTTTGCTTAAAATAAAAACCTGGGGGGTTGTGCAAAGCCAGAGCCAGCTCTGGGGATGTGGAGCCGTGGTGGGGATGCTGGCCCCGAGGTGTGTTTGGGGTGATGCCAAGTGGGGTAGGGCCCAGCCTGCAGCGGGAGCGTGGGCAGGGGAAGGACTGGGACAGATCCTGCCTTTGGGGGAGGCAGAGGAGGCTGCGAGCCAAGCGAGCCCTTCTGCCTTGTGACTGCAGAGGGAAGCAGGGAGCTGCTCTGGGTGCTGGGACCCGGTGAGCAGGGCCAGATCCCCCCCCAAAACCCCTTGAGCTGGGACAAGGCAGCTGCTGCCCAAACCCCCCTCCAAAGCCTGGTGTTTTTCATGACCCGCGTCATGTGTGGGGCTTAAATAACCTAGAGAACTTCTAAAATTCCAGTCTGCAAGCAAAAATCATGGTTAGCCTCATAAACCAGCCGAACCCCAAAGCTGGGGATGTGGGGGTGTGTGTGCTGGGTCCCTCATCCTGTTCTGCTGTGCCACGGAGGGTTTGGATGTCTTTTTATCCCTGTCTCCTGGGGGTTTCTCTGTGTTGGCTTGTTTAGTTTTTTACAGGCCAAGCAAACTGGGGAGAAGAGAAATGTGCTTTGGCTCTAGGAGGATTTGGAGATGACAGTCCCCGTTCGCCTGGTGCTCTGGGAAAACCCACGGTACAGCTCCCTGCTGGGGGCTGCTCAGCTCCGGCGCGAGCAACCGGTGGCTCTAATTTCCCTTGCTGCCCTCTGAGGCTGAACAGCATTTCATAAAAATAACAGGAGAGACAACTAGACTCTCTCTGGGAAAAGAAATAATCCTGGGGAAAACAAAAGGGGCGCCGAGGGAGATTTTTCTGGAGAAATGGGGCTTGGCGAGGGGCTCCCCTGCGTATTGATTTCCCTGCACGGTGCCACCCGACATGGGGCATTTCCCAAGCACCAGGAGGCTTCGGTGCTTCTGGTTTTCTCAAGCGTTTCCCAAGGTTTCTCTCTTCCAACCTTGTTTTTTGAGAGGTTGAGGGTTGCTTTGTTTCTGTTGCTAATTCTCGAGCCCACCTCTTGACCTACTCCTGCCACGAGCAGCCCTTCCCTGCGTTTTGGCTGCAGAGCGCGTGGTTTTTCTCAGAGCAAAGCTTTCATTTGTACCTGCAAATCCTCCTGTAGGAAAGCAGAGCACGCGCAGGCTGTCGATGCAACCCCGGTGCCTCGTAACCCCAAAGCCGAGGGTAGGAAGTCATCGCTGCCCGCTCGGGCGATGCCGGTGGATGCATCCCCCATGGAGGGGCTGGTTTGTGTTGTGCAGCTCCTTCCTTCAGAGCAGGACAGAGATTAACAGCTCCTTTCTGCTGGGCTCAGCAGAAGGCTGCTGAAGGGCAATGACACCGCTTTGCCAGGGCAGATCTGAAATGATAAATTGGAGATGAAAGGGTTCGCGGCCCGGCAACGTTTTAGTGGGTCGTGCCCCGTGTTTATGTCTCGTCCCTCTCGTTGGAAAAAGGCAATACAAACATGCTGCGATTTATTGGCACGAAAGCTGCGGGGTTTGCAGCCATCAGGGTTTCTTGCCCGGCTATCAGAGCGGGGCAGTGCTGAATGAAATTAAAGCGATCAGTAAAATGCTGCAATGCCTCTGGCTGGGGCTGAGATTTTTGCATTCCTTTGAAAAGGATGGGAAAAAAAAAAAAAAATCTGAGTGCAAAAGGCCCTCAGTGCTATTTTAGTCTGGACAGAGGAGAGGCTGAAATCTTTACAGCTTGCTGCTTGGAAATTCAAGCTGTAAGAAGAGGAAAAAACCTCTTAGCAGTGAGCCTCAGAGGTTCAAAGCCTTGGCTTGGCCCTGAAAGAGCAGCTCCACGTGCGCTCCATGGGCTGCCTTGTTGCGATGGGGATCTCAGGGGTGGACTCTGAGCTGGGGTTGTTGGAGGCAAGAACCTGAAGCATGAAATCAGCTGGAAGCAAGGCCGTGCTTTGCTTTCAGGGATGTGTTCCCACTTGTGCCCTTTCCAGCTCCATCCCCAGGGATTTCTCCCTCCTGAGTGTTTCCCGACGCCCGGCTCGCTGCCTCGTGCGCCGAGCATCCAGCAACTGCCAGGAGCCCATTGTCTGGGAGGAAACCTTGCAGTTATCCTTCATCGCCTCGGCCTTCATTTCATGTTTCTACTCCATCAGTTGATGAATGAGATCAGGCAACAGCGGCCGTCATCAGCCCAGCTGTGCAAAATGGGCGACGTGGGGTGGTTTTGGGTTGCTTTTCCCCATCTCTCATGTCAGCTGGTGTTTAAGTCGCAGTGGCCGCCGTCAAGAGATTGATGCAGAAATTTTTCTTTGTCTCTTAAACACGCTGGAAATGCCTGATGTTAGCAGGGAGAAAAGGTGACCTGTGTGTGTCCGATGGCAGAGGAAGGAGCTGTCCCCAGCCAGCCCTTAAATCAACACTGAATGCACCGGGTGAACTTGCGAGGCAGGTGGCTCAATTTCTCAGCTGCTTCTTTTGAAGGAGGAGTTTTATGTTTCTTTGGCCAGCGGTGGCCTCCAAAATCTCTTCTTCAGGTCCTTGGCTCTTCTCTAGGTCAAAGCTGAGCCCTCCCAGCTCCTGTCCGGGCTCTCGTGCCTTTGTGCGTTCCCAGGCTGGTTGCAGAGGGGAGCTGAGCCCTGCTGGGAGCTGTGGGGTGATGTCGGTGGTGAATATTTCCTAATGCTGGAGTGGGCTGGACGAGTGCTTCCCCTGCCCTGAAAATTTTGCCTTCCACAAAAAATAGAATAAGGAAAAGGGGGAGAGTGCATTGGGGTGAGAACTGGTGAAAAAAAGGAGGGGGGTGGAAAAAGTTTTCCTCTGAAAAACCTGGGGAAAAGGACAAAGCTCTTCTTGGCTTCCTCTGAGCAGCCCAGCGGGCAGGGCTCCTGTGCTGGCCCCTGTTTTCCGTGCTGCCCTCTGGTTTTCAGAGCTCCTCGCCTGCAGGCTGGGCTGTGACCCCCACCCAGGGCATCACCAGCCACGTCTCCAAACACCCCAGATCCCCCCCTTGCTGTCCCCATGCCCTCGGGCAGGACGGAGACCCTCGGCCACCCCCTAGCTCGAAGGCTGCAGCTTCGCCTCGCGTCGGAGCGTGATGAAAATCAAGGCGAGGGGCCCTGGCGCTAATGTTTTACATCTGCCCAAACGCTCAGAGCGCAGCGGGGTTGCTTGCGAGAGGTAATTTCTTCTACGAGACCGGCAGACTCTGCTCCTAGAAAAGGCTCTAAAGCTGATCTGATTTATTTTTTTCTTCAGTCGCATTGGCCTCTCCAGGAAGTAATATCCCAAATTTAGGGCTCCCCTCTGCTGCCTGGCATCACCCAGCCACCGGCTGAGATTTAACAGATTTTTCTAACCCGGTTATTACACGGAAAGGCGGTTTGGGGGGGGCACGGCAGCAGCTGATGGTGCCAGCTGTGCTCTTGCAGATTTCTCTAACAACAACCCCAAATTTCTTTATAATGAAAAAATTATATATATATATTTTTAGAAGCCTGCTTGGAGGGGAGCGAGGTGGAGGCAGGTATCTCGTGGTCTGCTTCCAGCGCTCGCACTCCATCAGGAGCTTGGGTCGTGGCCAAGGCGGGGGCGGCCGGCGCAGCCTCCCCGACCTCCGTGGGGTGGGAGTGCGGCCGCTTCCGTCCCGCAGCTTGGGTTGCCCGCCCTGGGATGCCTCAGCCAGGTGCTTTGGGGCAGAAAAAGGGGATTTGGCCACGGGGCTGGGGGTGTGCAGGATGTGGGGGGGAGTGGGGCACGTGCTCAGTGCTTTTTTTTTTTTTTTTTTTTAAATAAGGAGACTTTTGTGCACAGTCATTTGTCTTTGTGACATCTCCGAGTTGCTCTCCGTGCTGTGGGGTCGGTCCATCATTGGGTGTTCAGCTGGGATCTGGTGTTGGGGGGACCCTGGGGGGTTCAGCCTGCACCTCTGGGTGCTTTTGGGTCAAACCTTGGGGTCCTTTGGTCCCATTCCTGTGGGGGACGTGGGCTCGGAGCAGCCGGATGGGTTCAAATGGGTACATTGAACCCAGACCTCTGTGCTGCTGTGTAGCCTGGGGTTGTGCTTGGTTTATTCCCCAGAAATAAGGCATCATAAGGAGCCACGAGTAAAAACATGGCCAAAATTACACGTGCCCCCAGCACCCCCAGGCTGTGGCTGGTCCCCGGGCGCACGGGGCTGGATGTGGCTGTGATTGATGAGCGGGGCCATGGCTGCAGCTTTGCTTGTTCAAGGGCTTTGGGGGAATTTCTGTCTGCCTTTAGGCTCTGCCTTTTGGATTTTTAAGCCTTCCTGTTCTGCGTGAGAAGGCCAGAGGGTCAGTGTGGGGAAATGAGGCTTTCCTTAATGAGCAAAGAGGCCTTAAGGCTTTTAACCCCCCTTCTTGTCTAAGATTCAGCTGCGATGTGGTGCAGCTCGGTCCCCTGTGTCCTCAGCAGAGCTTTTTTTTTGGTGTGTTCAGGCTGATAGCTCCCATTTTACCCCCCCCAAAACCCTTCTGTTGGCTCTTGCCAAGCCCCCTTTCCCGCAGCCAGCGGGAGGCTGGGGCTCGGCGAGCGCGTGGTGACAACGGTGACAAGCTCAGGCTCCCTGGGGAACAACCCAGCTGTGCTTGGGCTAACGAAGCAGCTTCCTAATGAGTCTGACGGCCGGATCCCAGACAGTGTGGAACAACCTGTGGGGTTGCATCTCATGGAGCGCAGCCAGTTTGCAGCAGCTGAGGCTCCGGGGCCTCAGATCCTCGGATCCAAGGGATGAGGCCACCTCAAACCTTAAAGCTTCCCAGTGAATTCAAGGTTTTTTTCCCCTTCCCAACTAACCGAGGCCGTAACCAAGCCTCTGTGGGTGCTGGGGATGCTCGCTGGAGGGTGGCAACCCAGACCAGCAAGAGCTTTGGGAGGAGCGCCCCAAAGCAACACATAAAGGTCGTGGGGGCTCTCGGTGCCTCCGCATGGAGGCTCACGGATTTGCCTCAAGCTGGAGGAGGCCCCAGCCTCATCCCTGCTGGCTGGGATCCCACAGGGCTCCCGGAGGAGGCTGCAGGGACCCGGGGAGGCTCTGTGCTTGCAGCCGCCTCTTACCGAAAGCTGAAATCGGAGCGTGTGCCTCTAGGGCTCGTGGAGCCGTGAACCCCGGGGAGGGGGGGACCTGCGTTTGGTTCCTCTGCCAGCGCCTGTTTATGCGTTTTATCCAATTACTGCTTAATGCAAAATGCATAAGGAGCCTTTGGAGCGGGGACAGAAACCCACGGCCCGGCTTTGCGGTCCTCATCGGCAGAGCCGACCCTTTAGGACAATTTCCAGTCTCAGCTGAATGACTTCATGAGAAGATTTCTCTGTCTCCCTCTCTCTTTTTTTTTTTTTTTTTTTTTTTTTCTTTTTCCAACCAGTTGCCGGTTAATTTTTGCTCTGATTTAGGAACAAAAGCCCCGTCTGGAGGCTGAATTTGCTTCACTTCAACATCCCGCTGCTGGGTCCCAGTCAGGCTTTTGCTGCTGCTGGATTAAACGATTTGGGTGCTGGGGAATTAGGGCTGCTTCTAAGAGGTCTTGAGCTGGCCCACCTCAAACACCAAAAATCACGGGGAGGGGCTTTGGAAATGTTATGGCACGGTTGGCACCGTGGCTTCCCGGCCAGCCTTGACATGAGATGGGAGAGAAGCAGCTCGTACAGCCCAGCCGCGTTGTGGCTTTTGAGGTTTCAGCACGTGAAAGCAACAAATTGGCTGTTTAAGTGAAACCTACACTCCGGGCCAGCTCCCAGAGGAGCCCCAGATCCCGAGCCAAAATCTGAGAGAGCAGAGGGAGAGAAATCAATCATTATTATCAGAAATAAAGCAAACTCCAAGGCTCTCTTTCCCTTCTTCCTTTGGAGAATTCTCTTTTTGGCTCAGAATTTCGCATTCTTCTTTCTAAAGCGGCCAAAGAGATGGCGATAGATAACGGCTTTCCCTTCCCCTCCAGCCAGGTCTCAGCCTGGAGGAGATGCTGAACCCGGGACCCGAATCCCTCCACTGACTTTAACAGAGATGCACCACGCGAGCTGATTAACCGCAGACCTTTTGCATGCCTGGCAAAGAATTTTTTTATTTTTTTTTTCAACCTAATTGGATTTGCTCTCTCTATTTCTGCAGCTTTTGTGCTCCTTATTTTGTTATTTATAGAAAACATCTGTCGGCGCGGCAGGCGGCCCGTGGGGAGCGTGGGGCTGGGCCAGGTTTGTCCCTGTGATGGTGTGGGGAGGCTCAGGTGTGAGAAGGGGACTTCAGCCCTCGGGGGGAGGGAAATGAGGGCTTGGGGCTGCCTTTCTTTTGCACATCTTGGTGAAATTCCAGCTCTGCTGAAGGAAATGGAGGCTGGGAGAGGTTTTGCTCTCGGTGAGCCACCCCTGGAAACATCCTTGAACCAAAGACTGGGTAAAAACCGTGATGGCATGAAAAAATTGGTAAATCCTGGCTGAAAAAGCCTCTGAGGAAGGCAGGAGCTTCCTGCACCCAGGTTCTGTCGGCTGGGCAGGGAAAAGGCAGGGATTGCATTTCCAGGTGAGGAGCAGAGCCACGGGAGCAGAGTGTTACGAGTGTCGGAATGCTGACTAAGCCAGTTATCAGAGCAGCGATTAACCTTGGTAATTAATCTCAGGGACTGAAGGTGGTGGAGGTCAGCGTTGTCAGAGCTAGCTGGGAGACGTGGTGATGTAATTGCTTCGGAGCTCTCAGCTCTCCCCATCCTATCCCCCCCCCCCTCTACTTCTGCTCATCTTTGATATTTTTGGGGAGTTTTGCTTCGTATTTTCTACTTCCAAGGAGCTGAGCCTGAAGGGTGTTTTTCCAGCCGTGGCAGCACTGCAGCCAAACTCCTGCTCCCTTTCCGTGCCCGATGGGGCTGGGACGGCTGTGTGGGATGGGTTATGGGGCCAGCTGGGTGCAGCTGATGGACCAACCTGCCTGCAAATCCCCCTGCCATAAAATTGCCGTGGGCTCGTTGCTTTTCTGGGTGGGAAAGTGAAGGGAACAGAGCCAGGGTGGTGACTTACTCGGGTAAGGTCATGCCATGAATTTCTGGCAGCTGGAAATCAGCTGCACCCTCCCCGGTGCTCCGCTAGCCCCAAAGCATCCTTCCTCCTCCTCCTCCTCCTCCTCCTCTTGAGCAGCACGTGGGTGTCTTGCTGGGAGCTCAGCCCCGTGCCGAATGGCAGGTGGGTCAGAGCCGAGCTCCTGAACGCCTCCTGTCCTCACAATACGAGTCAAAAAGCGCTGTGTGCTGGTAAAGGGAGAGCCCAGTTCGTGAACAAAGGATTGGCTGCTGATAGCAACGTGATTTACAGCGAGGCTTAGGCCAGGCAGCTCCAGGAGTGCTTTTATGTGACAGCCTAATGGTTATTAATTTGTCTGGAATTTGCTGTAATGCTATTAATCCTGATAGGCTTGTTGGACACTTAATGCAAATGTTTTAAGTGCTTCTGTGGGATTTTTTCCCCAGAATGGTGTGTTTAGGTGCACAGCCCACGTGCAAGCCCCTGTTTTGATGCGGCAGCCCCCAAATTCCTCCCGTTGCATGGGGACATCACCTGGCCTTGTTCTTCCCCATCCTCAGCAGGGCCGTGCTGAGCACCCGTCCCTGGGCTCATCCCGTGTCCCTGCCCACCCTGTGCAGGCTACAAATTCCTCCTCTTTGCAGCTCCAAACATCTTTCATCTCCTCCTCTTTGCTCGAGCCACCAAATTGGCCGTGTCCTAGGCTGGCTGCCCCGCGCTGGTTCTGCCTCACCCAGCGCTCCCAGGGGCTGTTCCTTTCATTTCTCCCTCGCTTTGATTCCTCGCTTTATCGTCGCTGGCTGGCAAGCCGAGCTGCGGCCATGTGTTTCTGTTTAGGTGGCCTGACAGATTGAGGTTTGCAGCCTTCTTGGTGGGAAACGCGGCTCCAAAACCCTGGAAATGTGTGAAGGTTGCAATCCGATTCCGGCTGCTTTTCCCTGCTCCCCCTCCTCCCTGGCCCTGCAGGGAAAGCGCAGCTGATGCCAAGGGGAAAGCGGAGGGGGAGGCGGTGGGAGGGAGGGAGGAAAAACTCCAAACCTCCCAGGGAAGCTGGAAATATATGTAGGACTCGATCCAAAGATTGATTAAATAAATCACAGGCTGGGACTGTGAGAGCGGCAGGTTGCTTCGGAGGGAGCAGCTCCCAACTTCTGGCTGCTTGGGGGGGGGGTCTGGGCTGCTCTGCGGTGCCGCTGCCCCAGATGCTGGGGGAGGAAAGGTTTCGGTGTTAGCTTAAATCCAGGCGGCGCACGTGTTTCTCATGCAAAACCCTCCGAAGGGGTTTGAGCCTGGTGTGGGTGAGCAGAGCTGCTCGGGGCTTTGCTGCCCACGGGGGGACGGTGTCCCAAAGGGGATGTGCTGGGGAGGGGGCCAGCAGCATCCCCCGGTGCCAACGATCCCATCCCCACGGGCAGGTTGACGCCTCCGCTCCGGGCGAGCAGGCTGGTGCTGGTGGGATCGCTGCAGACAAAGAGCTCTTTGAAGGCTTCAGGGATGGGAGTCAAGGGCTGGCTGTGCCCCTGACGCTGACGGGCGAGGGCTGGGGCGAGCTCGCCTCAATCGGCGGCTTTATCCTTCCTTACCCTTTTTTTTTTCTTCCTCTGCCCTGTCTGGAGCTCTCTAGCAGAAAGCAAATCCAGACGGCCGTGTTATCTCTGAACTCATTGCTCGGGATCGTGCTGATCGTGGCAGCCCCCCTGCGTGCCCCCCGTGTGTGGCGTGGGGCTCGGTGGGCACCTCGGTGTGTGGCTCGTGGCCCCGCTGCGCCTCTGCGTGCCCACAGCAGGGCTTTCAGCCTCCCCGGGGGGCTGCAGGCGAGCGGGTCGCCTCTCCTGACCTTCTCACCGAGCCAAATCTCAGGGCTTGGCTCCCAAAGCGTCTGAGTGGTGCAACAGCTTCCTTCCCAGCTGAAAAAAAAAGCCTTTCTGGCTTCTGGAAGCCTTTCTCTCCTTTTGGAGAGAGGCACTTTCCACTCATCCCTTCCTGGGGCGTTTGGGAATAGGTGGGTCTGGAAATACCCCCCAGAAACCACGACGCCCATCTCGGCTCCAGCCGGGTGATGCTGAGCTTGTGGGGTCGAGACCTGCTCACACGGCAGCTTCGTGGACCCCACAATGGGACGGGGGTTTTGGGAGAAAGAGGGTTTGCAAGACGGGATTGCTGGTGCTTATAGGGTCAAACGTGCCACAGCCCTGCCCGGGATAAGCAGCGTGAGGTTCCTCCCGACATCATTTTACAAGGAAAACGTCCAGGGACAGCCCTGCCCTGCTGCTGAATGATTCCTGATGGGAGCTGAGCGTTTGCCAGCAAGAGGGTGGCCGGCTGAGTGCGTTTGCCCCGGTGTGTGGCTCACAGAGCCCGGCTTGTTCCTGGCAGCCACTGCTTGGCTTTCACGGCCGATTTGGAGAGCTTTGAGAGCTCAGCACCGTGTGCCGTGCCCTGGGCGGCACCGAGCTGCTCCAGGGAGGTGCTGGGGGGAAAAAAAAAAAACAAAACAGGGAGATTTTGGCAGAGGGAGGCGGGATGCTGGCTTTTGGGGCAGAGGAAGGAGCAGGGTCTGCTCCAGGCAGATGTTTTGTGCCTTAATTCTGCTCCGTTCCCAGCGCCTGCTCCCGCTATCAGCCTGGCCTCCGAGGCTCGCTCTCCGCTGGCGGCAGATTCCCCTCCTGCATTCGTAGAGGGGGGCCAAGAATAATACACATCCACCGCGACGTGCCCGGGTCTCCTCCGAAGCCCCCGCGTCTCGTGATTGTGGGAGGACGGGGGCCTCAACGTGCGCAGGGAGGAAAAAAAGGAGGGAGAAGCAAACAGCGGGGCTGGGAAAAGAGAGGCAGCGCTGCTGGAAAGATGCAGAAAGGGGGTAGGGAACGGTCAAGGGTATTTATAGGATTCCCATCCCTACACGGCCAGCATCTCACCCGTGTGGGCAGCCTGGCCCTGGCCAGGGAGCGCAGGAACGAGGGGTTAAATGTGCAGGGTCCGTGCCTCTCTGTCTCCAAGTGAGAGTGGGTTGTCAGAGCAGGATCTGCAGTGCCAGGCTGGGAGAAATGGGCTTGCAAAAATAAATAGTGCGGGTCACATGAGTTACTGGCTCTTGCTGGGGGGACGGAGTGTTTACACGAGGGCCTGGAGGCTTGGCTCTGCTTTATGCTGGCGGGAAGGGTCCTGGAGGAGAGGCTGATCTCCAGTTAATTGAGGTTCAGCTGTTTTTTTGGGAGGTCTGGCTCTTCCCTGTGATGTTGCCTTCTGCTGAGGACTTTGCCCTAGGAATTGGGTGTTTCTGGGTGTTCTCTGCTTCCCCAGACCCCGCTTTAGCTGCTGGTGAATGGGTCCAGCGTGGCCATGCCCAGAGGCTGCCTGGGTCCCCCCCAAACCTCACCTGGGGGTCCCACACCAGGGGGGTCCCTGCCTGGTGCTGAGGGGAAGACCCTCAGCATCGCTGGCTGGGAGTGCTGCCAGCACCTTCCCTGCTCTTCCCTTAACACAATTATTTGGGCTTCCCCCCAGGGGTGCCGGGAGAAGGGCAGCGCTTGTTCCTGCTGCCCGATCTTCCTTTTGAAGCCCTCATCCCCCCTGCACAGACATCACAGCCACCAGCCCGCAGCTAATCGTGATGCCATGCGGGCAGCTGGAGCCCAGCTCGAGCACCAAAGCCTGCCCAGCTGTCACGAGGGCAGGGGGAGCAGAAAACCTGCTATGGGGACAGAACTGATTTCCCTTAATGCCTCTTCGGGTAGAGCAGCGTCTCCTCGTCCTCTCCCTGCCCATTGCAAGCTCTGGCCCCAGGATGCTTTTTTTAGGGGGCAGCATCAGTCAGAGAAAGGCCCCCAGGTGCTGCTTCCTTGCAGGAGAAGCCATGAAAACTTGTAATCCCTTTCTCATGGCCGTGGTGTTGGTAAGAAACATCCTCTAGTGAAACAACATCAAGGGAGGTAAAGCCCAGATCTCAGGGTTCGGATCCTCACGCCCTAACCTTCTCCATCCCTAAATCCAACTGAAGGGCTTCCTTTATAGCACGAAGCGAGGCCCCAGGATTTCCTGGCACCAGGCACGTTTTGTTGGCCCGGCGCTCGGCAATGAGCCCGTCCGATGGTGTTGGTGATGCTCCACGAGCTGCTGCCCCCCTGCAGGTCGCCCTTTATTCCATCAGCTGTGCCAGCAGAGCTCCGCTCCCTGCCTTGCTCTGCAAAGACAACCGGGAGGTGTTAAGTGCTTATAAACGGAGCATAAACACAGCCCTGCTGGTGTGCAGCCACGAACCTGTTTAGCACTTTCTAAAGTGCTTCAAGAAAGCCACTTCAGCTCAGCGCAAGGTTTTGGGATCCAGGAACCAGGAAGTCTTTAACAGCCTTGACTTCTTGCCTGTTCCCCCCATTAGGATAAAGCTAACGCAGCCCTGGTGCATCTGCGGAGGGTTTGGTTCCCCGTCCCAGAGCAGGGGCTGCTCTCAGATGCTGTGATATAAACGAGCACGATAACGATGGAAAGCAAATCCCAGAGGGCAAGGAGGAAGGGATGGCGAGGAGACAGCATGGGGAGGATGCAGATTTATTTCTTGCATCTTCTGGGGATGTTCAGGTGACCAATTCCTCCCTTATCCATTAGGAAAGCAGCTCCGGCTCGGGTCTGAGGTCCTTTGTGGGGCTGAGCACTTCTGGGCTGGCTTGGAGCAGAGCCATGGTCCCTCTGGATAAGGGAGAGGATGGATGGGGTGGCTCGGCTCTGGTTCGCTCTCCAGGTACCAACGTAGCTGCTGGTGCCAAAATCTGTGTCGGAACCACCTCCAGCAGCTCTGGTTTGGTGTTTTGCTGCTTCCTGTACAGGCACAAAGGTGTTTCCATGGCTTTGGAAAGCTCATCTGCCTGCTAGCGGAGCCTGAAGTTCTAAATGGAGATGTTCGGCTGCTCCCCAGTGATGTTGTTTTATCAGTTTTGAGGACTTAAGCTCTTTTCTGGAAATGCTGGGGCATCCTTAAAGATCCCAGCAAGTCCTGCTTTGGGTAATACACTCATTTTTTAACAGGTTTTTCCTTCTGCTGCGGCAGCATGGGTAAAGCTTTCTCCTTCCCCTGCTCTTTGGTGACTGGTGTGATAATTGGGTCTAAATTGATTCAAACCATTTCCTGTAAGTCCCCAGGGAATAAATTTCCCAGATCAATGGATGCCACTAGCAGTCGCTGGAAGCTCTGCTGCCCTAAGCAGGGCTCGGAGGCGGTGTTTTATTGAATCTGCCATGCCTCCTGCTTGAAATATTATTCCCTGTTTGAGCAAGGACCCCAGTTTTTCCTGAGCTCTGATGTTTTGGGCATGGATTTCTGTGATCTAGCGAGCAGGACGAGGCTGGGACTTGGTCACCACCGGGTGCAGGAGCTGCCAGAACCTCTCCATCCCCAGCAGGTGGTGGCAAAAAGGCTCCGATTTGGGGGTGGAGGTGCTGGGGCCAGATGCAGGGTGTTTGGCTGTCTTGGGCAAAGCTTTTCTCTCCCTTGGAGAGTTTCTGCTTTCTTCTGGGCTTCCCCCCACCCGTGGCACAGCTTTCCCTGCTCTGGATAGACCTGTTTGGTTGTGGAAACAAACAGGCATCAAGTCCTCTTTTCCCAAAAATGCTTCAAAAGGAGCAAGAGGCTTTTGCCTGCCCTTGCTCACATTTCTAGGTGTTTTTTGCCTGCTTTTGCTGCAGGTATTGTCCCTTTGTTCGGACCTGCTGAGTTTTCCCAGGGATACTTCTTGCCCTCCGAGGTACCAGCTGGAATCTCTTGGAAACCAGAGATGCTTCTGGGTGCAGAAAAGCTCCTGGCTTTGGCACGGACAGCGAGGGCTGAGCATCACCCCTTGGAAATGCTGCCACTTGGCTGCTCCCAACCACATCCCTGCAGAGGGGAAGGGTCCTGGGCTGCACCTCTTGAGCTGCTCCTGCAGCCGAACACCAGCCTGATCCAAATTAACCTGGGCAGGAAGAGGATCTGGGCAGATTTCCATCCTGGAAAGGAAATAAATCCCCGTATGCTCGTAGCCATCAGCCCCTGTCCAGCTCGATCCAAGGCTGCTCTCTGCCGAGCTCGGACCTGCAGCTGAGATTTATCGGCGCTTGGACGCAGCTCTCTCCTGCTGTGTGTCTTCCAGGGGCTGCTTGAAAATGATTTCTTGCCTTCGCCTTCTCACCGGCTCTGCGGATGGTGTTTACTAAGTGTATTTTAATGTGGTCACCTTTCACCTCCTGCCTAGACGGGTATTGATCCACTATAGATCCCAGGGAAAGCTGCGGAGGGGACGGGGGCTGCAGCCGCCCTGGGGCTGGGGAGAGGGGAAGGTGGCAGCTGGGACGAGCACGTAGCAGGGCTCAGCACGATGAGGAGGATCAGTTCCTCGTCTTGCAGCCCTTTTTGCTCATGGGATGCTCTGCTGGATGGCAGCGGGCATAGCTGCTTGGGAAAATACACTCATGGAGCTGGTTTCTCCAAGATTTTCCTGGAGGGCCAGTGTGCTTCTGTGCCCAAAAGATCTGCTGGAGATGTTTCCTTTATTCCTCAGGCAGCTTCCATGGGCAATATTCAGGCAGAATTTGTGAACTGGCACAGAAAAGCAGCTGTGGGGTGAGGACAATGCATGCGAAGGTGCATGCATATGGGGACGCCACCGAGCTGCTCGCTGCCTCAAAGCTGGGCAAATGGGTTCAGTCCCACTGTGTGCTGGGCAAATTATCCTGTAAAGAGCAACATGCCGGGCTGTGGGAAGCCCTGGCTCTCCCTGCCCTTGGGAGCAGGGGCAGCGAGCAGCTCAGCCCAGCCCCGCACCGAGCAAGAAACATCTGCGGCCGTAAAACCCAGCCTGGAGAAAGGGGACCTGCTAATCTCAGACCCGAAATTGGGAGCGGTGGGAGGCAAGAGAGGGAAAAGAGGGAAAAGCTGAGATGTCCCAGCTGTTGCCTGCTCTTTCTAACATCACAGGGGCAGGCGTTTGTTTGGGGGAGTGGGAGTGATTTGGTGTCTGAGCTCTTTGCTGTCTGCAGGGGCAGGTGGAGGGGAGCAGCACAGGCTTTTTCTTGGAGATTTTTCCTCCGTGTCCCCTCCAGCCCTCTCCTGTGCCTGCCCTGATGACACAGCTGGATTGCAGCCCCCGTGGCCCATCCTGCAACTAATTGGGGCCGGGGAAATTTCTTTCCCGAGCTGCCTCAGCCCTGCTGCAGGCTCTCACGGCCTCAGCTCCGATCACGGCTCCGTGCTGCAGGGAGCAGGCGGGGAATGCAGAGGGCAACGCTCCGCAACCCGCCTGCTAATCCACCCCAAATAAACAGTGCTCAGCAGTGGCACGGGAGCAAAGCCAGGCTCCTGCGGGGACGGGACCGATAGCCACCCCACAGGGGTCCCAGAGGCTTTATCCCCAGGGGGTGAGCTCGTGGCAGGGTCCCTGTCCCCGCAGCATGGGGCAACTCCTCTTGGAGCACCCTGGAGCCCTGCAGTCGTTTTTAACTTCATCTCCCCTCTTCTCCCTGTGGAGGGAGAGAAGATGGAAGTGTCTTTTTTTTTTTCTTTCTTTCCCTTTATTTTTATTTTTTTCTATTAGAGCTTTAATGCTGTTGAAAACGTGGGGCTGCAGTCGCCCAGAGGGGCGCTGAGCTGGTTGGGGTGATGGGGAGAGGCAGCTTTGCAGTGGAGAGGCAGCGGAGATGGCTGTGGGATGGAGAGGGAAGGGAAAAGAAGGGATTGAGCACGCTGCAGCCACACACTGGAGCATCCCAGCCAGGCAGAGGTGGCCGCATCCTGCTCTGGCTCCCAGGAAAGCCGGGCAGCACGACAGCTAAACCACGAGGTCGTCGGTGCAAAGGCAGCGCTGGTGGCTGGACTGGTTCTACGTTGGTCAAAAATGTTCCTCCCTCCCTCTTTTTTTTTTTCTTTTTTCCTTTTCTTCTTGTAAACAGGAAGCTGGGGTTTTATTTCACCCCAAATCTTTGCAGAACGTGTCTGTTTTTATAGCAGCCTTTATTTATTTGTTTCTTCCTTTCGCTGGGAACCGGAGAGTTTGCAGCTGATGGAAAGCAGGGGAAGTGTCGGCGGCTCAAATCCCAACCTCCGAGCACGAGCGGTGACTTTCACTGAAAACCCCAAACCTCCTCCCAAAGGGGAAAGACGGGGAACAGGGACGGAAAAAGGGATAATGTTTCCCTCCGTTCCCACTTGAACCTGCGCTGGACTTTGTTTAAGAGGAGGTGATGATTTACCCGGGGTAATCCCTGGGGCCGGGGGGGTGATTTATGGAGCAATAAAACCACGCAGGATTGTCTTCATCACAGGTTTTGGGTTGAATTTCTCATTGGAAAAGCTCGTATCCATTATCTTCCTATCCCAGCTGAGCAGGAAAGCTTCTCGCAGCCTCCCAGGCCCTCCCTGGGGGGTTTTGCACCACGCTTGGGGCCGTGTCCCCCCCCAACCTGACCCCGTTCACCTGCATCTGCTGCGGGATGGAGCCAGGTGTGGCCAGAGCTTAATTGCTTTTAAATGAACCTGGGGGAGCCCGAAAGGTGAAAGGAGGAAAAAAGGGGGGAAAATTGGCTTTCTTTGGGAAGTGCTCGCCGTTCCTGGGAGGGGAGCAGGTCTGCGGTTTTGCTTTAATTAGGGGTAATAAAGCTGTGTTTTCCTTTCTCCTAAATCCCAGTGAAGTGGGGTGTAACTGGATTAATCCACTGCTTGTCCAGGTCAGCCTGCTGCCAGCTGAAACAGCCAAAAACAGAGAGAGGATGAGAGAGCAGAGCCAGGAGCCCCAGAGATGCAGCAGGTACGGAGCAGGGGGCTGGGTGTCGGGATCCTGTGCTGCCAGCCAGGAGGGGAGGAAACTCAGCTGATAAAATCGTGCCAAATCTTCCAGGAGCTCTGCAAGTGCATTGATGTCTTGGGGATGAGACCCCGCTGTTGTTTTTTTTTCCATTTCACCTGCTAAAGCTTTTGGAGGTGCTGTGCTGGGGATGCCCGTGCCCAAACCCTTAGGGTCTGCAGGATGCTGCTCAGGAAGGGAGCTGGGGAGCAGAGTATTTTGGGAGCACCAGGAAGGTGATGGGGCCATTCCCAGGCTCTTCTCACTCTGGATAAAAACCAGGAGCTGTAAAAAGGGAAGATTCTGCTCGGTTACAGCAGAGGGGAAAGCACGTGGGGTGACGTGGTGGTTGAGCAGTGCTGAAAGCCAGTCAGAGCCATGGCGTGGGGAGGAGAAGGACAAACAGCTGCTTTGCTGCTGCCCTGCAGGATGTTGCCTCTCTGCCCAGTTTGGGGATAAATCCTCCCCATCTGTAGGACAAAAGGGCAGGCTGTGGGTCCAGTGGGTCCTGGTGCAAGTGTGGGGCCGATCCTGCTGCATGGCCGGGAAGAGGATGCTGCTGGCAGCACGGTTCCCAAGCTCCTTCAATTTAGTGGGCGTCTGGGGGCTGAGAGCTGAAGTGAAGGCCTGAAATCCAAACACCTGTGGATCCGGAGGCAGCCAGCTTGAATCCCTCTTCCAAAACCCTTCATCTTGCAGCTCAGGCAGCGCCGACCCTTTTCCAGTCCCAGCATCACCCCTTTTTTGCCTGCATCAACAAGAGCCAGGAGCGAGCGAGCTCCCGATGCAGTCACATCCTTGCTTGGTGTTCCCCTGCAGGCTGAGCAGCCGGATGTGTTTTAATTAACATGATCCCAGAATCACCTCTCAGCGCTGAATTTAAGAGGCAGGGTTGGGAGCAAGCTGCTGCTTCCCCGCTGTGCCCAGAGGCGAGCGCTGAGCCCCGGCTTGCTGCCCACGACCTCCCCGGGGCTCTTTGCAGCGGTCGCCGTGGCCCAAAGGGTGGTCAGAGCTCTGGCAGAGGGGGTTTGTGTCGCTTGAATCGTTTCCCATCTGATTAAGGAAAGAGAAGTGTGACAGCAAGCGTTAGGAAATCAGCATCTCTGGCCTGATCTTGAGAAGATTCGCATCCGGAGGCAGGAAGCAGCGCGCCCTTGCAGCACTCATGCTCTGCTGCTGCTGCTTCATTCCCCGGCCAGTTGCAGGGGGGGAGAGGAGCCGATGGGCTGGGGAGAGATTTCTCAATCCCAGATAAAGCTTTGAGGTCATTTTTCAGGTCCACGTGAAATGTGTTTACATTGAACTCTGTTACCAGCACGAAACCCAGGCCGGATTTCTGCAGGGGTGGTGCTGAGCCTGGAAGCCTCAATCAGACCTGAGTTCTTCCCTCTCCCGTCTATTTATTCATTACAAACTCCTCGTACGCTTATTTTTGAGAAG
Organism: Netta rufina; assembly: GCF_964035555.1. NCBI lineage: Eukaryota > Metazoa > Chordata > Aves > Anseriformes > Anatidae > Netta > Netta rufina. The sequence continues at coordinate 1,473,837 of NC_140148.1, read as the reverse complement.
CTTTTGGGACCTGAGGCACCTGCCGGATGAAATATTTCCTATAAGACGCTTCCTTCCCTTTGCTTTGCTCCCCGTGGCTCCCAGCTGCTGGTCCTGGGGAAGATGCTTGCTACGACCGAGCGCTGCACAGCTGTTTCTCACTACAGAATTCTTTGGAGGTGGATTATTTGTCATTCCCCAGCTTAATAATAATAATCCGTTAATGCATTTTTGTCATCCACTGGGGAAACAAAACGCTCCCACGTGTTTTTACGGCCGCGATGTTTTGCATGCACGCACACGGAGTCGGAGCTCGCCCTGTGCACCCTGGCCCGGCTAAAAGCACCGAGCAGCTCCCGCCGTGCCGAGAATTAAGTCTTACAACATGACAGGGTGGGTCAGAAGTGTCTTAAAACCGCCGAGTAACGAGCGTGTAAAAATAGATGTAAAAGGGGAGGGAGAAGTGAACGTTTCCGACGTGCCGGTGGCCGCGGGGACCCCACTCGCTTTGCGCTCCCTGGGAATCTTGTGAAAATATTTGCTTTGCGCTCAGCGCTGGATCCGACGCCGGCCCGCAGGCCGGGGGGGCTGCGGTTGGCTCCGTGCACGCTCAGCAGCTGGCAGGCTGATGGAGGCAGATGGCCTCATCCTGCTCCAGATGTGCTGCACGAAGCTGTGCCTCTCGTCCTCCCCCTCTCTGGGGCTGTTCCCCTCCCTGCTCCCTTCCCTTCCCCAGGTGGCAGCTCTCTGTGCCCCCCTGCAAGCAGAAACGGGGTATTTAGCTTATTTTTTTGTTGTTTCTTGCCCTTTCTGCAGGTTCTCAGAGCCAGGCAGGGGCTGAGGACAAGGCTTTCACTCCACACCCTGTTGTAGGATGCTCCTTTGCTCCAGCTGCCGCCAGCCCATGGGCTGAAAGAACCGCAGCGTTGGGTGGTTACAGCCTGGCCAAAACCCTCCCCGACAGCCCAGGACGGAGCAGGCTGCGAGCCCAGCAGTGGCTGCAACGCGGGGAGCCCTGGCAAAGTTGCTGGTGGGAGTGGAGAAGGCTGAGCCAGGGCAGTTTGCAGCTCGCAGCGTGCCCCGGGATGGGGTTGGGACCTCGTTTGGGTTGCTCACACGGACGCAGCACCCTGGGGAGCGGAGGAGCGGTGGGTGCTCAGCTCTGCTCCGCTCCGTGCACGCAGCCAGCGCCGTCCCCACGTGCTCCCCACGTGGCCGGAGCCAAACCCTGAGTCACGGCCACCCACGCTCCCTCCTGCCTGGGGACCTGCTTCAATCAGCACCGGATCAGCCTCGCGACCAGCGCTTTGCAGCCAAAACGCTGACTTTCCCGGGGCCGTGGCCAGGAAGGTTTGTGAGCCCTACCTCAAGTTCCTTGCTCGGGCAGAGCTTTTAGTGCTCAGCCTTATGCAAACCTCCCTGTGCCCCGTTTTGCTCCCCACTTCAGCTGGCAGCACCAGCAGATTCCAGCCTGGTCGCGGCGAGGACGCGAGTGTTAAATTTTGGAGGTGCAGCTGGGATTAAAGGAGGGCACGGGGTTGTGGAAAGCCCCCTTGGTGGTCATGCCGAAGCTCTCTCTGCGGCACACGGCTTGAAATGAAGGCTCGGATCCACCAAAATGCAACCTGCTGGGAGCTGGATGCAGAGCAAGCATCAGTGCCAAAATTTGGGCAACTCGCTGTGCTTCAAGGAAATTAAAAGGCACTCGCTCCGTTTTTTGCTTATCCAACTGCTCGCAGCCTCAGCTGACCCGGTGCACTGAAGGAATCAGCATTTTCAGCAGGCTTGGGCTTTGATTTGTTTCTTATGGCTTCCTGTCCTGATGCGAAGGAAAAGTTATTTTGGGAACCTCATGAATGAAAACCGAGAGGTGACCGAAGCACCAGCAGGGCAGGCGGGGGCAGCCAGATACAATATTTCTCCTACCCACAGAAGAGATGCTCCGGAGGCTGTTTGCCTTTGATTCCTTCTCCCCAGTGCAATGAAGAGCAATTATCCTTCCCATAAAAGCCTCCTTCTTTCAGGGGACTTGTAGTGACTTCAAAGAAGGGGCAGGTCTCTCTCGGGAACAAAGTCGTCGTTTCAGTGGGTTCCGGGGCTCTGAAGAAGAGCTCTGCGTCGTGCTGGCTGCCTGAACCTCTGCTCCTCTGCTCCTGCCCCATCCCAGAGGGTTTTTTCAGGGCGAACATCCCCCAGGGAAGGTGCTTTCCCTGCGGTAATCCCACGCTGCAGGACCTCACCTCAGCCAGGCTGGGACCCCTGGCTTTGAGATGCCTGCAGGACATCCCCCAGTCCTCTGCTGTCAAAGGGGTTGGTTGAAAAAGCAAGAACTCAGCCGCTTCTCCAGCTCCCATGTCCCAGATAAGCAGTGCTTCCTTTTCCGAGGAAAATGCAGTGTGCCTGGGGCTGAGCTTGGCCCGGGCTTGGTATGTCGGAGTGAGCAGAGCTTGGTTGGAGCGAGGTTTTTTCTTCCCCAGCCCCTCTTCCGAGCCTCCGACTGCGTTAAGAAACCTTCCCCAAAAGCCAAGAAGCTCTGCAGTGACCAGTGGATGCTTCTCATCCCACTCTGGCAGAGCCTCGGTCCTCCTTCCCGGGGCCAGGCTCCTTGGGTGAGGGCCGAGCAGCATTTTTGGGCTCATTCCCTGCAAACCACAGCAGCGTCCCAGGAGCTGCGGTGGCTGCGGGCAGCAGGCTGGGCTCGGGGCTGGTGGGAACTGGGTGGTGGGGGGACAGCCGTGGAGGAAGGACCCTGCATTTAAACACTGCAGCAGCTCTTTGGGCAGCAGCTGGGTTTCTCGAGCCCTCAGCACAGCTCCAGGACCCACAGGATTGGAGCTGCTGCGCCCACCGCCAGCAGCCCCATGGGGATGGAGCGTGCCGGAGGCGGCCCCGTTTCATCCCTCGCCTGCAAAAGGACAACGATCAAGGCTTAGGGGAGCACAAAGAAGCCATGCAATCCTCTGTGGAAGGGGAGCAGCAGCAGTTTTGCTGGAGCCGGAGCTGCCCGGGGCTGTGCTACCCCACGCAGCGACGGGAGGAGCGGCTTGGGTTGCAAACAGGCAGAAGGCACCAGAAAAACGCTCCGGTTTCGGGTGTCCCGAGCGCTGTCTACCTGATCTTATCTCTCCGGGCAGGAGTTATCTCTGCTCCCCAGGCTGGCAGGGGGAAGATGAAAGCACCGTGGGCCAGGCTGGGTCCCCGTTTGGGAGCCCCCCCTGCCGCCAGCCCCTTTGTCCCAGGGGTAACCGAGCTGGCAGGGGGGGGCAACCGCAAGAGACGGTGCTGGGAGGGCGAAATGGGTGCGATTTGGTAACCCAACCCCTGCCTTTCATCCGGACAAAGGCAGCCCCGAGGTGTGGAAAGACCCGTGCTCAATCTGGTGTCCCCATTCCCTCTTCTCATTGTCCCCAGGTCGGGGGCAGGACGCCTCCTCTCCCCCAGCTCGCCCCCGCTTTTGTGCTGACGCTCTGCAGCTTCGACCTGCCGGTCAAAGCCCAAATTCCCAGTCGCAGGATTCAACCTCTGCTCCTCCCCCACCTCCACATTTTGGTCTCCATCCTCAGATTTCAGAGCCCAGTACGTTTGCCCAATACACATTTTTCTCCCACGTCCCATCTCGTTCCCGGTTTCCATTCGCTCCGGGCGTGAGAGGGGGGATCAGGCAACGAGGGGCTGGGATGCGAATCTTGGCAGAAGCCCGCAGCCCCTCGTTAGGGGTTTCTGGCTCCCAGCGATGCTCCGATCTGCTAATTGAGCGCACGCAGCCCCAGCTGAGCGCCGGCTTCCAGCTTGTGCATCGCTCAAGCCAGACGCGCGGATGCGGGGGACGCACAGCATCCTCGGGTCACGTTTGTGGGGAAGAGCCGGGCTGCTGAGCAAAGCCAGCCCTGCATGGGGACACCACAGGCATCGGCCCCCATCTCCCTCTTTCTCCTCGTGCAGCTTCATTTCCCTGGAAAAAAAAAAAAAATTGCGGGGAAGGGGACAAATAATAACGGAGCTGGTGGCGGAGCCCTGCTGGCCCCAGTGGGGTGCTGGTGGGGGGACGGGAAGGGAAAGGGAAAAGAGAGGGGGCGATAGGGCTGGGGAGTGCTTGCTGGAGGGGATTAAGGGCTCAATCTTGAGTGGAGAGAAGGAAATGAGAATCAAATCAGCTTCTAGCGCCTGCTGGACCTTGGGGGAGGATTTATGGCCGGGGTCAGGGCGGCAGCGCAGCTGGCGATGGGACCCTGCCCAGCCCCGGGGCACCCTGCAACGAGGGAGGGTCCCCGGGGGTGATGGGGGGCACGGTCCCTCCTTGCTCCTCTCCCACCCTGCTGAGGGCTGGAGGGGGTGCGGGAGGGATGGCGAAAGGGGTGAGCACTCGGCTGTGCTGGGTAGGGCCACCCGCAGCCTGCTGCACCCTAAGGGAACAGGTACGGTCGTGGGGGAGGCACAGGGATGTCCCAGGACAGCACCCTTGGGTGCCTGGGGGGGACTCCGAGCTGAATCCCAGGGGCTGGAGCAGCGAGATGGAGCACGTCACCTGCTCCCTCTGACATTCACACCTTCCCCTTCCTCCCAGGCAGCTGTGTTTGCAAGAGCAGCGCCACGTCCCCCTCCTTCCCCGCTCCCTCCCTCCCCAAATCCCACCTTTCCTGACCCCCATCCATCACTTCGCTCTGCCTCCATCCTCTTCTGCCCCCCTCTGCCCCTTCCCTTTTCCTTTTTCCTGCCCGTAATCGTTCACTCGGAGGGATGCTGAGCTGAAGGATGCCCGTCCTCCCCATCGACCTGCAGCAGGGCAGGAGACCCGGGCATCGCTGTGCCCCCCCACCAGCACCCTGGGGTGCCCTGGGGCTGTGCCCCCCGCACCGCAGCGGGGTGGCAATGGGGGCGCCTGGCAGGAGCCGCCCGTAAAATGAAGAAAGTTAATCACGGGGATAATTGAAACCAGCGGCCGCGGCTGGAAAGCGAGCGGCTTTTTTTCTGAGCCGAGGGGAGGAAGGAAGGGGGGTGGGAAGCCGGGGCTGGGGTTTGGGGTTTTGTGTTTGTGTTTTTTAAGCCACGGAACAAATCCATATGGTTGCGCAGGCAATTCCCAGGAACCCTTCGCCTGGGTTCAATCATGAAACGTTTCAATCCTTACACTTCAAGTGTAAAATCGAGGTTCTTTGGAAGGAAATTGTTTGTTTGGCGGCGCTTTCCTGGGGCTGTGCAGGCAGCCTGGCCTTGGTAGGGGGGAGGATTTGCCCCCCCCCCCCAAGGTGTGCGTGGCTGTGATCGACCCCCAGAGCAGTGCCTGCAGGGGCTGAAGAAGTTTCCTACCCCGTCCTGGAAATCAGGACCGTGCTGGGTGCCCAACCCACGTCCCCATGCATGGTGTGGGTCCGTGGCACCCACCACGGGCTCAGCATCACCCAGAAGGGCTCCTGAGCCGTGAGCCCGGCCGGGAGGGCAGGGAAGGGGTGCTGAGAGCAGGGTGCTATGGGTGCTGGGGACCCAAAGCTGCTTCCCACGGGCTGATTCGGAAAACCCTGGTGGTTCTGGGCTTGGCTAGGGCCGGCTGGGATATCTGCGTGCTGCTCTGCAACTGTTCTACACCTCTGGTTCCCGACCTCGGAGCCGTGTGCGCGCTGCCTTGGGTGTTTTCCAGGGCCGCGCCAGAGCATCTCTGCAGAAAGCCCTGATTATTCCAGGCTGAAAAGCAGGTCTGGAGCAATTAGAGATGGAACAAACCCCTTCCAGCTACAAAGGGGAACGAAGGAGAATGTGCGTGGGCTGGAGCTGAGCTTTAAGACAGATTTTTTTTTTCCCCGGCCCCTGCGCGTGGAGGGTGGCAGGGCTGGGGAAGGGGCTGCTGCTGGCCGCTCCTCGCCACCTTCCCACGGCTCTCCTGGCACCAGCCCTGCTTGGAAAAGCAGCAAACTCCACTCCTGAGAGCTTCATCTGGCAGCTTCGTGCAGCACAAAGCCAGTGACCCTCGGCTGGGAGCAGGGGCTGAGCCCCGCTCACTCTGCTCGGGGAAGTCTCGGTTTGCCTCTAATGAAAATTTCATCCCTTTTTGTTTGTTCTTCTTCTCCTGACTAAAACAAAGAGGAGTTTCCAATCTGTGGCAGCTGGAGATAAAAAAAAAAAAAAAAAGATAAAATATTTATTCTAAAATGAGACAGCAATAAACTAACCTGGGAGCTTGTATTTGAGCAGGATTTACGTTCGCTTTGTTTTTCGGATGGGGAAAATGAGTCACCGACTCCCGGCCACGGGGAACTGATGAGCTGGAGGGAACTGCACACCAAGCTTTTTTTTTTTTTTTTGGACATTTCAAGGGAATTAAAACCCCTTTAGCCACCTTGCGGCACGGTTCTGGGGCTCAGCCAGGATTTGTCCCCAGGTGGGGACAAATTTCCCAGGACAGGACCTCGGAGCAGCCCCATCCTGGCTGAGCCGAGGCTGCGGTGGGTGCGGAGCCGGTCTCCGATTTGCCTGGGAATGAAAATCCCCCTCATCTGTCCCATGCTGCCTTTGAAACAGGAGAAAGTCAACTCTTCCAGGCCCTTTGGAGGCTTTTTCCTGCTCTCAGTGATTTTCTCTTCAGCTGTGCTTGGAAGGGAACCAATGCAGCCACTTTCTCCCGGTCTCTGTAAATCATCCCCCCCCCCCACCCCCACTTTCCCCTTTCATGCTAAAATAAAGGAAATAATTAAAAGACCAGGAAAACGAGCTGCTGGCAAGTTTCCTACGAAGCTGCTCGGCGCTGCGAGGAGCTTGGAGCCTCGCACGGGCACAGGGCAGCCTCTGCTCGCCGGAGGGCTCGGCCCCATCCTGCGCTCGCTGCTCCCGTCCTGCGCGGTGCTGGCAGCTCGCTGTCTGCTCACCAGAAGAAGAACAACAACAAAAAAAAGCTCTGCCTAATGCCCAGGTGGCTCCTTTGCAGCTTCACAGCGAGCCAGCCCTTGCAAACGGTCACAGAAGCGTGCGCTGCCAGTGCAGGAACCCGCCAGCAGCGATTTCCATTTCAGAGCCGCGCTTTGAGGGAAACCAGAGCATTTTTCATCCCCCCCCCTCCGTTTATCCTCAGGCTCAGCCTGCCCGCGGGGTTACTACGGGGTTTTTGTTTTGTGTCCTTGCTGTCATGTTCCTGGGCTAGACTCGGGATTTCTCAGCGTATTTTGGACAATCTCACACCCCTTACACCCTGGGTCTTCCTGAGATGATTCAATAGCGGCTGTGCATGCACAGGGGTGGCGGCTGCTGCCTCATTTCGGCTGCTGTATTCACTCTCATATTGCCTCCCTTGCTAACTCCCCCCAAAAAGCCTCCATCTGGGGCTGTTTAACCTCTCCCTGCTTGCTCCTGCGAGGCCACATCCATTAAAACCCAGCCCCATCAGCACCTCCCTGGGCTTTGCCCCCAGCTGCAGCGCAGCAGAAGCACCTGGGGGAAATTTAGGGCTGAGGAAGGGCAGGACCCCCCCCCTACCCCCTGTGTCGTGGTGTGGCAGGGAGGTTTTCCTCTGTGCTAAAGGTACAGCTGGGATGTGTTGGCTGTCTTCGAGGCCTGGAGGTGGCTTCTGTCCCTGCTCGTGGTGGCAATGTGTCCCTCCCTGCCAGGTGGGTGAGAAATGCTGCCTGCTAGCTGCGGTATTTTAGGGGTGGCTTTGACCCCAGGGGCTCTGCCACCGCTTAGATGTCCTTGTCCCTTGGTACCCTGTCCCAGGACACTTGTGCTCTGTTCCCCTGCATCCCCTACCCCATACGGGGCTGTGGGGATGCCCTGAGATGCCTTTATCCCACCTCTTCCCCCTCTTCAAGGAACCAGGGCGTATTGCTTCTGCCCTGCTCCCCTTGCCTTTGGGGCTGGGTTTATCCCACCCCGGGCACAGCCCAGCTTTCTGCTGGAGCTTCTGGGTGCTGCGACAGCACCGAGAACCCCTTGGAGGCACGGACCCCGCATATTTCCCTGAGCCCAGTGGATAGAGATGTGCTGATGGGCCAGCATTGCTGCCTGCTTCCCATTAGGTGGGAATGCGGCTGGCGCACGTGGCGGGCAGATTTTGCCTCGCAGGGGATGAGGAGGGGAGGTGAGGCTGCCTTACAGCAGGGGCTGTGGGGCTGTCTGCAGCTTGGGGTGGCCTGGAGGGGATCCAAGCACCCCAAATCCCCCCTTCCCTGCAGCTGCTGCACCCACAAAGCTGGGTGAGAGCAGCAGGGGGAACCTACAAAAAGCTTTGCTGGGTTCTTTTGGGGAGGGAGGGGGATCCTGGGGAAGGTGTAAAGGTGAAGTTAGGGTTCGGCTGGGTGCTGTGAGCTCTTCCACTCGCAGAGCCCTGCTGCTCCTCTGGCAGCTCCGCTCTGTTCCCGTCCTATAAGGGAAGGTCGCAGCTCACACGTGGGATGGAAGCATCTCGCCACATTGTGGGCTCATTGTGCTTTTTGGTGATTTTTTTCCCCTTTTTTCTCTTTGACTGGTTTGGGAACAGAGGGATGTGACCTGGTGCTTATCCGAGACCCTGCGCCGGGGGTAGCAAGGGGCTCAGCAAAGCTGTGGCACCCTGCAGGAGCTAACGGTGGCTGGAAAGGGTGTTCGAGCCTGTCCTTGTCCCCATGTCCCAGTGCTGGTGGCCGTCTGTCCTCCCTCACCTCCCTGCCCGGAGCCGCCAGCCCGCAGAGCCCCTCCAGAGCTCACTGCAGCAGATGCGAGATTAAGCCTGGGGTCGACCTCTCCCTCCCCAGGCACCCATAAACGAGGGGAAGGAAGTTTTCCAGGGCCTTTTCCCCAGCCCGATGCAAACATCAGGCTCCTTTTCAGGTCTTATTGCTCTTTTTTTTTTTTTTTTTTTTTTTTTTCATTCCCTCCTGCACTAACCGTAAATCAGGTTGCTCTCCCCCAGGACCGTCTAACGCAGCTGATCCCACACATGAAGACCACCTTGCAGAGCTCCTTCTTTCCCTCTCCCCTCGCTCCAGCTTCACCAAGGGATGCAGGGAGGGCTGGGGGGGGATGTGTGGGTGTCCCCCCACCCCAGTCCCTCCTGTGCTTCCAGCTCTTCCCAGGTGCTGCAGGCAGAAACCTCCCAGCTCCCACTTTCAGCTCCGCTCCTCTTCTCCGCTCCAGCCTTTTTCCCAGGGGAGGACGGGGATTAAGAGGATGCAGATTAAACCTAATGGATTGATTGCAATTATTTTCCCCTGTTTATTTGCAGTACCATGTGGGAGCCTGAGAAGAAGAAGAAGAAAAAAAAAAAGGGAACGCTCTTTATGCGCGTGTAGCCCTGCTCCTCATTACATTTCCTGCTGGAGAGCTACCCAGGCCAGGCAAAAAAATGAAACCAGCTACATTTGAGCGTCCTATTTCAAGCCCTTATAAACTGCGATGTGTAAATACTTGTGTGTGCAAACCCACACGCAATCCTGCGTGAAGCTCTTGGAGCAGCAGCCCCAGCCTCTCCCCACGTGCCCGTCTTTGGGAAGGCGCCAGCTGCTGCCGCCGGCAGCTCTTTGTTGCAGGAGCCAACCTTTTATTTATTTTATTTATTTTTTTTAACCTGTCATGGGCTGGCACAGTGCTGGAGCTCCTCCAAAGCCTGGCCCTTCCACCCCTGTGTTTTGTTTTGTTTTTTTCCCCAAAAAATTTGGCTGCCTACGAGCCGGGTGAGTATCGAGCATCAGAAACGTGCCCCGCATCCCTTTGCCTCCCCAGGAGGGGAGCCCTCCTGCCCCTTCCTGAACTCATGGCAAAAATTGGCCCCTATGCAAATAAATCTGCCTGCTTTGGGGTTTTGTGTAGGATTTCAGGAGCCTGAGCCCGCATCTTGGGTGCCAGTGGCAGCGTTGCCAACAGCTCAAGGTGCGGGATCAGGCTCCTGGTGCCTAAGGCAGCACAAGAAGCCAAGGGAAACGCCACCCTTGAAGGCTTTGAGGTTCTTTCCTATTGTGGAAGCACAAATCTTGCTTCTTGGGGGGGTGGGGAGAAAAAAAAAACAAAAGCATGCCGACGCTGTGATGCTCTTTATTGGCATCCGACCGATACACAAGGATAGCTACCCACCGAGCCGGCCCCGCGCCCCGCCAGCCCCCGTGCAGGATCCCTCCCACCTCATGCTGCTCGCACCCCTCCCGGCACCCCCACAAACTCCTTCTACAACGGCAAATCGTTCGCCACAAACCTCTAATAAATCGGCGTTGGTATCACAGGGGGAGTGGGGGAACAAGTGGAGAAAACACACGGTCTTTGTACAACAGAAACATTAGAAAAGGACACAAAACGTACCGACGAGCATTAACTTTGGCTTGTTTTCCCTCCTTTTTTTTTCTTTTTTTTTTTAAAGTTATTATTATTATTATTAGTTTTCCTGCAACCAGGGATTTGAGGCGTCCCGCGGCTTCTCTTTGGATGCTGAGTTTGTCTCCGTTTCCTCGGCCGCGAGGCTCGGTCGAAGGGCGAGGAAAGGACCCCTTGCTATGGCAATAGAAACCTGAGACCATGGCGATATTGTCCTGAAGAAAAGCGATTTGCATCTGGCACGGTGCATCCCGGGTGGCTCGGCCAGGCTCACCCGGGCAGGTTTTTGAGGAGGAGTTGGCAGAACCCAGCACAGGCGCTCGCTTCGAGTCGCTTCACCAAAAGAAGGGACCAAGGGAAACCACATCACGGTAACCAATGCTTGAGTTCATCCCAAAGCATCCCTGGGGATGGCTTGGTCTGGAAGGAGCTGGCACCCCAGCTGGAGGCTTGCAAGCCAGAGTCAAATTTGGGGTGTTTTCCTTGGATTTCAGTGCTCTTGGTGCACAGCTGCTTCGTGCCAGGGCAGGAGGCGCTTGACATCCCAGCCTGATCCAAACGCAGCCCGGGCATTTTCATCTTCCAAAACCCAGGGAGCAAAGTTTCCAAAAGCTTTTATGGGATCGGGTGTTGAGTTTCCACCAATGTTGGCTCCAGGCCCCCTCGCGGGATCCCAGGATGGGCGAATTGGGCAGGGACCTCTGGGCCCATCTCTCCAAGCCCTGCTCCAGCAGGACCACCCGGAGCAGGGCACCCAGGACCGTGTCCAGGCGGCTTTTGGAGCTCTCCAAGGATGGAGACCAGTTCCAGTGCTCCGTCACCCCCACAGTCCAGCATTACCTCCTGATCTTCAGGCAGAAACAGGCTGCAGGGCACCGAGCTCTCCACCAGGATCAGCCAAACCCCTCGGTGTCCCCAAGCTCCTCGCAGACCCCCTGCAGTGTTTTTTGGAGCGAGCACGCGCGCGTTTCCCCACTTCTCCATCGAGTCTTTAAGGCCAGAGGCGAGGTGGGAACGAGGACGGGGCTGCAAGAAGAGGAAAGCTCAGCCTGAAGGTGGGAAGCCAGGAGCGAGCAGCCCGGGGTGGCTGAGCAGAGGGTTTGGGGTGGGCACCATCACCCCATGACACGTAGAAACATCGAGCATTAGTAAAACAAGGCGGAATTATTTACAAGTCTTGCTTAGCTCTTCGAAGAGGGAAGGAAAATCTCCTCCTGCGCTCGGTGAGGTTTCTGGCTGAAGCAGGAGGCTAAAGGGGAGGCTGGAGGCTCAGCCGTACCCGGCTCCTGCGCGGTGTGAGCTCACCTTGCAGTCCTTGCTCTGCAAAAAAAACCTCCAGGCGAGGGAGATGGCAAAGCTGCCCCATTTTGGGGGACATCCTCCAGGGCTGTGCTGGCCGGCGGCAGCTCAAAAGGAGCCCTGGGCGCTCACCTGGCAGCTGCTCCTTCTGCAGCCTCACTGAGTGCCAGGAGGGGGGGGTTGATGTGTGAGCTAGAAGGGTTGGGACCCCAGTGCCACCAGTCTGGGGCGGGTACAGGCCCAGTATGGGGTCTTGAGGAGGAGCTGCCCTCCCCTGGTTGCCAGCCCTGTGCAAGGGGGACAGTGCAATCGCACCAGGGTGGCTTTGCTCCTGGGGCGTGCAGCGCGGGGATGCCGAGATTCGTGCCGAGGGGAGGATGAGCAAAGCCCTTTTGTCGTGTTCCCGCTGCAGGCAGGCACTTTTGTCAGCCCTTTAGACTTTTGGGGTCCCCCCCCCGTGAAGCTCCAGCACGCCCGGCACTGGCGCAAGGGTGGTGGCACCCGGACACCTGCTCCCCTTTTGGGGCTGTCCCCAGCATTTGGTGGCTGCTCCCCACCCAGGCCAAAAGCTGCCGGCCCCGGGGAGCGCACCCCAAATTTCACAGTGTAGGTTGGGCTGCTGGAAGCCGAGTCCTTTTCCCCAGCCCACCCCCCAGTCGCACAGCCCAGCTTAGGGACCAGCCCCCTCCCCAAATCCCGCCGCAGCGGCTCCGCTTCGCTGTGCCCATCCCAGCCCTGCCCTTTGCTCGCGGTTTGGGGGAAGAGGGTGAATTTCAGGGCGGCGGAGGGGAGAGGAAGAGAACAGCAGCATGGGGCGAGGAGAAAGGGCAGGAGGGAGAGACCTGGAGCCCCAAGGAGGACAGGGAAGGGGCTGGAAGAAGAGAGAAGAGGAGAGACCTGAGAGTGGTGCTCGTCCCTGCGCTCGCCCAGCCGCCCTCGAGGATGCTCTGGCAGCAGGCGTGGAGTGGGACCGAGCCCGGCTGGGTCAGGGGCTGCCGGGGGGGCTCGGTGGTGGGAGGGGGCGATACCGAAACCAGGAGCTCAGTGCATAGAGGGCCGTAAAACTGGGGGGCCCGGGGAGCCCTCGCTTCCTTCCCACCCTCCTCTCCAGGGGTCTCGGTGCCAGGGAGGGGAGAGGCGAGGGGGCGGCCGGGCACGGGGCCCCCGGTGACACCTCTCCCCCCCGGGCCGCCCTTCAGACGGGCGAGGTGGCGGTGGACTCGCTGTACAAGCTCTCGGCGATGTCCCCGCGCTGGATTTTCCGCAGGGCCACCAGGAGGGCGTCGAGGGTGGCCGTCTCCTTGGAGGACCAGTCGGCCAGGAGGGCGCGGGCGGGCGATTCCTCCCGCGTGAAGGAGTCAATGAGGTCCTCTTTGTAGCCCAGCTCCCCGGCCAGCTGCCTCCACGTCTCCTCGGCCGAGCTGCTCAGCAGCTTCTCCACCTCCTCCTGCTTGCCCGGCGGCAGGTTGGCGTACAGGCTCCCGTCTCCCTTGGGGGCTGTGAAGGGTGAAGGAGGGTTAAGGCGCTGGGACACGGTGCCCCCGCCCACCCTGTGGTCCCCGGCTCGCCCTACCTGGCCCCTGCGTGCCCTGGTTGTTTGGCTGCTGGTCGTGCAGGCTCTGGCTGTCCACCGAGATGCCGCTGTCGCTGTGCAGCTTCTCCCCCTCCGGGGAGGGCGTCTGGTTCACCGGGCGGTTGTTGGCCCCTTGCTTGTTCTGCTTGCAGCTGTTCCACCTGCACGGAGAGGAGAAGGGGGGCACTGTCCCATCCCATCCCATCCCATCCCCACCCCTGGGGCAGCATCCCCTGCATGGCACCCCTGGCTTTGGGAGCGGCTTCGTTGCCTTGTCCCCTGCTCGGAACCGTTTTCCCAAGCAGTGTTTCCCCCGTAACCTCTGGCTCAACCCCTCCGCCAGCTGGATCAGGTTAAAGCAGCACCGAGTGCCTCTGCTTTTGCAGCTGCCCAGCTCCTGAGCATTGCAAGGGTGCGGGATGTGGCTCCCTCCTGCACAGCCCCGCTGCAGAAAGGCAGCTGCCGGGTGGCGTGCACGCGTGTGCGCACATGGAGCTGCGTGCGGGTCCCCACGTGCAGCGCTGTGCCCACGTGAAGGCGCAGCTGGGGCTTCGGCTGGGTGCACGCACCCACGTCGCCGCCTTCTTGTGGGTGGTGCACGTGGGGCTCGGTGCCCTCTGGGGCTGGAACGGGGCCACTGGGGGGGCTGGGGACAGGGCAGGGACCGGGGCGCACGTGGGGCGCACGAGCTGCAGGCTCGCATCTGGGCAGCACGTGTGGGGCCGGGCGGCTGCGTGAGCCTGGGCTGAGGTCCTGGTGGGGAGAAGATGCTGGGGGGACCCCTCGGGGTGCCTCCAGCCCGGGGGGGTGCATGGGGAGCAGCCGAGCCAGCCCTGACCTGCACAGGGCCAGGTGCACACCCAGGGATGAGCCGCTGAGTGTGATCGGCCACGACGGCTGCCCGCGGCGTGCCAGAGCGAGCGGGGGGATGAGCGGGGGGGTGTTTGTGTTGGGGGTGGCAGGGGAGCATGGCTTGCACCCCCAGCCTGCTGCGATCGCCCTTTTTCATCTCCTCAGCTGCCTTATTTCTCGTGCATTTCTTGGCAATCCAGCTCCTGCCCACCCACCCTGCTCCCCTCCCTCATTTCGTGGCGCTGTCGGTGACTGCTCCAAACGCAGGACCTCCAAGGGGGGTGGGCACGGGCTGCTCCCCCCATCCAACTCCCCCTTTTTCCAACACACCCCCAGGGCTCTGCCCTGCTTCTCTACCTTTTGAAGGCGATGTAAGCCACCAGCCCCACCACCACGGCCGCCAGGATGGAGCAGTAGACGGGGATGAGGTTGTCGGCGGTGCCGCGGCTCACGACGGGCTGCGAGCTGCCCATGACGGTGGTGCCGGTGTCTGCCAGGGTGCTGGCCATGGCCTCGGTGTTGAAGGGGTCCCTGGTGACGGGTTCGGGGCTCTCGGAGCCCGCCAGGGACGGGGTGTGTGTTGTCCAGCGAGGGTGGAGGTCTGCCAGGAGGGGAAAAAACAAAGGGAAGGGTCAGCCACGTACCCGGTGGTGACTTGTAGCAGCTCTGGCACAGCCCCTTGTCCCCAGGCTTGTCCTTGCAAGCCAACCTGGGCCCCCAGTCCCTCTGGACCCGAGACAAGCCAAAGCTGTCTTCTCTTCCGAAAGGCTGATGGTGCTTGGTCTTGGCTGGGCTGCTTGGACACGACTTTGAAGGTTTTCCTGTCCCAGCACGGCTTTGCTCAAGCCATTCAGCAAGGGCCAAACCACGTATCTGTGCGTCCCCGTTGCCTGTGGCCATCCAGCCTCGCACAAGCAGGGTTTGTTTATCCCCACTGAGGGTTTGCTCCAGCCCTGGCACTGGGATGGAAGAGGAGCTCTGCCCCCAGACATGCAAACCTGCTGGCTGAGCCCCGGGCTCCTGTCGCTGATCCCAGAGAGCTGCTATGGGGCTCGGTCCCCAGGCTGCAGCCCCAGATGCCTCCCACCTACAGCACATCTGCACCGAGACCTGCCTAAGGCAAAGCAGCTGCCTCTGCAGCTCGCGAGGAGCCGGGTCTGCCTGGCTTCATCTGCTGCCCGCAGCCTGGATTCACCCCCCCAGGGGGGAGCAGAAAGGGGGAATCCTCGGCTTGTCCCCTTCCCCTGGCCCCTGCCTGCTGGGTGCGCCCCGCCAGCCCAGCCCCGATCTGGGAGTGACCCCGTTCCCACCCATACATCCACACCCAGCAGATGGATGTGCCTCGTCTTGCACTGGGAAGAGCTCTCACCTGCGTGCCCAACCCCCCCGCAGAGCCTGCCTCCCCCCAGACCTGCCCCTGCCCCTCTCCAGGGCCTTTCCCCGTGCCTTTGGGCAGCCTCCGGGTGAGCTCTGCAGGGCTGTGTCCCCTCTGTGCCACACCGGGGCTGTGCCACGTCCCCGGCCACCCGGTGCCCCAGGCACTTTGCAAGCTCGAGGCTGGAGCAAGCCCCAACCAACCCCTCCTGGGCACAGCCCAATTCCTGCTCCCTGCTGCACCAGCCCCTGCGCAACTGCAGGCAAACAACCAGCCCTGGTGCAATCCCCAGCCCGGTGGTTCCACCTCTGCTCGTGCACCCCGAGCTCTCCAGCACCACGACAGCACAGGGGACACCTCCCCCTGCCCGCTGGCTGTCCCCAGGGGGGGAAGAAAGGGGTCTCCCGGTGCTGGCAGCCCCCCGTGCCGACCCTCCCAGCCGTGGCCCCCATCCGGATCCCGCTGCCCTTTGGGAGCAACGCTTCGGTGGCCACCACGGCCGTATCCGGCGGGGCCCCGCTGGCAGCTAACAAAGCTCACCCTGTGCTCCTTGACTTATGGCTCCATTTACTCGACCCTTCCAAGGGATCAGCCAAAGGGAGCTGCGCTGGCTGCCGCCTCGTGCTGTGAATCAGCGGTGTGCGGGACAAAGCCCCTTTTTCTAAGCCACTGGGCTCAGGGCAGGAACCGTGCTGCTGTTGCCAAAAGCAGCCGGGGCAGCCCCGTTGCCAGCCTAACCCCCCCCAAAAACAGCCCCACTGGGATACGGGGACTGTGCATGGCACAGGGCAGCACGGCCAGGCTGCTCTGCCGAATGATGCTGCGCACCAAACCCTCCTGGGCTGTGGGGCTGGCTGCTCCCCAGCTTTTTCTGAGGGCAACAGCAGTTAATTCCCATTGAAAACCCATCGGCTGCCAGATTTCCTTTTGATGAAGGCTCTGGTGGCAGAGAAAGCAACATCCGAAGCTGCCGGACCTCTTGGCTGAGCATTTGCAAGGGGGCTGAAGGCTCGCAGCAAGCGCTGGCTCCTTAGGAAGCTGCGTGCTGCGATGCCCAAGGGGTGGGGATCTCAGCTGGACACGGGGTCCTCTCTTCTCCTCCACCCCCAGGGCCCTGCACCCACCTCCCCATTGCTGCTGTGCAACGGGAACCCAAGGCACAGAGCACTGAAGATGTCTGTGAGACACCACGAGAGCCAGAGAGCTCTGCTCCCCCCTCAAAAGCCAGCGGTACCTCTGCATTCGGCGTCGGAGGTGGCCGTGCACTCCTTCACCATCACCTCGTTCTCCTCGCAGATGGTGCAGGGCAGGCAGGGGTCCACGAAGTTGGCCTCATCCGAGAAGGTGCCCTCGGGGCACTCCTCGCACACCGTGTCCTGCGAGTCCCTGCAGGGGAACATGAGGCCGAAGCCCACCTCGCAGACCCGGCACTCCTTGCAGCTCCCGCTCAGCTCGTCCTGGTAGTAGCCGTAGGCGCAGCGGCACACGGCGTCGTCCGACTCCACGCAGGGCGCCGACATGCTCTGCAGCCCCACGCACTGCGTGCACGGCTTGCACGGCTCCGTGGCGCTCACCGTGTCCGAGTAGGTCACGCCTGGGAAGGAGGGGGCAAAAAGGGGGTGAGCAGAGGGCCACTGGGGTGTCCCCGTCCCCGCTGGCCGCCCTGCGCCCCGGCGGTGGCTTTGCTGCAGCCCCCAGCTCCCAGCCCCATCCTGCTGGGGGAGCTGGGTTTGTGCAGGAGTTGCAGGCTGGGACTGGTGCTTTTCATTGTTTTCCTCCTCCTCTGAGACATGGGGAGAGTTTGTCCCACTGCAGCCCCCCCAAAACCACCGGTCCCCTTCCAGCCCCTGGCGACTTTGTGGCCTCCCCCTGCCTGTTCTCTTCCCGTTAACAGCAAATCCCTTTTTGCAGCAATTCCCCGTGCTGAGGGGGGAGTGCAGCCCCCAACTCGGGTCCTTGGAGCTCCTGCAGCCTGCAGAGATCTCACTGCCATCCCCATCACACCCATCCCAGCCATGCCCATGTCCTTGGTGCCCGTGTCCCCGAGTGAGCGTCCCTGTGCGCAGCCAGGGCACCGTCCCCATTTCCGACCTGCGGACGGTCCCCATGGCCCACACTGGCACCGACAGACATCACATCCCCAAAGCTTTCTCCCCTGCATCCTGCCCGGGAGGTCCCTGGGGACATCTCTGCCCCGTGTCCCCCCCCCTTTGGCCTCGTGCTCCCCACCGGGGAGGCCAGGGGATGCGGGAGGTGATGCAAACAGGAGGTTACAACACTAATTGCTGACTCTCCTCTGACCCCGGGGCTCCTTGCTCTCCAGTTTCACCCCGCAGGGCTGACTCTGCCGTGTAAATCAATACCCTCCCGAAGCCTGACGAGCCCCCCCCCGCGTCCCCTCCTTCCCCTGCACGGTCCCCAAGGTGTTTGAGGTTATTTTTAGCCCAGCGAGCCAGGATCAGTGCCCGTCCTGGAGGGCACAGTTGCTCTCTCTCCATCACGCTCTTTGCAGTGGTTTCCCCGTAGCCTACGCTGCTGAAACACGGGGGAAAGTCCAATCCCCCATCCCCTCCGTGGAGAAGGTGTTGGGGAATGATGTGAAATCCCTCAGGAAGGCAAACCAGCCACCTCTCCATCCTTAATCAGGAGCTGGGGATTTCCTCTGGAAGCTCCCAGGGCTGCGCGCCCGCCCTGCACCGGCCAAACCTTCCCTGTGGCCTCCCGGCACCTTTGGTGGCCTCCAGCTTCTTGTGGTGGCCAAGAAGCTGGCAGGAGGAGCTGCTCTGGTGCCTCTTTTATAACATTTTCAGGACAGAGGGGAAGGAAGAGCCCTGAGGTGACGGTGACGGGCAGGGGCAGCTCCCCCGCTGCACCCCAAGGACAGGGGCACCGAGCCAGCACCGGGATGTCCCCGGGGCTCCCCAAACCCATTCCTTCTCCTTCAGGGATGGGGTCCTCTGCACCAACCACCTCACAATTATGCCACACATCGCCGTGTCATGCCCAAACCGTGCCAAAAACAGCGGATTCAGCTAATGGCAGGGGGGCCTGGGGTGGGCGAGCAGCCCCTGCCCGGCCGAGCGGAGGCAGAGCCGCGCTGGGTCGGCTGCTGGCGTGCGCGGCTCCCATTAACCTGGCCTCGTCCCTCGCATTATTCTGAATTATTGATAGGCACCATTAGAGCGGGGAAGTGGCCAGGAAAGGCATACGGCTGAGTGGGCACATTTTCAGTGGCAGCAAAGGTATCGGAGCTGAGCAATTACAGCTGAGATTCAGCCGGGGCCCCCCTCCCTCCCGCAGCGATGGAGGCTGGTGAAGGGGGATAAATAAATCATGAGGCAGCCTCCGGGGGGGGGACGAGGGAGGGAGAGAAGAAAAATTATAATAAAAAAGCAAGTGGCCATTTGGGCTGCTGCAGGAACCGCTGCCTTCAGGCTTTGGGGGGGGTGCTGCTTTGATAGGAGCAAAAAGTCTTTGCGAAACGATTTGGCCGGTGGGTCGGGAAGCTGTCCAAGGCGAAGCCTCGGAGGCAGCATGGGGTGGAGGTGAGGATTTTCGTGCCCTTGTTCCCCGTGCGTGGCAGCCCCAGCACCCATCCCTCAGCCCCACTCAGCAGCTCCCAGCTGATGAATTTTGGGGCTCAGCCCCTGCTGCATCGACAACAAACGCTTGCAGCTGGGAGTATAAAGCAGGACAGCTGGCAGGGAGGTTATCTCCCATTTTCTTTGTGGTTTTGGGGTTTGTTTGCTCTTCCCAGTTGATGCAATGAGGGACCAGGCTGTCCCCTTGCTGCCCAGCAGGGTGGTGGAGGCCTGATCCTGCCCTGGGATTTACACCGAGCGCTTGGGTGAGTGAGGAGAGCGCTGGGGTGTGGGTGCTCCCAGCTGGGGTGTGTGAGGGCTGTGGGGGACACTGAGGCACGGAGGGGTGCCTTTTTATCTCCATGCTTTCCAGCTCAGCTCCCTGACCCTCCAGAGCTGGTGCCAGAGGTTAATCCTGCTGGGGTGCAAACCGGAGCAGCAGCACTCACGTACAGCCCCCTGCACCCGTGCCCTGGCTCACGCACCCAGGCCGTGGGCTCTCCGTAACCTCTGCACCCACCGTCCTCCGGGGAGGGTGGAAACTCCCTTCCACCCCCAGTTCCCAGAAAGAAGGTGGGAAGGAAGCCATCCCCGGCCTGGAAACGGAGGGGCTTTGTGTGAGGCGTTCCCATCGGGAGCATCTCTGGGACACGAAGCAGCCCTGGCCGTGCCCTCTGGGTTTGCAGCCCTGGAGCCAGAGGCAGCGAGCCCGCCCCAAGGTTGCAGCCGGTGGGTTGCAGCCTCCCCGGCTGCTCGGAGGGCGAGCGCCCTTCATCGATTTTGCAGGAAGGCAGAGGTATTTTTAGCCCTGCCCTGATGCTGCTCTGTGCCGGTGCTGCTCTGGTTATGGGGTTTCTCCTCTTATAGGGCTTCTCCCCCTCCGGTCTCTGCCTCTTTCACTCCCCCCATGGCCGTGCTCTGCCCCTTCCCTCCCTCAAACCACATCCCCGGAGCGCTCTGGGCTTGGCTGGCACAAATTCCCCTACGAAGACTTGTCCCCAGCTCTTCAAAGGCTTTGCAGCAGTAAATTTGAAGGGCAGGTTGCTTACGCCTACCATGGCGTTGTTTAAACACTAAGAGTTGGGCCACTTCGTCTGTACGCATTTACCCAGCTCGCCAGCACAAACCTGTGCGACGTTTACGCAGTGTTTGACATAGGCAATGTGCCTGGGGCTGGCCAGCTGAAAACTGTCACCCCCCCGGCTGTATCAGGAGCCCGTGTGATTTGCTTCTCCCTCCCCCAACTTTATTTTGCAGCCTTTACAAGGTAAAATTAGCAATGGTACAGGTGGCTCGCTGGGAGACCGCGGTGTGGGCAGGTTTTGGAGGGCAGTGTTTGGGGGGGAGCTGGGGGACAGAGCCCTGGAAGGGGACCTGCAAACGTGCCTGGTACCTGCGGGTCCTGGAACGGGGCAGTTGTTGGATCTGGGGTTGGGATTTGCTGGGCAGATGGCTGAAGGATTGGGGGGAAATCCTGGAAGAAATCCTGCCATTTGGGTGCATTTGTGCAGGAGATGGGCACCGGGAGGCTGCAGCGAGCAGCACGAAGTGCATCCACACAACTCTCCCAAGGGGATGCGCACGGGGAGGACCCCGGTGCCTGCTGGTGGTCCCCGAAGCCCCCCCCTGTGCCCAACACCCTCGGCGGGGGGGGAGCAGGTACTCACTGTCCAGGCAGGGCTCGCAGACGGTCTGGTTGACCCCGCAGGGCTGCACCACCCCCTCGCCCAGGTTGCAGGCTTTGCAGCACTCCCCGCTCGTGGTGTACATCTTGGTGAAGCACTTGTCCTTGGAGCCCCAGGCGGGTCCCTGGGGGAGAAAACAGAGCTGGGAGGTGACTCTCGGCGCCGGGATTCCCCCTGCAAGGGTGGGCAGAGAAACGTGTGGCATCCAGGCAGGGTTGTGCCATGGGGTGGACACCCAATGTCTGGATGAAAGGGGAATCGTGGATTAAACGCAGGGCTCGGGAGAAAGGGGAGTTAAATGGTTTTCCTAGGCAAACCTCACTCATTTGGAAAGCCCCTCGAAGTGTTACTGATGGAGGCGATGAGAGCCTGGGGCTGGTGGACGTGATGGGGGAAGCAGGGTAATGGCACTGCGTGTTCTCATCTCTCACCTGCTCCCCCCGAGGATGTTTTGCCATCCCAAAAGGCTCAGCCCTGCCCTGCCTGGTGGGCAGCAGGGCATTGCCCCCAGCCTGGCTGCAGGGAGCCCTGCCAGCCCCCATGGGAGGGTTTGGAGAGCTGGGGTCCCCGCTCTGCGCCATGGTCTCTCTGAACATCACGATTGGAAATCAGCCCCCACGATGGAAATGAAGACTTTAAAAGGAGCCCAGAGAGCTTCAGCCGCCTAATGGGAGTGAGTGGATTTGCTTATAAAACCTGTCATCACACATGGAAGCAATAAAAGTGCCATGAGCGGTGTGGTTTGGAGCACATGCACTTTGCAGCGGGGAGCAGCGCTGGCCGGGCTGTGGGTTGGCCTCGCCATCCCTCTGCCATCAGCCTGAGCCTGGTTTTGGGGGGAAAAAACTCAACGGGAGCCTGGAGGAGCTCCCCCTCCCTGCGTCCCCAAGCATCTGGATGCCTTGCCAGCCACTTGGCCGCCTCTCTTCTTCGCACAATGCAGCGTTATGAACTCACGGGTGCATCATCCGGCATCATCCGGCCCGGCCTGAGACAATGGAGCGCCAATTATAGGCAGCTGAATGACAAAGTGCTCCAATTACCCTGCGCTGGAAAGCATGCGCTCTCCTGGCTGGCGCTGCTTCGCCAGCCTGACCTGGCACCGGGCCCCGGCTGCACGGGCGAGAGAGGGTTTGGCATGGGGGGCACTTCCAGCGCCCCCAAATACCAGCTGGGGGGGTGAGAAAGGGGCTGGATTTGCAGCAGGGACTGAGCCAGGCAGCAGGGATGTGCCCCGCTGCTTGCAGCGACCCAGGCGGGGCGCAGGGCTGGAGCTCGCCCTGCTGCTCCCTCTGCAACGATCCCCCCCCCTCCCACGCTCGGGCAGGTTTCTGCTCCTCGTAGCGGCGGCTGGGAAGGAGGGAAGCATCCCAACGTGCCTGGCTATAAATAGTGCTGGGAAGGCTGGGGCCAGCAGCTGGGGCCAGCAGCAGCCAGCTCTCCCACGCCGCCCGCGCCCGAGGCAGCTGTGAGCAGCCCCGCGGGGCCAGGACCCGGCTGCGTCGTTTCCTCCGTGCGAAGACCCCGAGCCCCGACAGCTTCCCCCTGCTCTCCTCAGGCTGCTGAGGGACACCCTGTGCTTCCCCCTCCCCGCTGCCAGGTCCTACCCTCCGCGCTTCTAAATGGTGTGGAAAATGCAACTTCCAGTCCCAGGTGCGGCGCCCGCCCCCCCCACACCTCCCCGCCTGCATTTCCCTTTCAGCTCCATCTCGAGCACTGAAACGTTCGTAAAGATTAACACGCTTATGAGGGGGGGCACATGGTCTGCATTAGCCCGCTGAAATGTGCATGTTATTAACACAACTCCTGTTGACAAAGCCACAGGTATTAACACTATAAAGCATCTTGACAGCTGGGCCGAGGAGGGGGGACGCGCAGAGGGTGCGAGCAACACCTTTGTGAGCTTTTAATTGCTTTCTGAGTTGTTCCTGTGCGTTTCTCTCCCCAAGCAGACGCCGCCAGTTGAGGAGATGGCCTTGGAGGAAGAGCTACGTGGAGTGAGTTGTGCGAGGCACCATTATCTCCCCAGCCCTGGCACAGAAAACCGCGTTGCGCCGGAGCGGGGAACGGCGGCGACGCTGCAGCTGGAGATGGGCCCAGTGGCAAGCCTGGATCCGAACTGCCTGCGAGCCTGACAGACGGGCTCTGCATTTTTTGGCTATGCACCCTGTCTAGAAAAGGCCAAACCCCTGGCTCCGAGCACTCCCCAAACTTTGGGCAGCACGGAGAGCCACGTCAGAGCTCGCCGGGTCCGGCCAGCCCTCGGCACGGCAGGACGGGCAGGGCTCTGCCTCCTCCCCTGCTGAGCTCCCGTCCCAGCAGCACAGGTAACGAGCCATGAAATTGGGGTTCTTGGGGTTTGGGGCAACCCTGGGGCTGTGGCCACAGCTGTGGGAGCACCTCTAGACCTGTCCCGGTGAGGTATCAGAGAGGAAGTGGGGTTCCCCCTCTCCAGCTCTGCTGCGGGGCTGGGTGGGCTCAGCAGGTGCAATCCTCGGGGACGCATCCAGCCCTGACCTAGGGAGGTGGCTGCAAGGTTTGGGGGACCCCCAAGCCCTGCCTGGCTGCAGGAGGCTGCCTCAGGAGGGAGGAATTCCCCAGGGTTGAAATCGTTTGAACCAGTCTGGCTGGGATCAGGTCTTGCTTTTTCTGCCACAGGTCCTGGGGAGCTCAGCCAGCCCGGCCCCCACCCCACGGGTGTCCGAGGGAAGGGGACCCCCTGGCACAGAGCCCCCAGCCCCGCTCTCCTCCTCGGTCTCTGAATGAAACCGCTGAGGCACGGGGCTTAACATCTGCCCAAAAGGTGTCCTGCTGCCTGCCGAGCCCTCCAGGACACCCCCCTCCCATCAAATCCTCCCGGAGCAAAAGCCCCGTTTCTGCCCCAGGTAGCTCCGTCTGTCCTGTGCGCCCAGTCCGTGTGTCCTTCTCCGGGGGTCCCCCTCTTCCCTGTCCCCCCCCAGGCTCTGAAGTTTTGTCTGTGGCACGGGCTGAGGCTGTGCCTGTCCGGGGGGGCTCACGCTGCGGGGAGGGAAGCTTTGCCCTTCCTACAGGGCATTGAGTTTGGAGCGGGGAAGGTTTGGGGCCATGGGGTTCAGGAGATGAAGGCACAGGGGTGGGGCTGCTCCTCCCCACACCACCACCACCCTTTTTCCCGGGAGAAAAGGGATGGCAGAGCCCAGCTCGACGCTAGCGGGACGCGAGGGGCTGCACAAACCATCCCGGCGGGGTCCCCATCCCCACCCACCTCCCCGCTCCCCTCCCTCTGCGCCCAGCCGCGCTCTGCTTGCCCACCCGGGGGACCCTCCAGCCCGGCTGCCCGGTGCCTCCGGGACCCTCCAGCCCTCTACATTTGCCCTCCCCGCCTTCCACTTGCCCGGTACCCCCGGGACCCTCCAAATAAGACGCTGGAGAGCCCCGGGGGCGCAGCGCCGGGGTACCCCGGCTCCTCTCCATCCCCCCTCCGCCTTGTGCCTGCGGGACCCGGGGACCCCCCGCGCTCCTCCCCCGGTCCCTCCAGGGCTCCGGGTCCCCCGGGCACCTGCCAGGAGCCCTCCCCGCCTCCCGGCCCGGCACTCACCGCCGGCAGCAGGAGCAGCAGCAGCGGCAGGAGCCCGGCCATGGTGCGCGGGGGTCGCCTCGCATCCCCCGAGCAGCGGGTGCGCGGCCGGGCTGCCCTCCCTCTGCCGCCCGCCGCCTCGGCAGCACCAGAAAAGGGCTGCAAGTCCCTCCTCCTCCTCCTCCTCCTCTCCGCCCCCGGAGCATCACGGCGAGCAGCAGAGCCAGCACCCTCCTCTGTCGGCACACAAAGCCCGGACCCCCCCCCTCCACCTCCTCGCCCCCGCAAGAACCCGCCGCCCTCCCACAAAGCGCTTTTGGGGTGCGCGCCCCCCAGCCCCTCCGGTGTTTGTGTCCGTCTGTGCACCCTCCTCTGCTGTCTGTCTGTCCATTCATCCCTCTGTCCATCCATCCATCCATCCATCTCTCTCCATCCCCTTGAACGCCTCCATCCGTCCATCCCTGCACGCCCCTCTCCAGCTCTCCACCAGCCCCTGTCCTCACCACGGGCCCGTTAATTGGTTTTGTTAATTATGCTGCAGGCTCGGAGAGAGGCTCCGGGCAGGTCAGTGGCTGTGGACGGAGGGCTGAGGCTGGGGTGGGCTCACCAGACTTCCTCTGGCTGCAGGGACAAGGCACAGCATCCTGCAGGTACCGGTGACACCCCCAGGACCACGACCCCTGCCAGGTCTGTGCCAACCCTCCGGGTGACAAAGGGAAGTTCCCAGCAGCGAGGAGGAGATGTTGCCATGCCCGGAGTGGCAGCCACCTGCTCCTCTTTGTAAAGCCACCTGCTTCCCTTTGTAAATCCACCCTCAGGTGTAAAAACCCATCATGACATCCTTAATTTCCTAAAAATCTCCCCGCGTGATGCTCCCTCCGCTTTCAGCTTATTCCAGGACAGCCCCGTCCTGATCCTGCCCAGCCCCGGTCCCGTGGTGGTGAGCTGTTAAGCTGCGTGTAAGGGAGAGGGAGTTGGAAATGTCACGGCCTTTCCCCAGCTCGGTTTGGCCCCCGCCTTGGTGTGTCAGCACCAGAAACGCTCTTTGTGGGGCTTGTTGGAAAAAAAAGCAGTGGGTTTTGTGTGGCTTTGGTGAGGAGCTTTGTTGGAAACTGCCCAGAACCGCTGGCGCCAGGGGCGGCTCCTGGGGCTGGGACAAAAGAGGGGCTCCTTCACCCTACGACTCTGTCACCCTGCCCCAAATGCCTTTACCTAGCACGGGATGGAGCACGGGGTGTCCTTTATGGGGCCGGGGCTGCTGTGGGGCTGTCTCTCAGCTTTGGGCTGTGTTGGGATGGGGGCTTTGTCACGCTGATGGGTTCAGGCTGGAATTCCTCTTGAGCTACCGACCTGCCGAGGTGTGTGGGGTCAGCAGCTCCTGGCTCACCCCGTACCAACGGGCAGCCGGGAAGGGCTCGGAGGAAAGTCCCTCTTTAAATAGGATTAAACCGAAGCCGCTGTTTGTTCTCCGGCACGGAGCTGTGGGAACACACGTGTGAGCCACATGGCTATGGGTTTGCCAGCCAGAAAGCCATGCCGGGGACAGGTGGGGCCAGGGCAGTGCTCGCCAAAGCCGGGGTGTGGGGTATGGGAGTGCTGCCCACCCAGCCGTGAGCTCAGCATCCTTCTCTCTATCCCGTGGTTTCAACGCTTGGAAACGGGGCAAAGCTGCCTGCGGACATCTGGTGAGGCTGGGGGGAGCAGCCCGGGTCTCTTGCAGTTTGCTTTGCCTTTGTTGCTTTGCTGCAGCGCGCCGGGCTGCTTCCTTGGGCCGTTTTACGCATCCTTCCATCCCGGAGCGATTTGGGGTCTGCCCCCCCTCCACAATGGGATGCACTCGCTGGGCTCTGGGGGCTCTGTTTGAGGGCGCAGCGTGTGCGAGAGGAGCTCCCCGACCCCAGCTCCGAGCGAGGGTGCTGCGGGAGGGTCTGACACCGTGGCACGAGTCACCCCGCAGAAAAAAAAACACCATCAGGGCGACACAAACCAGAGCCAGGCGGACAGAGACGGCCGCTCAGCTGGGCCGCATCTGCACGAGGCTGGGCTGGCAGCCAGCGAAGGTAAGTGAAAACTTCTGCTCCCATCCCAGCCCCGCGCGGCTCCTTTGGTGACGGGGCTCGCCAGCGCTTTTTTTATTAAATCCCCCCCCCCGCTTCTTTTTCTTTTTTTTTTTTCTGTCCCAGAAAGGTTGTGGCCCTTCCCTGGCTCCACGCAATGACAAAAAGCCTCTTAAAAGTCTGCTGTCGCCTCTCTGAATTAAAACCAAAGGCTCCAGAGGTTTATTTGCTCCGGGATCGTCCTTTTGGCTGCCGGTGGGGGTTGCAGGACAGCCTCCAGTGATGTCCTCCAAGTTTTACCAAGAGCCACATCCACCCACAATCAGCTCCGTGTGCCAGCTCCTGGGACAGCTCGTGGCTGTTGGGAGATCCAAAATTGGGTCTTGGTGATGCTCCAGGTCCTTCTTGGCCACGGTGGGTCGATGCCACATGGACCGGCGCAGGGCTGAGTTTGCCTTCTAGCATGGTGGTGAACGGCTCATCTGCAAGCTGCCTGTAAGGAGAAAAAGGGCTTTTGGGGTTTGTGCTGGCTCCTGGCCTCCTTTCGGTCTGGGGGAGTCACAACCGGGGGATTTGCTGCCGGAGGAGCAGCGGGGGGCTCCTGGCTCCAGGCAGCTGGTTGGGCTTGCCCTTGGTGGTAAATGGGGATGAGCAAAAAAAGCGTGGCTGGGGCTGAAACCGAGGAGCAGGGGGGCGAGGTGGGAGAGGAGAGGAGAGGAGGACGGGGCTCGGAGCAGCCCAGGAAACCGCGGCTGCTTCGCATGTGCTTGGAGGGGCTGGGGGCCAAAACGCCTCCGCGGGGCTGGTTTGGGACCGAGCCCACGGCGGCCCCAAGCGAAGCATCCCATCGGCAAAAACATCACCCCTGGGAGACACAGCTGCGCCTGCCGTGCCTCCCTCCCCCGGGACGGGAAAGTTTAATTAGCAAGAGCCCAATTACAGCTCGGGGAAGTTTTGCATCAAGTCCCTCTCAAGGCCAGAGCACCCGTCTCGAGCTCTCGTTATCTCTCCTCAGGCTCGTCGAGGTCTTCTCCCACACGCTTCAAAGTCCAGAGGTCTCCAAGCAAACACGAGAGATGTTTTCCATCCTCTCCAGCCGCCCAAACCAGGACTTGTGGGGCCCCCAGAAATAGCACGAGTTAAACACTGGGCGCGAGTCCCTGCCTTCAAACTTTTTATTGATTTTACTAAAAAGCACAGGTAATTACTTTCCCGACAAAGACAGCGACGCGGTAATGGTAAGTTATAAATAACGATGAATAAATAATACACGTTGGGAAAAGAGCAGCGTGCTGCCCCAGCTGTTCGCAGCCAGCGTGGAGAGCATAAATAAAGGGAAAGGAAAAGGCAAAGAGAAGCCCGGGCAGGGCGCGGGTGCCACCGTGTTACGGGATGGGCTTCGAAGGCCGTGGCTGTGCTGGGAGCAGGGAGGGAATTAGGGCTGGAAATGAGGCTGGGGGCTCGTGCTGCCAGGAGCCACCTCCCCCAAGGACCATCCCTGCGGGGCGGGGAGGAATTCATGCAAACGGGGAACAAAAAGCACATTCTTCTGCAGTGGAAAAAGAAAGAGGAGAGGATTGTTTTTGGGTTGTTTGAACCACCTCGGTCACTTTTGCTGAGAAATCTGCACCTTGAGCCACTTGGCAAGGGCCAAGCCCGGCTCTAGAGAGCTCGAAGCCACGGGTGGAAGCCAAGGGCTCCCTCTGGTTCTCCGGTCGATCAGTGGGATTTGGGCACTTGAAAGCTTTTAAGGCTCGAGGCCAAGGTCAGCTCCCGTGCGCTGGGCTCGTGGCCGTGCTGCTCGCTCCCATCCACTGCTGGGTGCCTCTGGCAGCGTCACAACCACCCATTTGCTCTCCGCAAAGGAGCTGGCAGGGATCTATGAGGTGAGCAGCTCCATCTTCAGCGGCGATTTAAAAACCACCGAGCACCTTCTGTGGGGAGCTCTGGGTGGCCCCGGGCTCACGCAGCAGCTTTTTTTTTATTATTATTATTTTTATTTATTTTTTTACCATTCAGGGGAAAACTGCTCAGGGGGTGCACGCAGCCTGCAAAACGTGTGGAGTGCTCCAAAACCCCGAGCCTGTGTTCAGTGGGGAGTTGTTCCCATGGGATGGGACTCGGATGGTGGCAGCATCCCAAACCTGGGGCTGCTTTCACCCATTTGAGTATTCCCACACTGGCCTGGGGAAGAAGCTCCTGCTGTCTCAGCGTGCTCTCGGTGTCTTTTGTACTCACCGGTACCACCGCAGCCTGTTGGTGTTGGTGGTATGGAGCTGGGTGGATCATGCAGAGATCGAGCATCGGGCTGGGGATGGTGCACAGCAGCCAGGAGAGCTCGGGAAGATGTGGGGTGTGTGGCCAGGAGCTGTGGATTGAGGCCACGGAGCTCCCCTGGTGCTGCCTGCAGGTCCCGAGCAGAGATCACGGATTGATTTTGGCTCCTGGGTGTCCTCCACGGTGGCTTGGAAATGGGAGTGAGGGGAAAGGGTGGGGGGCTGCAGCCTCTCAGGCTGGTGTCCAGCATGGGGCAAAGGCTCCAAGCACCCCAACTGCAGGTCTGCAGGGCAGGAGGGATGTGACGTTCCCCAAACTCCCCCAAACCTGATTTCCATTACTATCAAAGTGTCCCAGTCTGGTTTCGATTACGCTCCTCGATTTCCATGCCTGTAATTTCTCCTAATGCCTCTCTCTCCAACCGTCACCCCCCCCCTCCCCACCACCACCACCCCTTGTCTTTTTCACTTGTTAATCTCCAGCCCCAAGGCTTCCCATCCTCCTTCCCTTCCTTTTTTCCTTCCTCTCGCTGTCTTTCCAGCGTGATCCATCACCCGAGCGCGGCAGGGGGGGACTCGCGGTGCTGGCGGGGACGAATCTCTGGTGCCTTATAAGGGCCGAGCGAAGGAATCTCCTGCGAGCGGAGCCCACGATGTCCAGGAAACTCGATCCCTCCTCGGGATGGAGCGATGGCAAAATCACGAGATGGTAAAAATAGACCGGGCTTTGCCTCCCCGAGCAAGCGAGGCGATTTTGTACAATTTACAATAACGCTCTGCTCAGGGCCAGGCAGGGGGGAGAAACTCTCTCTCCTCGTGGCACGCATAAGGAAGGACATAAATATGTCGGCGGCGGCCACGTTATCAATATTGTTCTGCTTAAGGTATGGATTGGTTCCACATGCCAGGAGCAGGGCTGGCTTTCTTCTCACCAGCCTGGCTTTTGAGAACCGATTGATTCGGGTTTGCTGCTGCTGGATCAGGAGCTCTGCTGTTAGGAGGAGATGAGCGAGCGTCAAACCCTCCACGGCGGTGATAAGGATGGAGCAAGGCAGGGCTGGGGTTTCTTCCCCTTGACCCTCAGATGGGCTCGGTGTTTTCTTTTTTCCTTCCTTTTTAAAAATCAAAATCTTTTTGGAAGTGGATGTTTATTTTAGCAGTGCTCAGCCTGCTGTGGGCTGCTTTTCAAGCTGCTTTCCAGCACGCACAGCGCCCAGACAAGATCCAGGGGCATTTTGCCTCCCTCCTCTCCCATCATCACACCAGGTGGGCATGGAGTTAGGGGATGTGTTAGAAATATCTCCAGCTAACTCTGCCGTGCCTCAGTTTCCCCACGTGTGAAGCAGGGAGCTGATCCCTGCCCCTCACAGACACCGGGGAAGCTGAGCAGTTCCTTGCCAAGTGCTCAGAGACGCTGTTGCTCTATTTATTCATAAAATAAAGCTGCCAGCCCACAGATCAGGGGATTTTCTGCCCTGCCCGTCACAGGGCTGCTTTCTGCGTCCATCCCAGTGCACGGTGCTGCGGGGATGGAGACATCACGCAGCATCCTGGAGCTGGCCGGTCCCCCACAGAGCATCCGCGGTGCTTTTCTTGGCCCAAACTTCAGAAAACCCAGCGAGCAGCTGGGAGCTGCCCAGCAGAAAGCGCTGGCAGCGCTTTGCCTCCCCTCCTGCCGTCCCCTGGCTGCCAGGAAGTGGCCCAGACGCCTCCCAGGGGCTGCCGTTCCCCTTTTTCCTCCCTTTGCTGCCAGACTCAGGAACTCAGCCCGCTGTGGCCACCTGCACGCTCGCCCTGACCGCGTCCCGGACCTCTCCCGACAGCAAGATTCATCGCCGCGCTCGCCCCGCTGCCCATCGCTCATCCTGCCAGCCCGGGTCGCTGGCCCCAAAGGCTCGGGGTCATTAAATCAGCCTCAGTTCCCATTTCTAACCCCCCTCCCTGGGTTTATGGCACGGCCCCGTGACATCCGCAGTGAGCAAGGGGTGGCAGGTTTGGGGCAGGGGATGGGGAAGGGGGGTCCGAGCCCCAGCCTGGAGCAGGGAGGGGTTCATCCTGTCCCGGTTTGGGGTGAGGAGGTGACACAGCCTGGCTGTGAGCTGAAGGGGATGGGCTGCACCTCAGGAATGCCACCTCCCAGGGACAAAAGTAGCTTTTCCTCTGGGATTTCCTCCAAGCCAGCTCTGGGATCTGAGCCCCCTTCGTGCAGGGCTGTAGCTCGGTCTTTTCGCCCAGAACTGGGGTCAGCACCGGGCTAGGAGAGCAGGATGCAACTAAGGGGGGGGTTGGAGCATCCCAAGCACCGGGTGCCAAATCTCCCCCCCTTCCAGCCACCGCTGCAGCTGGAAGCACGAGCAGCATCCTGCGCCCTGCCACGCTTTCTCCACGCCTCGAAGCAGGGGAATAAACCCCATCAGCTCACCAATTCCTCATGAACTCATCCTCGTGCCCATCCCAGCAGCCAAATCCCTGTGTGTGACGGGCATTGCCCTGCTGTCACGGCTGCAGGATGAACCTGAGCACGGGGAGCTCAAATATCATCATTTCTGCTCCTTTTACGTGCCCCAGGCTCGCCGTCCGCAGGGCTGGGAGGGGAGCGTGGGATGCCCTCAGCATCAGGGGTCTCCTGTGTCCTGTGGTTTTGATTAAAATGCAAAATATTTTGGAGCCCTAAACGGGAAACAAAGTGAGCCATCGAGCTGGGTTTGTTTAGTCGGGACAGTGATGCTATCGGTGATGTCAGCTAACCGGGGGGTCTCGAGTAGCCCCCGGCGGCCCCGTTCCTCCCATCGCTGTGTGGTTCCCCCAGACCTGTCCCACTGATGGATGAGCCCTTCCCATTGCCTTTAGCAAGGGCGAAAGGTGCCTCCTCCTGAGATTTGGGGTGATTTGGGGGCTTTTCGGGGCCAGGCTGGGGGACACGAGGTGTGTGCGTGTGGGGGCAGCTCTGGCTGCTGGGTCTCTCCGGCCCCAAACCTGCTTCTTGTTACTGCCCCCCGAGGTCAGCCCGGTGCCCCCGCCTTTAATCAGCGCGCTGGGGCTGTCTGCTTGCATTTCCCTCCTTGTCACCACCCCCCGTTTGCTTTCATCAAGGGGTACGGCTTTTTGGGAGCTGTCTGGCTGCATTTCCCTTCGCTCCCCCCTCCGTACCCTCCCCATTCACCCCAAGGCTCCCCAGCAGCCGACGTTTTCCTCCCCCAGCCACCGGGTGCCCACCTTTGGCTCCCTTGGCACAGGGGGAGGATTTGGGGTTCACGCCCCAATTGGGCTCCTCACAGAGCTGCAGCCAGGGCTAAAACAAAGGGGGGGAGGCTGAGATTTCCGACGAAGCCCAGGCTGATGCTCGCAGATACGGTCCCTATGGCAACTGCTTTCAACGCCCCGGCCGCAGCATCCTCGCCTTTTCGTCTCCTTTTGTGTGCATCCGTGCGCAGAAGTGGGGCAGGAAACCTCCCGGAGAGGGCAAAGGGGGGCTGGAGGGGGCTTCAAGGGGAGGAGAGAAATGGGGGGGGGGGGGTTCCTAGGGAGTTATGGGGGAGCCAGACTGGGGAACCCCCCCCCAGTGACCGCTGCTGCACCCAAATGCTGCTCCAGGAGCGCTGGATGGGGACACCACCAAATGCTTCCCCTTCCAGCTCCGGGGTGGGGGAACAGCTTGCTTGGGGGTTTCAGCCTTTGTGTCACCTGATAGGGACCCCTCCCCTTGTTTTTTTCCCAAATCTTCCAGTCTGGAGGATGCTGAGGCCCTGCACAGCCCGTGCTGATGCAGGCACCGAGCCCGGCTGGGCTGAGTTAGGGACTTGGAAGGTGGGGGCAGAAAGGGGATGATGCTGGGAGGGGTAAGGCACTGCACCTGCTATAAAAGTAGAACTTCCCCTAACAAAGAGCAAGTTTTCTCGGTGTTATCAGGCTGTTGTTCCTGCCTTAGATTTCTAGAAAGCTTGCAGGCTTCTTTTTTTATTTTATTTTTATTTTTATTTTTTTTGTGCAAGCGTTGCAGGTGGCGGCAGCGCTTCCCAGGGCTCGGCTGGCTGCATTAAGCAGCAGCGATGTGGTCGGGAGAAATGCATTTCCATCCATCTCCCTGCAGGAGGTGGGGGGGGGGGGAGCTGATTAACGCCTGGCAGCGAAGTGCTCCTCGAGGTGGAGAGCGCGGGGGCGTGATGGGGAGAGGGAGAGGGGCTGTGCCGCTCCTTCCAGCCTCATCCAGAGTCCTGCAGGGAATAAATCATTGGGGAAAATCACGCTGTGAGCTGAGGGAGAGAGGCAGGGAGCTGGGTGGGGGTGAAGGATGTGGGTAAATCCATCTGCCCCCCCCATGGGAGGTGTCCCCAAGCTGTGGGGCTGACACAATTTGTCCCCAGGGAAATGCCAACCCGGAGCGGGATCCCTCGTAGCTCGTCCCTATGGGGTCTGGCAGAAGCAAGCCTATAAATATATAGGACGTGGGCTGAGCCACAGCGGGGTGGGGGTGGTGTACTGGTGTGGGACTGGGGAGACTGGGAACGCAGCTCCTGGTCCCCTCGGGCTGAGCCTGGTGCAGCTCCAGAGCCGGTGCCCGGCCGCTGCCTCCCCCAGCTCCCCGCGTCTCCAGAGCCTCTTCCCAGCAACTGTGATTGAATCAGAAGGGAGCTAATTTCCCAGCCTGCTGAGACGATGAGGTAAACTAATTGCTGCCTTCATTCCTTATGCAAATGAGCCAGCCGCGGGCCCCTGCAACAAAGCCCAAAGCATCTGCAGGGAGCGGGTGGGAGCCGCGGGGGCTTCGTGCTGCCCCCCCCCCCCCCCCGACCCTATAACATCCATAGGGGCCCATCGGCGTGGTGCTGCCAGCTCTGGCCCCTCCGGCACGCTGACCTCCTCGGAGCCAGCTCAGCTCCTGTCCCTTTAGCTCAGTGGGCTCGATTGTGGCTTTTTTATTCTTTTTTTTTTTTTTGGAAAATAAGAATATTTTCTTTCCCAGTGGGTTCCGGCCAGCTCGGTGGCTGTTCGCTGGGTGACCCCAAATCGGGGGAGGGAAAGGCAGGGAAACTGGGTGGTGCAAACGGTGAAATCAGGTGAGGGCTTTACAAAGGTCAGATAAACGAAGATGAATTGGATAAAAGTGATGTGATTGGGATGAGCAGCGCTGGCTGCGGGAGAGGCAGGCCGCTCGGACCTGCTGGAATTCTCCGAGTAAACAACGCCGAGGACGAGGAGGAAATTGGTAAATGCAATCTTCTCCCGGCTTCTAGAAAGACTTTAATGAGCTCCACGACATGAGAGGGGAAACGCAGCTGCCGAGGTTTGCAGCGGTGACCTGGGTGAGCAGGAGAGGGGGGTCCGGGGGGGGATTTATCTCCATGGCACCCCCCCAGCTGCAGGTGCCGATGCCTCAGCGAGGTCCCTCGGCCCCGCAGGCTGCTGTGGGATGGGATGCTTCAACACCCATAGAAATGGTGGTTTAGTTTGTCCCGAGAGCTGCCTTGGCCTGATCCTCGCTGCTGCAGAGGAACCGGGGGGGGGGGATGCGTGGCTGAGCCTGCAGACTCCCCGGGGAGGCTCGAGACATGCTGAAAGCAAACAAACCATTACCGCGGCCGCTGTCGCCAAAAGCTCGCCCCCGTGCTCGCTCCACCACGAGCAAAGAGCACGACGAACCCCCCCGTGCCCGTGGCTGCAGGGTGCGGGTGTGGGAGCCAGGGGCTGCTCCTGCAGTTTTGGGGGGGTCCGGGCTGAATTTTGGCTGGAATTGGCCAAACAAGGCATGGGAAAGGCAGGAGGGTGAGGGAATGGTCCTGGAGGTTGGGAATGGAGCAGGGGGGAGCCTCGGGGCTGGGGGTTTGGGTGGGGTGTAGGTCAGAGCGTGGCGCTGCGTTGATGCAAGGAGTCAGAGCAAGGCTCTGCACAATGCTTTGTGCTGATCCAGTGCTTCGAGGAGGGTAAAAGCAGCTCAGGGCGGCTTTTCTTCTCCCATCTCCTGCCCCATCCTCAGCCTCCGCTGCAGGAAGGGGCAGGGGATCCCTTTGGCCCTCTCTGGGCTGGCTCTGGGGGTGGCAGAGCCCCCAAACCACCTCCTCTCCATCCCAGCAGGGCCAGGGGGACCACGATCCCCACTTATTTTGCCCTCTGGGTTCCTCTGAAGCCCTGGGCAGCCCCAGCTGGGGAAGGGACCGACCTGGCACCCCCGGCTGGAAGGCGAGCCGTGGCTGCTGGCAGTGACGGATGGGCTGGGGGCCGAGGGCCGCTTCTGAAAATCTCCTTGTTTTAAAAGCATTACCGCTCCCCGGCTAATAAAGCGAGGGATTTGCTGAAGCCGCTTGAGGTCCCATTTTCTCTGGAACCCATTTCCATGGCATGAATCACCGAGAGGAATGAACTCAATTAGTTCAGACAGAGGCAGGAGATAAATCAGGGTCCCATTAGGAAACCCTGAGGTTAATTTATGGCCTGAAGCAGCGCTGGCTGTCTCCCTCCTCTCTCTCCCATATGTAACCTGCTCCGAAGCAAGCCAAGAAGCAGGGTGGGATCGCCGTTATCTTCCCCTGCGATGGGAGATGCACCAGAGCTATTCAACCAGCTCAGCCCTCGCCTTGACCAGATGACCCAGATCTGCCGGAGCAGCTTTTTTTTTTTTTTTTTCTGCAGGGAACGTTCATTCATTCGTTTGTTCATTCATTCATCGCGCGTTTCCCATGAAGGGGTGCTCGTAAGAAAGCCGTAGCCTCCCAAGAAATCTGGGTTCCCCTTCCCATCAAAGCCACGGACAGAAGTCCCAGGGACGCATCCTGCTCCCCTCACTTGCTCTCTCAGGGTGCTGGTTGGGGTGCTCAGGTCCCAGTTAGCAGCAGAGGGGTGCTGCTCGGGGAGAGCTTTGGTCTCTGCCCCATGCTGTGAGCCTTGGAGCTGGAGCTGGGTGCTCAGCGAGCACTGGGAGCTGTGATTTTTCCCCTCCGGCACCAGACCGAGATGCTTCCATGAATAATGCAGCTGCCCTGGTCTCCTTCCAGTCAACGGAGAGGGACAGGAATCTTCTGAGGACAATTCCCATCTCAGATGGGCTGAATCATCGCCCAGGGTGGAAGAGGCATCTCCATCCATCCCCGTCCCTTGCTGAGGGATCTCCACACAGCCAGCAGCCTGGAGTGGGCACCGACACTGCTGTTCCTGGGGGATGGCTGCTCCTTGCACACTTCTCCCCCCTGGGAAGGGCAGCAGGCTTCCTCGGAGGAGCCCATGCAGGTGGGCACGGTGCCTGCTTGCTCTGCGTAATGAGCAAAATTACAAAATAGCTGGTGCATTTAAACCATTAGCATGCAGGAAAGCTGATTAAGGAGCATCCTGCTCCTTTCTTTGCGTGCGCTCCAGCACGGCTGCATGTTGCAGCCCCGAAGCCGAGCCTGGGCTCATCCAAGGGATGGCTTCTGCCTCTCTGGAGCAAAGGAAATGCTCTTCTTGCTGTGGCTGCCAAGAAAGATCCCAAGATTTTCCCCCCTTGCAGCCAGGACCCCAAGGCTGAGCAGCTCCTGCTGCTCACGGGCTAACGGGGAGCTCCCCTGGAAATCAGCTTTTTTTTCACCCATTTATTTCTGAGAGGTGTGGGATCGCTTGAAAAATAGGAAATGTCCTCTGCCCAACTGCTTAAATTTGGAGATTTCAGTTTGTTTTGGCTGGAGGTCTTTGCTGAGGACGGGAACATGATCCACTGTCACGTCCTTTCTCATCAGCTTGAGCACTTGGCTTGATTATGCTGCATAAACAACTTACCCCAAACTCAGCAGCTACTCCCTGTTCCAGATTTCTGAAATAGCCCTCGCTTCCTCTTCTGTCTGATGCCGTAATTTAACAGGGCAGCTTTTGGAAAGCTTTTAATGATCCTTTGTGCAGGCTCCCCCATGTCAAAGGCTGCCTTGTGGTTCACCATCCTGCATCCTCTGCTCCCAGCAGGTTTTCTTGGGACGTCCAGGCTTGGGGTGGTGGAGTAGTTCTGGGGGTGAGCAGCATCTTCCATGCCTGCCCCATCTGTGGTGTGGTCAGAGAGAGGTTGGACATGGGGCTGGGGCAGGAGCTGCCCTTTGGCACCTGCATTCCGGTCCCTGTCCTGCATCCCAATCCCCATCCAGCATCCCAATCCCTATCCAGCATCCCGCTCTGTGCCCTGCTGGAGACAGCAGCCCCAGGGAGATGTGAACCAGACGATGGCAGCCTGTGCTGGCCAGGTCAGCTCGGAGGCTGCATTAATTGTGGGAAGCAGCACCGAGGCCGGAGGGCGCAGACGGAGGAGCTGGAGGCAGCGATTGATCCGTCTGCTGCGCTGCCCTGGAGCCCCGCATCGTGCTCGGGCACCCAGGCAGGCTCTGAGGGTGCTGGCTGGCTCTGCTCGAGGCTGGAGGTGCTGTGCCCATGGGGGGTGGCTGATAGCACCCTGACGGCACCCAACATTTTGGGAGGAGAGGCTGGAGCGAGGTGCTGGAGATGAACTCTGTGGCTCAGCACCGAGCTCTGCTAATGCCCTCCCAGAGCCACCCATGGAAATCGTGTTTTCAGCACCTCCCAAAGGATATGAAAATCAAACCAAGCCACACTGCCTGCTGTTATTTTCCCCCCTCTTGCTTTATTTTTATTTTTAAAAAAGGAATCTGGGCGCTATTTCCATCTCTACAAAGCTTTGGCACAAGCCCTCAGGCCCAAACCTTCTCCAGCCCGCTCCATCCTACTGGTGTCACTCAGGGAGCGATCCTCACCCTTTCACAAGGGTGGCTCCGAGGGCAGCAAAGCTGCCATTGTTGTCGACGGAAGGAAGACACAGACGCTCAATATGAGTGAACAATGAACTTCAACTTTAATGGATAGCTCAGTCGCCTTTTATCTAGTTTGAACATAATCAACTCATACATATTGCAAAAACTAAGCTCAGGATTGGCTAACATTTCCCGCTCTTTTCAGGTAGTTCCTCCTTCTTTTAGCCACCGTCCCGCCTTAGGGACTGTCCCCATCGCTCAAGGGCATCGTGTCCTTGAGCCTGATTGGCTCTCAGCCAGCTGTGTACGTGCCAGACTCATGTGAGTTGAGTACGGTACTTCACTAGCCCATTGCCTCTTAACTGCCCAACATCCACGTGTCCTATTTCACTTAACCATTCCTCCACAATTCCCCCGTTTTTATTTTGCGCTACAAATACCTTCTCTGTGAGTTGCTCTAGTTTCTTAGTTAGGCAGTTAAAGATTATACGTGCAGCAACTATAATCAATATAATTATAAGTAGAAAGCGAAGTCCCTCTTTAACTAACAAAACCCATCCACCCATGTTCCCAAAAACAGATTTAAGCCAACCTTCAAACCAACTATCTTGTACTACAATTTTTTGCATATGATCCCTTAACCATTTCAACTGGTCGTGAATTGACTAACCATGGTCGGAAAGATAAAAGCAACACATTCCTTCTACATCTTCACACCCATGTCCCTGAGCCAGCAGTAAGAAATCAATAGCGGCCCTATTTTGCAATACAGCATGTCTTAGACTCTCCATATATTGTGACATTTCAGAAAGAACTTGTGTTGTTACATTTGATTGTTTAACAGCCCAACAAGCAAGCTTATTAATGTTAGTCAAAGCGTGTGCAGTTCCCACACCAGGCACCAAAGAAGCAAAGAATCTTTCTGCTGGACCCCACAATTCTACATCATCATTACAGTCAGAACCCAAAGTTTTTAGTTCTCGTTTAATTCTTCTGCTCCTTGTCGAGTTCTGCCACGAGTGTAAATCTGGAGTGAAAAGTGTGAGTCGCCCTAGGTAACACGGTCCTCCAAAAGCATTGGCTGGTACTCCTTGCCATGCACGGTCTCCACAGATCAAAAACATGCCAGAGAGAAGCAGCACAGCCGCCGCTGCTTCCATGGTTACGTCAGACAGGCTGCAGGGTCCTGATGTCCGTCCCTCTGCTCTGTGCCGACTCGCCACACGGTGAACTCCAAGTGCAGCGCTGCTCGTGGCGGTGACTGAGGGGGGTGGGGAGGCTCCCATTGCCCCGTAGCCCCGAGGCAGCGTTATCATTCTCTCTGAAGGCGGCAGTGGGCAATGCCCAGCTCCAGCACTTCCCGGCAATCCCAGTCGCTCTGTAGCGGCAACAGCGACTCTCTGCTCAGCCTGATGTGTAGCTAAAGCGCTAGTGACTGTTCTCCAAGGCTTCAATAAATTTTTTAGCAGACTTAATATCATTAATAACATCACCAAACAATTTATCTCCAAATTTACGCCACTCTGTTTGTTCAAAAAACTGTATCAGGATTTGTAAAACAACCCTGCGCTACTTCATATGCTAATAACCCTGGCAAATCTTTTTCTACAATCTATATCTAAAATACTCCGCTTTTCTAAAAAGCATCTGAGCAAATTATACGCCGCTTGTTTTTCATACCTTTATATATACAGTTACAGCCTTTCCAAAGACCTCGGCGGCGCTTTTCCGGCGGGACCCTTTATAGGCTCATCCCGAGTGCGGGGACTCCCTTCCACCTTCTGAGCTGCGGGTGCGGGGACTCCTGTCCCTTTCACCTTTCAGACCTTGGCGACGCGTGACCGTCGGGATCCTCTCCCGGGTGCGGGGACTCCACGTCCCTTTCACCTTCCCGACGCGGGTGCGGGGATTCTTGTCCCTTCCACCTCCTGGGCTGCGTTGCAGGACCAGTTCCTCCCTTATTCCGTCGAACACGTGGCCCAGGATCACTGCCAGCAGTGTCCAAATCCCGTTCAGACTGGTCCCTGTTCGGGCGCCAATTTGTTGTCGACGGAAGGAAGACACAGACGCTCAATATGAGTGAACAATGAACTTCAACTTTAATGGATAGCTCAGTCGCCTTTTATCTAGTTTGAACATAATCAACTCATACATATTGCAAAAACTAAGCTCAGGATTGGCTAACATTTCCCGCTCTTTTCAGGTAGTTCCTCCTTCTTTTAGCCACCGTCCCGCCTTAGGGACTGTCCCCATCGCTCAAGGGCATCGTGTCCTTGAGCCTGATTGGCTCTCAGCCAGCTGTGTACGTGCCAGACTCATGTGAGTTGAGTACGGTACTTCACTAGCCCATTGCCTCTTAACTGCCCAACATCCACGTGTCCTATTTCACTTAACCATTCCTCCACATGCCATAAAATTGAAAACCTTGGGAAAAAGCTCGTGTTAACGCATCCCCGAAGTAACTGGAGCTGGCCCCACCACGCAGGCACTAGGAAGGGCCTCTCTGCCACGGCGGATTAACCCGCGCTCCCCGGGTAGTGTTGCAGAGCGGGGTGGGTTTGGGGCAATCTGCTCCCAGTGGAGTTTCTCAGAGATGTTAAGGCCTGGCAGGGATTTGGGGAAAAGCAGCAGCTTTGCTCCCTGTTCTTCTGGAAAGAGCATCTCTGCCCTGGCAGCTGCCTGCAGCAGAGAGATGTTTCCCTGGGATGAGCTGTAGGAAGGTTGTGGGGTCCCTTATGGGGCCCTGCAATGGGGACAGCTTGTACAAAGCCCCCTGTGACCCCAACCTTGGCCAAGCCCTGTATGGGGAGCCCCAGTCCATCCCGATCACTCCCCTGCCTTCATTCATCTCACCGAGCTCTGGGCAGCATGCAGGAGGCAACCCCACTGCGCAAGGGGTGCCACTGCCGAACCGCCACAACCAGAACCCCAAATATCCCCCCCCCTGCAGCCCCAATCCCTGCCCAGCCTTCTGGCAAGCGGCGTTTGGAACAGCTACAATCTCAATATTTATTAACACTCGTAAAACCTCCACTTGAAGCCCCCAGGGAGCAACGCTGCTGCAGCGCAGACTTCCGAGCCCCTACCCGGGGCTGTAGCCCCCCACCGGGGAGGTTTGCATGGGGGATGTCGGGAGCAGGGGGGAGGCAGCTTCTATTAGGGGAAAATAAATAAAAAAAAAAATCCCTCCAGTCTTTTTCGGCTTTTATTATTTACTTAGCAGCTCGTGTTTAAAGCTTTTTAATGTCTGCGTAAAGGCGCCGGGGCAGGCGGCCGCGAGCATCGCGCTGCTTTTACGGCACGTCTGCTCCCACAAACCAGAGGGGATTTCAGCGGGGAGCGCTCAGCCTCAGCCTCTCCTTGCCTAAAATCCCACGCGGGGAGGTGCGGCCGTCCCAAAGCTGCTCGGGGCCAGGGCCGAGGCTCGGCTCAGTGCCGCTGTCCAGGCGCTGGGGACCCACCTTTGCTCCCGGCGGGGTGGCGACTGAATTTTCGTCTGCACACCTGAATTTTGGCAGCCAAACCCCCGCAGCCGTGCCTTCCCCCGGTGCTTTGCAGCCCTCCCGGCTCCAGCAGGGAAGGCAGCGCTCGCTCGGTGAGGCTGTAAAAACTCCCCTTAAATCCTGCTGCCGCTCTCCAGCCTGCGAGCGCGGAGA
Organism: Netta rufina; assembly: GCF_964035555.1. Lineage (NCBI taxonomy): Eukaryota > Metazoa > Chordata > Aves > Anseriformes > Anatidae > Netta > Netta rufina. The sequence continues at coordinate 1,432,965 of NC_140148.1, read as the reverse complement.
GAAGAGGGGCACCTTCGAGTTTTGGAGAGCATTTTGGTCCCCAGAAAACCCACCCGGAGCATCCCCGCGGTGCCTGACCCTCCTGGCAGGATGCTGCCCCCGGGGCTCTGGCCGTTCAGTGCCACCCCTTTATTTTTTATGGACCCCTGTGGAGCGGGGCTCAGCCTCCTTCCCACCAGACCTGGGAAAACACTCGAAAAGAAGGCTCAGCTTTGGGACAGGGGGAGAGCAGAGGTCCCAGCGATCAGTCTGTTTAACCGGCAGAGGCCACGAGGCTTAATTGAATTAAATGATTTAAGGATTTCCCCTCGGCCGCAGGGGCGGTGCCTGGTGCTGGACGGCTGTGACCGCATCCTGCCTTTGGCGCAAGGTGCTCGGGGAGGGGGTTTCTGCTCCTCCCTGTCCTGCCACCCATCCCGAGCACCTTCCTGGAGAATTAACCCTTCAGCCGAGCGGTGAAAAGATGCTTTCCCCTCTTCTGCTTCTTTTGCAAACGGAGCCCAGGCTGCCCGGATTTCTGCGGGGCGCAGGCTCTGCTCCCTGCCCGCCGAGGCTCCTCTCAGCCCCGGGACCACATGCGAAGGGCTTCGCGCCCCCCAGCCCCTCTCATTTGCTCTGCCATTAGCCCGGCAGATTGCTCAATTAGCAACAATTGGAAAACCGAGCTCTGGCCCTAACGCCGAGCCCCGGGCTGGGCTAATCGCTGCGTAATAAACCCCAGCCGCGGCTGGCTCCCCTGCGCCCCTGGCTCCTGCTCTCCTTCGTGGCTGAGGATTTTTATTTTATTTATTACTATTATTTTTTTTTTTAGTCTGTGGGTGTGTGAGCTGCTTCTGGAGCCTCCCTGGGGAGCTGCACCCCAAAATGCCTCTGCTGGGGGCTGTACATCAGCTGAGCACCCCCCCACAAGCCGGGGGTGCCGGTGCCAGAGCATTCAAGCAGCGCATCCCGAGCGTGTCCCTAATGTCGCAGCCTCCCCTCGTCGTGGTCCTGAGCTCTGATTCCAGCGGGGACGTGGTCTCCAGCCCCTGTCTCTGGAGGAGCTGACGGACCTGAGCTCTTTTGAGGCCCCCAGAGGGCTCCGGCTCCCTTTGCTCCATCCCCTGGGACCCATTCAGCCCTGGAAAGTCTGGCTCCAATAAACTTCAAAGCCTCCTCCATGCGCAGCCATTAGCCAAAGTGTTTTTTCATCTCCGTTTCATGCTCGGACTCATTATTGCTGCTCGCTGCTGCTGAGGCTCCCCCAGAGCAGCTGCTGAGGGGCCGTGCGGGGCAGGGCTGGGGGGTGCAGGGGCACCCCCACCTTGCCTGGGGCACGTTTTGCTGCAGAACGGGCAATTCTGATGATTTTCAGCTCTGCCTGGGGCAAAGCAAAGGCTGGGGACAGGGCAGGATGTGTCCTCTCTCTGCGCAGCCAGATCTGGGGGGGCAGCAAGGAGTTATCCCACAGATGAGCGTGCTGAAGGGTGCCAAGGGGGGGTCGCCTCCTCCGGAGCCCCCCCCCAGGGCTGGATCCCCAGGGCTGCGGGGGTCTCGAGGACCTGAATTTTGCCGTGGGGCTGGCAGCGAAGGACGGAGCCGGGGGCTGCCCAGCGGATGTCCCCCCAGCCCCACAGCGCCCGGCCCCGGCAGACAAAGAGCCTTTTAGACGGCTCAGCCGACCGGCTCGCAGGAGGCAGGGATAAAAATGCTCATAATTGGCTTTCTCAGCATCTTTCGCTTGCTGCTCTGTGATCTGGCTGAGTGCAGACGAGTTAAAGCTGGATTCGCGCAGCCCCCGAGCTGCCTCTTCGCCGGTATCCGCGAATTAAACCTAATGCGTGTCAGCGGGGAATTTGGGGGATCAATTGGCAGACAATTACGGCGCGTTGAGATTTGGGTGTAGGGAGGAAGAGGCAGCAGAAAGGTTTCATCTCGGAGAGGTCCCGGCGGTTCAGCGATGCCAGGGAATGAAGATGCTGGGATTGAGCCACGGGGGGAGTAATACCCGGGGACCGATGGAAATGCATTTGGCAGAGAAAGCCCCGGCCCTTTCAGAAGCTCGAGGAGTTAAAAGGGAGGGCTGCAGGCGACGGTGCTGAGCCAGAGCTCCCGTGGCCCCTCGCAGCCCCACGGCAGCTGCCGAAATTCTCCCCTTGGCTCAGCCGGGCTGAGCTGTGGGGCCGGGGTTGGGGCCGGTCGTGCCGAGAGCCAGGAGCAAAAGCTGAGGGGGAGGCTGAAACTTTCGGGGTTTGCAGCACCGGGGAGTCTCAGCCTCAAAATATCCTCAAAAACACCCCCAAAATGCCCTCTGCTGCACGTTGCCGTGCTGGCCACTGGCACGGCGAACCCCAGGAGCTGCCGGGGGTCCCCCAGAAGGGTCACAACCCCCCCCTCGATGTGGGTCACGCTGCCAGCGCGGGGCCTCGCTGCCTTTTGGGGTCCGGGCGGTGACTCAGGGTCCCATCGCTGCCTTTCCCGGGGAGGGGGGCGCTGGGTGAAGGGGCCCTGCGGTTTCTCCCCCCCCCCAGGCTCCCGCCACCAGCCAGGGCCGGGCTGTGCCCGCAGGACAAAGGGAGCCCCGAGCTGCCTGACCCCTGCCAGCATTTTGGGGCCGTCGCTTTTCACGGCAGCCCGAGCTTCCACAAAGCCCCGGATTGTTTCCTCCGGCGCTCCGCGAGCCCCCGAGAGCGTTTCTGCCTTCTGCAAAGGGGGGAGGAAAGGGGGAGGGAGGTTTTATCTTATTTTATTTTTTATTTATGTTTTTTTTTTTCAGGGAGCTGCTCTGTCCAGCGACAGGGACTGCCCTTGTGCCCGTCACCTCCTGGCTGCCCTTCGTGGCCGGCTCTTCGCTCGCCCCCATCGCCCGGCACGGATCAGTCCCCTGGGGAGGGGAGTGCCGTGCCTGGGACCCCTTCTCCCGGGGGGACACGGGGCCGGGTGGCTGTCCCCAAGGCTGGTTTTAACAGGCTCCGTAAGCCACGGATGTGCTGGGCGTAACATTGGGGGGGTTCCAGCTCCGCACCCCCTGCCTTGTCCCTCTCGTGCGGGCACAGAGGGACACCGGGGATGAAATGCCACCGGCAGGGATGGGGGACAGCGCCAGGGAAGGGGGGAGAAGCCACACGCAAACATCGCCGCGGCCCCGGGAGCCGATCGATGCGGCAGCTCGGAATAGCCCAGCAGGGCTGGGGAAGCATCCGTCGGGGTCACGCAGACAAGAGCAAGCACCTGGGACTAATTGCACTAAATAAATGAGCAATTAAGGGTATTACAGGAAGACTAAAACAGCCCAGACCTCTCCCTGACCCCCCTCGCAGTTCCCCTGGAAACAGCCGCCCGGCCGGCGGGGCTGAGCTGCTCTGCCCGGCTGTTTGCAGCGGGATGGGGGCTTCGTGGTCCCCCCCCACTGGATGGGACCTGCTCCCAGGGCCGTGGGGCATAGCTGGGGGAGGCAGCTGCTGGCGGCAAGGTGAGTCTTAGGGGCTGTGGTCCGAGGGGATGGATGCAGCGGGAGAGGGCAGGATTTGTCCCGGCGCAGGGTGTGCTGAGCCCAGCCCATCCTCATGTGTGCTGGGGACGGAGATGGGGCTGGTGGGATGAGGTGGTCCCGGTCCAGAAGCACCAGGGTGGAGTGAGAGCATCTCCCCGCGTTGCTCCAGGCTGTGCGCGATGCGCCAGCGCTTCCCAGGGAGGGGTCATTTCCCCCCTGAGAACACCCCAGTGTCAGAGACCCTCACCAAAGCCCGGCCGCGTCCCGCCCAAATGGAAATTTTCCTCTTTTATCTTTGCTTTAAATGAGCTGGGGACTGCTCCTTCCCTTCCAGCACATTCAGGTAACAGCGCAGAAACCCTGCACCTCCCCAGCAAAGCAGCTCCCACCAACCTAAAAAATAAAAAAGGGTCCTAGGGCTTTCCCCCAGCCTCCACCAAGCCTTTTCCCACCCTTGCCAGCCCAGGCTGGCTCCTTCCAGCCCTTCCTGCAACGTTTGGGCTCAGATGGAAATGCTTTTAGAGCCCCTCCGCGATAGGGAGCTGGGCTGAGTGCAGCTGGCAATAAATATAACATGAACGGCAGCGGCACAGCCATCGATCGCCCGCGGCGGGTGCTGCCTTTCGGGTGGGTGCAGCCTCGGGGGAGCCCCAGCTGAACGGGGGAAGTGTCAAAAAAGGGAGGGGGGAAAGCAGGCAGAGCCCACTGCGGGCTGGGGTCTGCGGGACCCCCCCAAAAAAGCCAGCGGGGTGAGAAGAGGATGAGGATCCTCGGCAGAGGATGCTCCTGCAGCTCAAAGCATGAGCATCCGCGGGGGGGGCACGGTTGTGCCAGGCTTTGGCGAGAGGAACCCCCCTCCCCAGCTGCTCCCCAGCATGTGATAAGGAATTAATGAGCAGTTAATGAGCTGACAAGGAGGAGAGTCCAGCCCTGTCCAGATCTCGTGGCTGCTCTGCTGGGGCTCTAAGGTGGGCGGTGTGCTGGAGGGGGCCTGGGGGAGCTCATTTTGGGGTTTTGCGAGGCTCTGAGCATCACAAAGGGCTTTGTTTCCTGCGGTGCTGCCGATCCTTATCAGCAGGGGATGAAGGAGCAAGGGCTGGAGAGGGGCCGAGGCTTCAGGTCCGTGCTGGAGCAGGCTGGGTGCTGGGGGGCTGCCTTCCAGGGTGGGCTTGTCCTGTCCCCCCCCCACCTCCAGAGCCCCCTTTGCTCCCCGGGCAAGCTCAGGCAGCAGCCAAATGGCCGGGAAGGAAATAAAAACGCATCCAATTAAAAAGCTGGTAGCCGCAACGAGAAAGGGTCAGTGGTTCAATGCTAATGCAAGCAGATTTTGTTATGATTCATTAAGTCATTAACTCCCTTTTAATTGGAGCTCCTTTATGGAGCCGGCGTTTTACCTTTGCAGGGAAAAGGGGAAGTGAGGAGTGGAGAGAACTGCCCTGGGCTGCTGGGGAGCCCAAATCCCTGTGCTGGAGGCTCAGGATCACGCTGAGCCCCTGGGTTTTGGTGTCGGGGACCTCAAGGGACCCTGAAACGTGTGGGGCAGAGGTTTGTGCACGTGAGAAACCCCTAAATAAAAGGGGTCTGTGGGTGGGATTGATCCTAGCAGGTGGCTGCCTCTGTCCTTTTCCTCCTTTAACTCTGTTAAATGGCCATAAACCAAGTAAAGAGATGAGGAAGGGGTCAGGGAGCAGCTGGAGGATGTGGGGTGATTAAAGTTTTGGGGTTCGGTGTGCGGAGCTCTTCCCAGCCCCAGCCTCCTCGGGCTGCCGGCCGGCAATTCCCAGCCACCACGGCCTCTCTGGGAGCGAAGCGGGGGATTAATGCGGCTGGTTTCAGCTGCCTGCTCTCTGCCAGCGAGGAGAAAACTTTGTTAAGTGGCGATAAGCATCGGGGAGCAGCAGCCAGGCCAGCAGAGCCAGCCTGGCCCCAGTGCCCGCGGCCCTGCCGGGCTCTGGGAGGCCCAGTGCGGGTGGCTTCACCCCAAAGCAGCCCCCTCTGGGATTAGGGATAATCTCTGTTTTCTCCAAACCCTCCAGGATTTTCCAGCCTCCGACCCTGCTCGTGGGCCAACGCTTCTCAGCGCGGCTGCGCCAGCCCTGGGGGGGCTTTGTTTCCCCAGGGTGAGTCAGGTAAAGTTGTCCGAATGAAAGACAGGCTCAATTTTAAAGCAGATTAATTAAACTGCATTAAGGCCCTGTGTGGACAGAGTTCAGAATGAAAACAGCCTTTAACTCGATTTCTCTGACTTGCAAATTGTGGCAGGGAAGTCAGCTGAAATCACATTAAGGCCGTTTCCACTCTGAACCGTGTCCTCACAGGGGTTTAATGTAGTTTAACTAATTTGATTTAAATGCTCATTGAGATTAACTGGGTTATGTGCCCCTGCATGGGGCTCAGATCTGCTCAGGCGCGGGTCCGGGCAGGCGGGAATGCGGTAGCAGCTTGAGCCCTGTCCTGTTGTGTGCAAACCAAAACCACATTTTAGGGCGGAAAAATCTAATTTCTGCTGCAAGCCATTCTCTCATTTGGAGGCATGAAGCAAAAAAAAAAAAAAAAAAAAAAACCTCATCTGTGGAAACGGAGGTGGTTCGGGGAGCGCATTATTCATTAAAAACAATGCAAGGGGAGTTTTATTTGTACACAAAAATATTATATATTAAAAAAATCTCTGCTCAATGGTTTCCAACTGCAAGGCTCAGGCAGGACCCGTGGCAGCCTCTGCCACCTGCCTTCGAAGCCTTGCACCGGGATTGCACATCCCTGGGGGTCACCGGCCGAGAAGCACTCGAATTCTCCGGCGTTTGCAGATCTCATGCCGCAAATTTTTTTCTGGGAGCGCTCAGGGCAGAGCTGGCCCAGCTTTGGAGGCTGCACAAGAGGAGGCTTTTTGTTCCCCAGCCTTGCCGCGGCGGCCAGGGCTGGCGAGGGCCGCCCGGCCCAGGCCACTGGGCCTGAGGACAATGAGCCATTTCTTGAAGGCCAGGCTGGTGTTTTAGCCTGCTGAGGGTTTGCCCTGAGGAGGAATGTCCCCCCCAAAACACGGCAGACGGCTGCAGCAGCGCTGAAGACTCAATGAGGGTCGCAGCTCGCAGCCTCGGGAAAGGCAGACGCTGCCTTTGCTGCCTGTTAGCGGGCTCAAGCTCCGTGCTGCTGCAGGGTGAACCTCCGTGGCCTTGTTCACATCGACCCCTGGGGCACACGGAGGTGTCAAACGCTTCTGGCTGCTTTTCTGGCAGCCAGCAGGAGGGTCCGGGGGGGCTTAACGCAGCTGTTGTGTGTTGCGATGGCTATCAGATCCTGCCTTGCGCTGCTGGTGGCTCAGGGCTGATGACATTGGGCGTGTTTTTTTATCAGCCACGTCAGGCTGTTGTTTTTTTTTTTTTTTTTTTTTTTTTTTTTGCAATGACTGTGGATTTTCCCTCTGAGTTGCCCTGGGCTAGTTGGTGGCTACTGGCAGTGCAGCCGAGCTGGGGATTGCAGCCTAAAAAGACATGGGTGACCATGTAGCTTCAACCTTCCTAAATACAGAGCCTCCATGCTCGCTTCAGCAGTGTGATTCCTTTTCCCCAGCCAGGTCAACAAGGGAATTTGAACCTCCCCCCCCAAATTTCCTCATTTTGAGGCTGGATTGGGGGGTTCTGCTTTGACTGTGGGAGATGAGCTGTGTCCCCCGTGCCACAAAGCAGTGTGTCAGTTGGTGCCGCTGGTGTCAGCTCTGTCTGAATCACCCTCAGGCAATTTTCTATACAAAGGGCCCATTTTCCTCTGGTTTTGCCCTGGTGGAAAGGGGCCGTGCTGCCAAGCCTTCGCCCCTCTGGGTGTCACTGGCTCCAAGACTGTGGCTGCAGGGAGAGGAGACTGCTGTGCTCCCCAGGAGGCTGGTGTCCACCACATGGGATCTTGTGGATCCCCAAGTGGGTTTTGGATGGCCCCACTGTGATTTTAAGGCTTGGGGAGGACCTTGAGGATTATCATTGCTGGCTGATAAAACAGCATCACTCCAGTGTTGTGATTTGCGGTGTGGCAGTCTGAGCTCAGCAGTGCCTGGGGCTGGATCTGGCCCTTGACCACCAAAACACCATTTCCACGAGCTATCTTCCCTCTCTGCATTAATGGGAAACAATTGTGCTGCATGGCGAGGGAAAGGGAAACTGCAGCAGCAAATGCTTCTGTTATGGTAGCTGTGAAGTGTGGGGCCATCCTGGCCAGGGGGATGCAAATCCCTGATCACCATGTCCATAAATCCTGAGCACGATGATTGGCTTGTGCCCTGTGTGAACCCCTCATTGAAAGAGTAGAAATCTCTTGGTGTTTATAGCCCCATCTTTGTCACCAATTAGGATGTTGGTATTAGATTAGATGCAGCAAGATAAGAAGCCTCCTGGGGCAAAGTGATCCTCTGGGGAGGCTGAAGCAGTTGGTGAGGGATCCACCCGGGGAGCAACGTGGTCACCACCGAGCGCCTCCAGCTCATCCTTCCCCTCGCTGGCGTCCATTTTGCAGGGCACCCCTCAAACCACCGCACATGGGAAGGGGCCAATGATGCCTCAGTGTCCCTGATTCGGTAATGCAAAGGGAACTTTGCCCAGCAAAGGACAAAAAATGTGTCCCTGGCTCTCTTGCAGGCTGTGTGCATGCGCCCAGAGACGGCGGTGTTGGGGATGTGGGGCCATTTTGGGGTGCCTTGGCCATTTTGGGGGACTTGGACCCCTTGCTGGGTATGGGCCAGCCCGTTATCCTCCCCCAGTAGGGAACCCCTGAGGACAGCAGGGGCGCTGTCCCCACAGGAGGAAAAAAATATAATAATAAATATAATAATCAACAATAATAAAAACTACAATTCCCAGCATGCAACGGGGCGCAGCATGGCGGCCCGAAACTACACATCCCAGCGTGCCACGCGGCCCAACATGGCCGACAGCAAGCCCCTCGCCAGACTACATATCCCAGCGTGCCGCGCGGCCCAGCAAGGCGCACCGCACCCCCTCTTCCGCACGTACTACATTTCCCGGCATGCTGCGGTGCGCCCCGAGCATGCGCAGTGGGCCCCGGGCGGCGGGGGCCGCCGACTGCCTCAGCCTGCGACGGGCAGCAGGGGGCAGGCGGCGCCCGCCTGGAGCCTCCCCAGGCTCACGGGGGCCGAGAGCCGGTGGCAAAACGATTTTGTCGCCGTCTGTGGGAAGTGGCAGCACCTAAGGGCCGTTTTATGCCAGTTCTGGCCGTGCAGAGTCATTGCTGGGGATCTGAGTACCCCAGAGTAGTGCATTTAGTGTACAGAAGCAGATTTCGGCGTGTGTATAGCGCTCGAGTTGGTGTTGGGGGCAAAAAAAACACACCAAGCAAACCCTAACCTGTGCAATGTATCAGTGTGAACATGGGCAGGAGATTAAAAAGAGTCAGTAGTGATTTATCCAAGCTACATGCATCTTCACCTCCTTTTCCTCTGCCTCAGTCACACAGCGCACGTTGCCATTGCTGGGGCTGTAGGATTTTCCCCCCTAATTTGATCAAATTCTGTCCGTGTAGCCAGGGCAGAGTTGGGTGGTTCTGTCACGGAGGGTTCTGCGAGTGATAAGTGCCCCGTAGCTGCGGAATGTTGTGTCGTACAAAACAAGGTGTGGTTGTGCTTGCTCATGACCTGCTGGAAGAAAGCTGATCGCTTTCACGGGTTAAGACAGGCAGCAGGATATCTGGAGAGAATTGTGATTATTCTGGAGGAAATTTAAGAAAATCAAATTCTAGTTCTCACTGTTTTGTGACATCCAGTAAGGCAAACGGTTGCCATTATGCAAGATTTGTTTTAAAGCTAGAAGAGTGTTTTTCCCTCTTATTTGGGACAGTCACCTAGAAAATGCTGTATGGCACTTTAAAGAAATAGTGAATACCAAAAGCTGTTGTGTAAATCTTCGCTGACATCTTTTTGGTCATTTCATCACATATTTTGTGGATAATCGAAAATATTCAACTACTGGAATTACCATGATTAGCAAAAGCACTTTGAGAATGACTCTCTTGACCACGCACTTAACATGTTACAGACCTGTGATGTCTTTTGTTTCACTATCTTTATATATTTATTTAATATTAATTTACTATTATTGCAGAGTTCTACCTTGCAATAAATTGCATATTATAAATTTCAAATCCACAAAATGATTGAGAATCATACACGAGTAGGGAAGGCAAACATAACAAAAGAGAACGAGCCACATCAAAGACCCTTACTGTTGGTGAAACTCTGAGGTGTGTGCATGGTATTGTCTATTCCTGTAATGGCTGAAAGTTTAATTAGTGTTTTGTTTTCATCTACTTACAAGGAGTCTCCAAACTAACAACTCAGGGAGTTGAGGTATGAAACGTAGCGCTAACTTGAGGTATTGACCTCTGAGCTACTCACCTTGTGTTCCTTTCACAGTGAGTGGTGATACAGCCATTAATATCCAACTTGTAATCCATGCAATCAAACAGTGGGGTCTAATTTTGGACAGAATAAATCATCCTGACTTTTATGAGAGCTTGTGCAAGACCAATGACACAAAGGGCTGTTGCAAACCGCCTCCTTTACCTGCGTGACAGTGAAGGAGGCTGGGGGCAGGGAGCTGGCATGCCACAAACACTGAGAAAGAAGGATGCGTGCCTCTCGGCTTACAGGAGGGCAGCCTTCCAACAGGATAATGCAGGGAACTGGACTACAACTGAGTAGCATCACAGATTCTTCCTGTGTTCAGCTGTTACAGCAGGAACAGTCCAAGATCTGACCAGCACAAGACTCTGTTTTAGCTGGTTTTACACCTTTTTTGCCTTGATCTCTGAATATATTACTCTGCAATAAGGATAAGGTCCTTGCTTCGTGAAAAAGCATCTACAAATATGGAAGACGATGTGGATTTGCAACGAGCATGCTGATAAATGACATTAGGGCAGTGACCTCTTTGGCACAACAGTCTAACCTTACTGCCCCTCAAATTCCTATTATGCTACCTAAATTAGATGTGTACAGAACAATTATACAAAAAGGATCATTCTTCCTGAATGTAGCAAAACCAAATTATTTCATTACTGTAAGAAAACTCTTTCAGGTCAGCAGTCTTGCATGTAGTTTATGAACAATGACTCATGTTGATTCTGCTCTTAAGAGAGGTGATCAGAGTTCATTTTGCAAAGATTGGCAGGCAAATAATCTTCCCATTTCATCTCTAGAACACGTGTAGTTGGAAGCTTCTTCTGGAACTTGAGATTGCTGTTAGACTGAGTCTAAGCCTCAGCATTCATTTTTAAGGCTTTCAGCTGTATCCTCTCATCACCATCTTCACCATTGGAGATGGGACTCATTTCTTGAATATTCAAGAGATCTCCGGTACTGCAAGTCTTCCCCGTGTTACTGGAACTCATTCTCAGGGCTCTTCTCGGAAGGTCTTCCTTTCTCGAGCTGATCTTCTGAAGTTTAAAAGGGAGCTTGTTTTTCTCTCCTGCAATGTCAATGCAGTCAAGTGAACAAACCTTTTCTCTTCTGGTCTTGTTGTTATCAATAGGACTGTTCAAAGAAGATGACAGAGAGAGGTTTTCTTCTTGCTCTTTAACACTGTAAGGAGGAGTGGGGACTTCAAATGTAGCATGAAACTGAGAATAATCGACACGGAAAAAGCCATCTTCCAGGGACATTACTGGCAGGAATCTGTGACCCCAAAGAACTTCATCTTCTGTATACGAGGTTCTAGCTTGACATGTCATTCCTGTGGAAACAGAGACAAGAGCATGGCATTGTAACACGAGCACGCAGACCAGCAATGTTCCTTAATACAGGAATCACATAAGGGTGTTGTACTCAAGGAGTGGCAGGGTGCATCTCTTCTCGGCTGCATTGGCCATTTTGGGCACCAGTAATGGCAAAGGGAGGTCTTCTGTAGCCAGGGAATGTCAGTAACCTATGGCAGGATGTTCTGGAGCATGCAGGAGCCTGCAAGGATTGACAACTGCCTCGCTCAAAATACCAGGGCTGAAGACAAAGACTGAAAATTAGAGCATGCGTCTTACTCTAAAGCTTACCGGTAGTCTCAACGATTCCTTCAAGGATGACAACTATTTCAAATTGCTCGCTTCTTAGTGATCTTTGTGAGAGACAGAAAAAGGGGCTCTTTGAGTTAATTTCATGACAGATGGTTAATGGGGAAACTAAAAACAGCTGGTCAGCTCCAGTTCCAAATCCAACATCCAGTTCACACTGGTCTAGTGGCAGAAATTCCCCCTCCGGTGTCTGTCGGGACTAAAGACGAAAAAACAGTTCAGTAAACACTGTGTGAAGCAAAACGCAAGAAGCAATGCAATGAAATTTAAACCTGCCTCTTTCGTGACATTGTTATCTCTGTATCAGGTCATCATACGGAGATACAGGTAATGCTAAAGACTACGAAGCTAACGTGTATGACTAACTCTGACATTTCTCATCATTCCACCAGATCTCAAACTGGATTATGACACATACGTATTTTACAAATCCCTGACAAAAACATCAGGTACTACATGCCTGATAACAGATACTTGCTATGCAGCAAAAGCTGTGATTAGTGAGAACACAATTGACGAGCCAGGCATATTTTAATCCATTGTCTGAATTCCCATTGCATTACTTTTATGTTACTCATTTTGGTTTGCAGGAACTGTGATGTTCTCAGGACTCAAAGGACTTTAAGGTAAGCAGCACAGTAATAGTAGAGCATGTCTGGTGCATCACAGTTCCACAAAATCATCCGAATCACTGTTAGCAATGCTATCATCACTTCCTAATTGGTATGTACCACCTACTGTTCAGTATTTCTTATGGTCATTATTAAGCTGAGTGCTGTGTTTGTATAATTTCCCAGGTCCATTATAAAATACTGATAGGTTAGCTTTTTCTTTCCTAGCTCCCTACGATTTTCCTGGTATTCAAAGTGTAACTGAAGGCGTACTGCAGTCGACCAGGCAGATCCTCAGCTGATTGCCTTGAAGGTCTCTGGTGGAAATTGCCGGGTAAAACTGATGCTTTGCAGAGCCTATTGAAAATCCCATTTAAATTCCTGTCTGCTTATTGCTTGGTTAGAAAGCACATAACTCTTTGAGAAGCTTATTATTGATGATAAATGATAGCTGATGACATAGTTACTAAATAGTTCTAGCTGTGTTGCATTAGTACTGACAAATGTATTGGTTTCATTGCTTGGAAACTCCATCCATTAGTCACAGGGGACAAGCTGAAGCCAGCAGTTTTGCTGTTGACTTAGATTGGATTGGTTTTCCTCAATGAAAGTTTCTGTCTTTAAAAAAAAAAAAAATAAAATAAAAAAAACAAACAACCTCTAAGCAACTGCCATACTTTCAGATCATCTCTCTGCTTCACTTGCATCTTAAAAATGCTAAATATCTGCCTGCCTGGCGTTTCCTGCCATTACATAACCAGTTAGGTAGCTGCTGGAGTGCTGCTCCTTACTAAATACAATGCTTTATTTCATTTATGTGCTATGTGTCTGCTTTTATGCTCAGGAAAAAAAAATATCTTCCCCTCTAAATAACCAAGTTCTCCCTTAGACAAGAAATGGTTTCTCCACTAGCGATGAGGACAGGGAAAATGTCGGCTGCTTGCTTGTAAAAATGTTCTTGAGGATTATTAGTGCTCTGAGAGGTAAAGGAAAGCAATAGAAAGTAATAGGGATCAAATTCACTACTATTTAGCAGTCATGATGTTCTGTTGTACGCAAAGTGTAATCAAACTACTGCAGAAATAGCCCTCCTCTTTCCCTGAGGGAGCCAGCAGAACCGAGCTGCAGACTTCGCCGCGGCTTTTGTTGCCTGGCTACTGTTCAGCAGGTGCACAGATCAGCTGGCGATGGATGATCTTTGCTCAAAGGTAACGAGGCTCAGCATGAACTCTGTGAACCCACGTCTAAACCTCCAGTTCTTCCAAAGTTTTATCGAATACAATTCCCTAGCCAAAGACGTGTGTATTTGCAAAAATCACTGCCTGAGTGAGTTAAGACCTGTTTCATCTAGAAACCGTTTTTTCTCTGGGGAATAGTTTTTGATCAAATTCACTCAACAGTAAACAAATCCAGCAAGGATTAGAGGTTACAGATCTGGGAGAAAGCAAAAGGTTGTGCTTGAGGTATTCGGCATCTACACACATGACTGATTTATGCAGGGCATGGAGAATTTTCAAAATAAACTTATTTGTTAAATGAAATGAAATGAACCTAAACAAAATAGTTTAATAGCCATCATTTTTTTTTTGGCTTTTTTTTTTTTATTTTTATTTTTTTCAGAGGAGCACAGAAGAGGGCACAGGGCTGTAAACAGTCAGCAATATTTTCTCCTGTAGTTTTCTGCCACTGGATTTTTGTTTTATTTCTTATTACAAGGCAGATTTGCATCACATCATCCTTTAGTCTGTTTTTGTGTCTGGCCAAACATTTTATGCCCTCTTACTCTTCGCTCCTGTTCTTCATTCATTCTTGGTACTTTTCTAAATCCTGTTTATGCACATCCTTCTTTAACTAGACATGATGCAGTTATATTATTATAATAATATACTATTACAATAAGGTTGGGCTTTTTCAGGCCAAAGAAGAGATGGCTTCGAGGGAAATCTAATAGCAACCTTCCAAAACTGAAGAGGAATGTAATTAATAAGATGGAGCCAGGCTCTTCACAGCACTGCACAGCGGGAGCATGAGAGAGAGCAGGCATAAGTATAAACGTGAAGTTCAGATTTAATTTAAGAAAAACTCCTCCGCTATTTGGACAGTTAAGCAGTGGAAGAGTTTGCCCAGCAAGGCTGCACAGTCTCTTTCTTAGATGATTCCAAAATGAGACTGGATAAAGCCCTGAGCAGCCCGGTCTGACTGTCTAGCTCACCCTGCTTTGAGCAGGACTGGAGACCTCCTGAGGTCCATTTCTAACCTGAATGATTCTTTGATTCTAAAAAGCATCTCATTTGCCCCATCTGCATGCGCCCTGCTTACCGAGTGATTGAGATCACAGTATAATTGGTCTTCTGACTTATTTGCCATGCCTATCGCCTGCCATCTGCAAACCTTTAGTTACAGTTCTGTCTGCTTCCTGCTCATTCAAAACTTAATTAGGACAGCTCAAAGAATAGGTGTATGCCTGTCATAACTCACACTGCACAGGCTGTTTGACTACCGTGCCTCACAGTTCAATTTTAAAACTATTACTTAGCACATGCTGAAATCAGTCCATGATGATTTTACATTCCTTGGCTTTCTGAATCAAAATGTCCCATACCACCAGCTGAAATGCTGTGGTGTGAAACACCAACACTATCATGTTTATCAGTGAAATCTGTAGTCCCATCAAGAAAAGATACAAATAGGTATCACGGCTAATTTAAAAAAAAATCAATCACCATATGGTGGATGCTGCTTGTTGCTGTTATCACCAGGCTCCTCAGGCACACTGGGAACTAACAGGCTGTGACACTGAAAAAGCCAAAACCTGGAACTGCACTTTTTCAGCAGCTAGTTCCAACAAGCTTTTTTGTGGTTCTTGCCCCCAGAGTTTGCTTTTCCCCTCTTTTAGAGCCCTCAGTGTAAATTAGAAAGACTCAGGTTTCTGGAAAAGTTGTTATTGAAACAAGCACACATAGTCTTGTAACTGTTGTCTAACTCTCCACAACAGGGTCCAAAAAGGGCTCCAAACCTCTCTGTGCCATCACTGTGCCACATTGCTAGGCAGTGCCCTGGACCAAAAAAGAGCCAGCACTGCTTGATGGCACCAGTGCAATCTGCTGATTATCTGAGGGCATGTAACATGCTAGTAGTAAATGCCATTGGGGCAGACTTCGATTGGTGTACTTTCTTTGCAAAGGTAAATCCGTGGGGCTCCCTTGGTCCTGCTGAAACACTATGTTCAGTACAAAATACGGCTTCTGTCTCAAGTGGGAAGGCATGATAAGACATATCCCTTCACATTGTTTCACTGTGACACAAGGAAAAACATCTTGCTATCTAATCGGATGCAGAAGTGTAGCAAGATCAGCTGTCAGCAGCGCTGCACGCAGCACAGCTGAAGGCACAGCTCGCAGGAAGGCAGGACTTGCTAGAGAGAAATGGTTTGTGAGCTACGTCACATTCACCATCGGTTTACAGGACACACAAAGGAAGCTCCAGCAAGGCAGCTGATGTGAATTCACATGCTGCTGGAACAGCCGCTGCGACTGCTTGGAACAGCGTGTCCAGCTGAAGGAGGCACCTCGACAAACTGATGAGGATTTAAAAAGAGACCTGGGAACCAAGAAGAGGCTAGAAAACAACCCGTGTAGTAAGGACTGAGGGTGCAGGTAGTACACAAACATCCCCTTTCAAACCTTCTTGTGTCCATAGCTCAGCTTTGCCAAAGGTCGCAAAGCAGCTTGAAGACAAGTCATGGGCATGATGCTAATGTGTAAGAAATCAAATATTCCTCAGTGATCCACTGCCTCATCTATGAAACAGCGATTGTGGGAATCAGCCAAGCAGGTCTCTCGAATGCCCTCATGTTTTCTATATATACCAAGCATTGTGTAGCAACTGAACTGTTAGCACCAGGCTGCGTGCTCAGTGTCTTATTTCAAAAGAAGTTTGCAATGAATTACTGTCATTGTCAAATCCCAACTGTGGCGCTGCTCCTATTCCACCTCGGCTTGCATTCCATCTTGGATGAGGGCCAGAAATAAATACTTTAGCAGAGGCTTTCTGCTCATTTCTAATGCTAACGATCAGGAAAAATAATGGATTATCTGGCTTGCTGATTCCTACAGAAATGGCTCTTCTATAATTCTGGGCAGTCTGTTTCCATGTACATATTCAGACTCTTTTTGAATCTTAGCAGATCTCCGAGGTATTCTGTGACAAGCCAAATTCACAGCTAAGTCAAGCATTCTGCACAAAACAGAGGAAAAGCAGCCCTCCACATTTACCACTGTCCTGTCATCTCCGGTATCAGGCTTCTTCCTGCAGATTATTAAAATGGCCAAACAGTTGTTCCAAAAAGAGGATTACCATACAGAATACGGAACATTTCTGACACAACTGCACACAGTATTTTCCTTCCATGCTACTCTTGCCCGGTGTATCTGAGAACTTCTGTGGCTGCCAAACCGTCTCCTTTATTTTCTTTATTTTTTTTGGATGTGATCTCCTTTGAATTCCAGTTCTTTCTTGCATTCTAAATTACACGGACCACTGTCAGTGCCTAATAAATGGATATTGGTGACAGTTAAAGGGCTTTTCCACTCAAGCTCATGACACAGACCCTCTGCAATGCCAGAGGGCCACTGGCAGGACCCGTGGGGTGAGAAATTGCGAGCTAGAGCTCCCCGAGTTTTCCCATGGGAAAAACAGGGTCAAGGTTGATCTTTGTTCTCAGCAAATGCTGAGATCGATTCCTTATTCACCCGTGAAGGGGCATGCCTTGGTATTCCTCCCTGCATCTTCACACATCCTTCCTGAGCAAGCTGGCTTCCCACCAGCCTCACAACCCCCCTCTGGTGAGACTGTCTTTTCCCCTCCACCTGCTTGCCTCTTCCCTGGCTCCTGCTGGAGGCAATCACCGCAGTTTCTTCTGAAACTCTGTCCCACCCCAGCCAAGTCCCCTCGCCCACGCACCACCAGGCAGGGCAGCGGGGTTGCTCTTACTGCGTGTGTTTGCCCTCGAGCCGTGCCCTCCCAGCATCACCCACCACAACCGGGGTACCTCAGCCCTCCTGCTGCCTCGCCGAGCCTCACCTTGATCAGCTTGCAGCGGATCTGGGCAGAAACCATGTGGCTGTTGCGGAGGTTGCCCACGCGGAACATGAGGCAGAGCTTGCCATCCCGCTGCGAGACGACTGCGGCGCGGCTGAACATGAGGGTCTCGGCTCGCTTCTTGGGCTGGGACATCTTGATGAACATGCAGCCGATGAGGAACGCGTCGACAATGGAACCCAGCAGCGACTGGAAGAGGAAGAGCACGATGCCCTCAGGGCAGCGCTCGGTAATGTAGCGGTGCCCGTAGCCGATGGTGGCTTCGGTCTCTATGAAGAAGAGGAAGGCGGAGGGAAAGTTGTACACGTTGGCCACGCACGGGCTGTAGGTGTCATCGTGCGCCCGGTGCAGGTCCCCTCGCAGGTAGGCGATGCCCCACCACATCGAAGCCATGACCAGCCAGGCGACCGTGTAGGTCAGCAGGAAGATGAGCAGGTTCCAGCGCCACTTGAGGTCCACCAGTGTGGTGAAGAGGTCGGACAGGTAACGGCTGCTCTCGCCACCCAGGTTGCCGTGCTGCACGTTGCAGCGCCCGTTCTTGTCCACGAAGCGCTGCCGCTCTCTGCGGGCACCGCCGCCGCCTGGGCCCACCGCCTGGTACTCATCCCCAAACTTCCTGCGCACCGCAGCCATGCCGCCAAGCCCTTCGGTGGGCCACGGGGGGAGTGCAGGGATCCCCACGGAGATGCAGCCAGCCGGCGAGGCTGCGCAGCCAGCGGGAGAGCCGGAGCGGTGGGCGGCAGCGGGGCGGAGCGGAGCTCGCTGCCGGTGGCCGGGGGCTGGCTCGCTGAGGCCTGTGGGGTCCGGTGGTCAGCTCGGTGTTGCCCGTAGACAACGGGGTGCTGAGCGTCGCTCCCAGGCTGGGCAGGAGCTGGCTGCTGTGGTTTGGTCCAAGCTGCTCGCAGCCGGCGCCTCGCTCGTCGCTCTGCCCAAATCTCGGCTCACTGTAGCACCCCGGTAGCGGAGTGAGAATAATGATGGGAGCGGCAGCGAGGCATCCGCCGAGAGAGGCCGTGCTGCCAGCAGCGCCAGGGATTTTAAAAGGAATTCCTGAAATAGGTCAGCTTTTAAAGGGATGCGAGCATGCTAATCCTCAGACTGCATTTAAAAGAAAATAAGTATTCCGAGCAAACACAGGCAAGTCTATCAGAATTAGACTGTGATTATGTCTGGGAGTTATGCTTACGGTCCAACTAGCAGAGAAGCTGCTTGAAAGACAGCTCCCTAGAAGCTTAAGTGATTTTAATGCAGCTCTTGTTTTTTATATTAATGGACAGAAAAGGTCTGAAAGCAGCAATTGTAATTATTACTTGCATTAGAAGCTCTGCATAGGGCTAGGCTAGTGACTTTTGTGCCTGCCATATTAATATTTGTAATGTTTCTTTCTGAAACATAATCAGTATTTGAATTTAATTCTCAGTTATATAAGAACAGTATTATTATTCAGGTCACTCATTTCAACACCTGATTTTCAGCAAATCATCTTCATTACAAAGTAGTGGCCTGCAGTTAATGACATTTTTAGAAAACAGTCTGTAACAACGGGTGATGGTGTGTTGCTTCAGTTCTAGACTGAGAACTGAATAAACTATCAGTCTGCCCAAAGTTTAATTTTGGATGTTTTAAATTTTTAATAATACTGTTAATTTTTAATGGTATTGTTTCCAGAATAATCTGAAAGAACTAAACATGTCAGCCTTACTGGTTTAATGATTCTTAAGATATTGTGGATTTAACACTTCGTTCTCATCCATTCTTTCACTTTTCCTCATTCTTTGTGTGCTACATTGAAAATAGGAATACAAGTATATGGGAAAGGGACAATATTTATCTGCTGTTAGTGGCACAAATCCCATCTTAACTAGGCTCAGCTTAAGTAGATGGAGTTTAGAGATTTTGGGTTACGTTCATGAAAGGCCACAGGTACCAAAGTTGAAACTTAGGTCTTTAAAAATTCCTGCCTCGGTCACTGCCAGGTCTGGATACTTTCAGGCTTTTGAAGATGAAATGGGTGCTGTGTTTCAAGTGTTCACCCAGGGTAGAAGAGTACGGTTTCAATTCCCTTGAAGATAAATCTTCAACTTGCCAGGGAAATGCACCATTCAGCAAACTGTCTGCTTGCGCTGTACAAATCTGGCACTTGTTAGCCTATCCAAACAGTAATAAGCTCATTATGACTCTCTGTTTACCACTACAGGTAGCAGTGTTACTGCTACACACAGTGGTGAGGCTGCGTTCCAAAACAGCAAGATTACTGTGCAAAGAGTACCTCAGGGTGTGTTTGAGGTTAATTAGCAGAAAACCCATACTGCTTGCCTGTAGATACCATCTTCAGTCATGGGCCAACCTGATGCTCTTTTGTTCAAGCACACGATACTGGGTATGTCCATCAGGGCAGCACATTCCTCTGCTTTCCCTCTTCTGTTCCCCCTTCCCAGGTTGTACATGCATGTGCAACCATACACGTTCCCCATACGTGGGGATCCATCCTGACCTTCAGCTCTAATAGATGCTCTTCATAACGCCAGGTAGAAGGCAGAAGCCTGGGTCTTCCCAGACAAACTCCTGTTGCTTAGTGCCAGAATGGATGGAATTTGTAGACAAAATACAAGACTAGCAGTGACATGCAGAGTTGTGTCTTGGGATAATACAGTCTGGGGAAAAGGAGGCTGAGAGGTGACCTCGTTGCTCTCAGCAGCTTCCTGAGGGGAAACAGAGAGGGAGATGCCAACTTGGGCTCCCTGTGAACCAACGGTGGTATTCATGGGGACAGCACAAAGCTGCACCAGGGAAGGCTCAGGATGGACGTGAGGAAACATTTCTTTACGATGAGTGTTGTCAAACACTGGAATAGGCTGTCTAGAGAGCTGGTTGATGCCCCATGCTTGTCAGCATTTGAGAGATGTTTGGACAATGCCCTCATTCATATACTTGAACTTTTGGGTAGCCCTGAGGTGCTCTGGCACTTGGACTTGATCATCATTGTAGTTCAATTGGAAGTGACCTATTCTGTTCTATTTTCCAAAGGATGTGTACTGGGGCTTGAATATCCATTGCTAACGTGCTGGCCTTTCAGAACAGGAGGGCTTGTGTTTCTATTGAAAGAAGAATCTGGCTGCTCCCTTGATGCCTGGCCACCAAACATCCCCCAATTTATCCTGAAGTATTTTCATGTGTGCTCCACTTCCACATTAACCTCCCCCCCTGAAGAAACAATCCAGAAAGCCACCGCCGGCTCCCCCAAGCCTCCCAACACCCCAGCTGCCACATGTGGCAGGGGCTGGCCGGGGGCCGAGGTGGCATCTCGGTGCCATCGCTCCCTGGGGGTGCTTTGGGAAAGGGCGGCTCTGGAGCCTGTGGGACACCGGGCAGGGGAGCAGCTCCGGCCCGGACCCACCGGGAGATCTTGGGGAGATCTCCCCCGGGCACGCCGCCACCTCACAACCACCCCGGGCTCCGCCGTTGTCGCCCGCCCAGCCCCGGGGCAGCTCGGGGGAGGGAATGAGGGCAGGAGGCGGCGCGTAACCGGCTCTAGGGGCGCATGAGCGAGGCTCGCAGCGGGCTGCAGGGAGGCGGGCACCGGGGGAACCGCTCCGCCGGGGCGGGCAGGCAGCCAGCACCGCTCCGGGCCCGGGCTCGGGCCCGCAGCCGCAGGTAACGGTCGGCCGGCGGCAGCACCGCTCCCGGAGCGCCGCTCGGTGCCCGCTGAGGGGAGCGGGGCGGCGCCATTTTGGGGCCGGGCCGGGCTCTGACGCGGCCTCCGCTGCACGGAGCCGCCGGGGTTCCTCGGGCGAGCTCCGCCTGAGGGAGAGGGCTCGCGGGAGGCGGAGACGGGGTCCCAGAGCCCCTCGCAGAGCTTCGGCTTCGTGGCCGGTGAAGCGGTTCTGGAGCTGCACCGCCTCAAACCCCCGCTGTGGGTGTGCGGGAGCTGCCTCGCTCCGTGCCCGGGAGCCTCGGGGAGCGGTGCCGGGGCAGCCGAGCCGCCTGCCTGCCCTCGGGTTATCGCTGAGTCGCTGTGGAAAAGCCCCTGTGAGGGTTCCCTGCTTCTCTCAGCCGTCGGAGCAGTCCCTCTGCTAGTGCTGAGGTGGGCGAAGTGGCAGCTGAAAGGCTGGCTCGGTCAGCCCCTGACACTCGGTGGGCACAAAGGCAAGGAGAAGAAAAAATCCACATCGTAGCCATCACCTGTGAGCTTCTCGGTGTGCAGGTGCCTTTCCTGGCCTCCTCATCACTAGGGTAGTTTCTGGGAAGATGTTAAAGTGTCCCCGCTTTCAGAAATGGGCTTTTACTGCTGTGGTATATCTGGGTTATGGAAGCTTTATGAAGGCTTTGACCAATATATCTGGGTTACAGACGATTTATGTATGCTGTGAACTGCAGTAGGTCTATTTTCTGAGGTAATGGGGGCATGACGAAGTATATCACATCTCTGTTTAATCTCTGACCCCATGAACAGCATCCATGTGTTTAGCCCTTCCCACATATCAACAGGCCTCTTCCTGGGCAAGGGAGGTGGCTCAAACATCTGGGCAAGGACACACACACAAAATGAATTGTGCTGTAGAGTTTTAGATGAATCTGTTCACATATCCCTTTCATACCGTATGGCTGAAAGGGTAGATAAATGATTTTGAGCCCCCCTTTCAAAAGTCACATGCCCGTGGCTGAATTTAGTGCCTTGAAGCCAGCACTGAGTATTGACAGGAGGATGGCAGCGATGAATTATTGAACGTGAAATACTTTTCAGTCTTCTGAGTGTTTAGTCCAAGCAACTGAGTCTTAACATGGATTTTACAGAGCATGGGAAAGGCCTCTACAGGAAGCCACCATTTTGACTGCTGTGCCTAGCTCATCTAAGTCTAGTGCTCTTGAGTTTTGTGCCAGGTTTTTGAGATCTTAAAACATATATTTTCCATATTGCCGGGTAGGATGCTGTTTGGCTAAGAGTCTGGAAAATAACCTGATTTACTTTGGTTTTGGTGCTAAGTGAGTTTGTCTGCAGGAAGCACGCATTCTCACAGAGTGGGCAATTAAAGCTCTCTTGATAATCAGAGAATATTTCAAATATGTGTCAAATTAAATGGAGTAGTAAATGTACCAGAGGGATGGGTTGAATGAATTGTGTGTCCTATACATTTCTTCTGGCATGAAGTGGCAAGTAGAGGATGGAATTTGCATATTTCTTCAAAGCAATATGTAATAGGAATAGTCTTGAAAGTTAATTAAATGAATTTTCAGCCTGTGTTCTACAGTGGGGTATGATCCATAAATCAGAACAAAATTTCAGCTGCCTGTGAGCTCACCAGTTAGAGAACACACATAAAAGCACAATATACATCCTTTATTGCGTTCAGTAAAGAGTGAAGTACCTCTCTTTCTTTTTGTGTGTATGCTGTTATGGCTGTTTCTTTTTCTGCAAGCAAGAGTTTGAATAATTTTGTGAGCACAAACAAGATTTTAAATGCCAGGGAGGACACAAAATGTTCTATCCTGGACTATTGATTATAAGTGTAGATTCAATTTTGCAGTTTGAAATGAAATATTTCTGGAGTCATTTGCTCTCAAGAGAAATCCACAATAAAAGCATCTAATGGAATTTTTGTTGCAAAGGAGTCAGCCTTATTTGTTGCAGCATCCTTAGTACCCATGACCAAGGCTGATGGAGTGACACTCCCGCTGGCTTTAATGAGTTGCATCTAATCATAGCACGGTCTGCATTGGAATGCCAGAACATCTTCTCATGATGGCATCTTCCTGCATGCTCTGTCTATTCCTGGGCATATGGTGTTCATTGGTGCTTTTAGCCATCCATTCTGTACTGTGCTTTTTCTTTTCTTTTTGAGAGAATTACTTAGGCCTTCTAAAACTTGAGACTAGAATAGGGAAGCATCTGTTCTCTTCAGCATTAACTCTATCCAAGATATTGTAAAGTTATTATATAACACAGATCTTACATTCTTGTGTGTTATTGCGTATGTAGAAGAATAACCGAAGGACTCTGCCTGATTCATGTTAAACCAAATGCTTAAAAGTTGTACTAGGAATTTGCTATTTTTACATGATTTTCATTTTTCTCATGTGCTCAAGCTTAGATTTTATCTTTACTCATTTCAGGAGTGCCTCTGAATTGCAGTCCAGAAAGAAGAAACAATCGTCTTGATTTAAGTTGAACGTTTGTGTCTAAGACTAAGAACAAAGCCATGCCAGTGCTTTCGGAAGACTCAGGTAACTAATCTGCATGCTTTCAAGAGACTGGTGACTGAAAACTCGGTGTACGTGCAGGAAATGAATTCTCATTGCAGTTAAATAAAATAACATTAAGATGGCTCAGCTAGATTTCATGGGAGTTACATGAAAGAATATACAAAGACAGTCGAGTATAAAAGGTGGAATTGAAGTTATTAAGATTTCAGGAAATACCTGGTTTCATAAGAATTCTTGAATCCCTGAATGAGCGTATGCTAGTAACCAGGCTCCTATGGACAAACCTCTGTATAACACAGGCTCCTATGCATGCTTGTTAAATATCAGCCCTTACACTTCTGCTGCTTGCTGTGCCACCTGTTATTTTATTTTTTTTAATCAGCCATGGTCCACCAGGAAAAAACTAATGTTTGTCTGCCTCTGTACACTGCAAGATTGGGATATTGACGGTTTAAGCACTTAGAAAACTAGCCACAAGCTTTGCTTTCAGCTCAGCACCAGGCCTTTTCTTCTCTGGTCAGACCTGACTTCCTAAAAGTTGCCTCAGAAGTAGAAATGGCAGGGTAACACTTGTAAATAAAGTTCCTTGGGAAGCAGAGCTGGTGGCTGTGCAACAAAGGAGGTGGCTCAGTCACCTTGTGAGTCTGCTGTGATGCTGTAATAACTCAAAGTTTGTTAGAAGGCCAGCTGTTACAGGAACAAAGGGACATGAACAAAGGGAACAAGGGGAAAACTTCAATTGTAATAACTTTAAAAAGTGCATGGTTGTAGTATTTTTTGCCTTAATATATGTTGTGTCTCAAGCTGTATTTACTGCTTAAGAAGGAAGCATTAAAAATGAGTGGAGGTTAAGCACTAATCTATGTGCAAACTTAATAATAACCAAGATGGTACCCAAGTAAATGTAGTTGACACTTAAGTTTGTAATAGAAGATCCTGTGAGACGTGCCATTTACAAAAGTTCTATTCTGTCTTGAATTTAAACTTAGGTTTACATGAAACTTTGGCTCTTTTGACATCTCAGCTAAGACCTGATTCAAATCATAAAGAGGAAATGGGATTCCTTAAGGACGTCTTCAGTGAAAAGAGTCTCAGCTACCTGATGAAGGTAAAAGTTTACCAATTTACATTTTCCTTACAGGTTTATTTATTCTCTGTTCCCTCAATTTATCAACCATTTGCTTTGGCAAAGCTAACTTCTTATGGCATAGAACTCTGTTCTGACCAGAGCACATATTTATTTGAGCACAAACATGAAGAACATTCAATGAAAATTGAGAAATTTTGTTCAGACAAAACCATTTCAGCCTGGTGGTGGGTGGTCATGTTGATTTGTGTAATTGGAATCAGATTGGAAGTGCCATTCTTAAGGTTTAGTTGATAGTTGGATTGAGAGCATTTTATAGGTTACTTGATGTGATTGGGCACTTCACGTGCATTTTGGCAATAGCTAAAAAGCCATGTGAAATGCCTTCATTTTTCTCTTATGCTGCTGAAGTCCTAACAGATCTTTTGGTCTGTGAAACTAAGATTAGCAAAAAGAAGACTCAAAAACTCCTAGACAAAAAAATGACCTCAAGAGAGAATATTTTTTGATGCTAGTCTCAGAAAAGTTATACGTAAAATATTCCATGTATATTTAGGAAGTTTTGTATCTCTCTGTGGTAATATACTCGAATAATCTTTTTTAGATTCATGAAAAACTCCGTCATTATGAAAGACAGAGTCCAACTCCTGTTTTACATAGTGCAGCGGGATTAGTTGAAGATGTGAGTAAAAATTCTTGTTTTCCTTTTTATCCCCCTTTCTTCGTTAAGCCTGCTCTTCTAACAAATGAAAGCAATTGTGCTCTGTATTTCTCCTCTCTCCTGCATCCCCTCCTTCTACCTTCCTGCTCCCTGCCCCTTCTCTATCCTCCTAAGCAATCAGCCTAGTGCAAGAATGCTTCCATTGTTTCTCTCTTGTTTGTTTGTTTGTAAGGATTGGGACTCCAGGGTGCCTTTTGGTATCCAGGCTTTGTAGGGGTACAGGGAGACTTCTATTGTGTGATGCATGCAGATAATGCTGCCTGGTTATAGAAACAGTGTTAAACTGCTTTATCACAGCATAAACACAAGAGTGTTGTTTCACATACCACTAGTGAATTCTGTATCGAGTGTCTAGAATTACGGACACCTTTTATTTTCAAGTTGCTCATTTTTATTTTAAAGGTAATAGAAGAATTGCAGACTGCACCAGTGAATAATGAAGAAAAAGAGCTTCTTCAGCTGTTGTCAACACCACATCTCAGGGTAAAAAAAATACACCGCAGACCTTAGTCAAATTCTTTCGCATAACTCCCAACAGTATTCTGTACAGGAAAAGTTACTTTGGGGAGTCTGTAAGAGAAATCAAAAGCCTCCTACAAACTAGTTCTGTTCCACTGTGATTTCCTGCAACAGGCTTTAGAAAGTGAAGGGGATTGAGAAGACACAGTATTAATGCCTGGACTTACTTTACGTATCAACATATGCCACCATATAATTTACATGGTGGATGAGATAATCACTGTTAAGAGAGTCTCTGACTTCCCTCTTTTTCTGAAGTGTATAGACACAATGAGACAAGTGCAAAGGTGTGTAGGCTAAATGAAAAGAGTAACTGACAGATATGACTGAAAAGCATGGGTCAGTCTGTGAGTTCCTGTCTTTGAAAGTCCAGGAGAAGGGAAAGGAAACACCCTGTGTTCTTCCACCATGTATATTAGTGCTTTGACAGTAGATTAGCTTCTTATTTCTTTTTATTAATGTAAAAAGAGCAGAGTTTAACACTAAATACAGGCCTTTTCAGTATTATAGCCGGAAGACCAATAAGAAATCACTTATCTATGCTACAGGACTTCTGTGTAGGATTTTCCTTAAGATAGCTTTTTGGGGAGTTTTTTTTTTGTATATTTTTTTTGTTTTTCAGTTTGCTGTAATGTCTGAAACATAACTGGAAAGCTGTGATACTCCATTAAATTACTGTTTCTGACTTTCTTTAAACAGGCAATGCTTGTAGTACATGACACTGTAGCACAAAAGAACTTTGACCCAGTCCTTCCACCTCTTCCTGATAACTTTGATGATGATTTTGATGAAGAATCAGTGAAAATTGTTCGGCTAGTGAAAAATAAAGAACCCTTGGTATGTTTAAGATAATTTGTGTCTAGTCATACAATTCTGTAGTGCAAAAGAGTTATTGTAAGTACAGAGGAGGTAGGTGAAAGAATCTGAAAAAAAATTAGTGTTCTGAAGCTAGTAAGATAGCATGAGACGAAAACTTTGGTAAACACACCTTCACATCTTGCATGAGATACATTATAGATATGTGTTCATACCTTAACTTTGCGGGGAGTATGGCCTCTGAGGAAGCAGTATATGATAAAGTTATTATGCTTATTATACATCTTAATTATTTTATTTTTGTAGCTAATGTAAAATGAATACCTTCATTTACATGAATGTCAGTGATGTACGGTAGGAGTATGTTTGATGGCTATATGTAAACCGTATATTGATATGATACTAATTTATACAAATGGAATTGGAAGAATTGATTTCCTAAGAAAAAATAATTGCACTGAGGAAGAGATCTGCTGAAGTGCTTTTTGAAACTGTACATGACAGTAGGTAGTAGAAGAAAGCAGGGACTTGATTCCTGATTAAAGTTTTATATTGCCAGCAGAGCTCGGAAGGAAAACAAACACATGGAAAAAAAAAACACCTAATACTTGGTTTTCCTCCCTTTTATGCTTAAAAGGGCTGGCTCTACTGTATAAAGATTCAGAAGACACATAGAGAAAGCTCACTGCAAGGTATTGCTTTGCACACTTGAGTGACTGATCATGACTATAATGTGTAGGTGTGTGATAAACACTGAGCATAGTGGTCAGAAAAAGAGGGTGCACACATCTTCCTGCAATCATTTGAGATGGGCACTAGCAAAAATTGAATAGTGGTGAAAATTGTCAAGGAGGAAGACAAAAACTATAGTGGAAATGAATTCCAATTTAGAAGACGTACTAGCTTACACGTTATTTTGTTGCTTAGTGTATCCTAAGGAAATTTCTTATGATGGTTTCTTTTTTTGGGGGGGGTTATGTTTTATTTCAGGGAGCTACCATCAGAAGAGATGAGCATACAGGGGCTGTGATTGTAGCAAGGATCATGAGAGGTGGTGCAGCTGATCGCAGTGGTAAATTTCTGAAGAAAGGGGGATTTAAAATAGCATTTATAAACTGTTTTAAAATTCCTAGAATCATGCACACACACATGCATTATATACACATACATAGAGCAGTAACTTCTAGCTAAATCTAATGGTGTTTATTTAAATATATGTAGACTGTTTTGTTTAAAAGATACAACTTGCCTAACTCTTCATAGGCAACTGTTAGAGGTCAAGTCTGAACTACTATGTGGGCTCTCTGTGTAGTCAGTGGAGAGAGATGGACATTGCTGGAGAATGAATCATCCCAACAATGTTGGAATGGGTTTCCACTGCTTGAATTGCCTTTCTTTCCCATTGACTCTAAGGGGAGCCTATGTGGTAAGCTCACCTGACAACTGAATTTCAGGTGTCTAATGGCAGGAGAGGCTTCCCTGCACAGGCTTCAGCATGCTTTCAGATTCTACAGGGTTAATTCATGCAAAGTTTGACCTTTTGTTTTCTAGAAGGTGCTCATCCAGACTTTATTAAATTAAACTGAATTGGCCTTATATGTGATTCATAGAATCCAAGCCTCATGCACTTCTCTAATATACAGGTAATACAATCCCTGAATTAATGAATTACTGTGATGAAAAAATATTAGCTAATTACAGTTTTTTCTTGACTGTTACCATTTCTCATATTAGCATAATCTGATAAATGTAATGCAAAATGACTAGAGCGTGTGCTTAGCATTTCCGTATTTCATCAGTAATCTATTATTTTAATTAGATACATTTTTGTCTAAAAGAGGCACTAGGAAAAATGCCAACAGAGATGGGAGAGGTAGGTTTAAGCCTTAGAAGAAAGGGAGGAAAAGAGATTTTTTTTTTTTTTTAGTTTTAATCTTACATCTTGATATGCTTGCTGTTTTCAATGTATCGTGAGTTGTTTTCTGTTTGCTTTACCGACAAAGTCTTATAAGTCACTAAGTAGTAGTTAGACTGCATACAAATGCAATATTTCTTATTTACCTGGGTAAACAAACCTAAAACTCATAAGGGCCTTTTCATGGCTTGTGTTTTTTGTTGTGGTGTTGTTTTTGTTTTGTTTTGTTTTTTAAAAGTCCAACAATCTTTCAGGGACCATGTGGTGTTGATTTGTCAGTTGACAGCCATGTTATTCCTGCCTTTATAGTCAGCAGCTTGTCTCCTGACCTTACAGAATGTGATCGTTCTTAGGAAACTGTTCCGGTTTTGCATTCTTAATGCTAATCCAAATATAAAGACAGTGACTTTTCCAAAGTATCTCACCACATGTGCTCTGACTCCACATTGGTCTCATATGTGACTGTGGTGCGTCAAAAAAAAAAAGCCATGTGGATGAAGAGCACATTGCCAACTGAAACGCTTGGCTGTAGTAGGAAATCCACTAAGCTGAGGGGGAAAAGAAAGGGAGTTATGTGCTATTGACATAGGTCAGACATCAGAGGAGTGGTGCTTTCCGGTCTGTAGACTTACTTTAATTAACTTGTCTTTTCAGGTCTTGTCCATGTTGGAGATGAACTGAGAGAAGTCAATGGTATTGCTGTGCTTCACAAACGACCAGAAGAAATAAGTCAGATTTTGGTCTGCACTGATTTTTGTTTCAAGATCTTTTCTATTGGGTGATCTAGTAAATACAATAGCTGATGAGATATAACCATGAGTTTAAGCTGTATGTATAGAGCTAAAAGATGGAATCCCTGCTTGTCTTTGCAATAAGAGTTGTTCTTCTCACCGTGGATTATTTAGTCCTCTTCTTTTGACTTCAGAAACTTCCATGGAACTGAATCGGTACCAAGTAAGATACAAATATAAAGTTACATGTTGCATTGTCAAGAAAGTCCCCTTCATGCTTTGTTTATGACAAGCAAATTGCAAATTAAAAGTGTGTTCCTAATACAGAAGCAGTTTATTCATAATATGGTATGTTGGGAACCAGAAGGAAGTCAGCTGTGTGTCCGTTACAGCTGCCAGTCTGTTCTGTATTACCAGATTTCTTGAGGCATTGCCAAATTCGTGCTTCAAGCTTCTCTAACCCACAAATATTGATAGCTCTTTCTAAACCTCCACATCTGTGGTCAGCCTGTTGTGTTGCAGAAAGTGTCATAGCTCTTACTCGTCTCTGACTCCCCTCTTGTGGCTTGGTTCCCCCTTGTCTTGGTGTCAAGTGGGGTTAGTGACGCACTAAGAAGAAAAACAGCCCTAAGAGACAGAAGTATTTGGCAACGGTTCCATCACCTGATTTTAATTTTGATCAAAATTATACTGAATAAGGAGAATGACCTCTTCTAAATTAGGAGGGGGAAATCAAACCCATCCTTTGCAATAATGTATAAAGTTTATTTGTGGGGGCCCTGGGATGGTATTCATCTGTCATGTTTTAAATGCCTGCAATGTAATTGTTTCCTTTTCATGGTTTATTTCTGAGGAAGAACCACAAATATTTATCCAAGCTGATTGTGTAGCTTTTTAATCTGTACAGAACAACAGGCTTCTATGGGACACGGTTCATCTCATACAAAGGAATGTATCTAAAAATAGATTAGATAAACCTATTGTAAATTTCCAAGCACCTAGAAGCACTTTTAAATTTACTGTAGCAAATAAGTGAAATTTGTTAGCAAAGATGTTTAGAATGAATGTAGATGTCTATATTTGCACCCTGAGCAGTGAGCAAGAAGAGCTGCTATCTGTGAAAACAAAAATATTTTTAAATGGTGTATGTCAAAAATATTTAGGCTGCAAAAACTTAAGTTTGTATCAAACTTTAAGCCACAGAAGTTTTTCATGACATATGAACTGTAATCTAGAAATTAATTTGGTTGCTAAAAGGAAATGAGGGAATTTTAATACACGTCTTATGTTCTAGCTAAGGAGTTACTGTCAATGAGTGTCTCCAATAGGGAAGACGCTGTTTTGGAAGATTCATGGAACATCATGATAGCCTCTATAATGAAGTTAAATAGTAGGTTAGCTTTGCCTGTTAAAGTTCTGAGAAGAATAGAAAGGCACTTACTCCTAAATTGGAAATTGAATGGTTTGCATTGTGTCCTTATTGTGCTTTCAATGTTTAAAAAAACACATAAAAAATAAAAATCTCTTTTTCTCAGGCTCAGTCTCAGGGATCAATAACATTAAAAATAATTCCAGCCGTTAAAGAAGAAGATCGTCTAAAAGACAGCAAGGTATGTAACTTGGTGGAATACTGAAGCACAGTTTTCATACTTGCATTTACAGGGATGCCAGTATTTTCTAAGATTCCTGCTGATTCAGTGAGGGGCAGTACAGAATTAGACCCATAATCTAACTAAAAAGATAGTAGGGCACTTTCTTGACGTAAAAGATAGTGCCATCTTATTCAGTATAATTACTTAGACGACTTCTGTCTTCTTTATCTTGGCACATGCTCATTCGTAGCGTTTCTGAAATCTACCCTCTTGGTTTGGTTCACGTAATTAAAGCCAGTGTTCATGCCAGTCTCCTCTTACCACATCCACTCTTATCTGTCCGTTATCTCTGGGCATTTTGCCACTCACTTGAGATAAAACAGATCTACCCATGAGCAGAGCTGCATTCATCATCTGACCATGTTAGGTCATGGCAAACTTCAGTACACCTCTCTCAGTGCTTCATTTGGCCTCCTTGATCAGCAATGACGAACTGTTCAACTCATACCTTCCAGGATTCCTCTGTCAACCTCTGTTGCTGCTTCCCTGCTCTCAGTTAATGAATTTTTCCTTGAAGTGCCTCAAATTACTTGTAAAAGTGGTTCTGCTTTGATGTGTTAAGTAGTGGCAAGATGCAAATCAAAAGATGAATAGTAGATTTTGATGCGTTAAGGGATCGTTCTAAAGACAGCCTTTATAATAAGGCTACTTTGCCTTGAATCCCTCTTTACTGTTTTCTCTCTCCCCTTAATTTTTTCTTGCTTGTTGTGTTTTGTACTTATGTAGACTGTGAAATGTGCTTACTTGGGACTTTGACTCTTGAGTCTCATGTTCCACTGTGCCAATACATAATGACTGGGTAGATGCTTGAAAGTTAGTTTATTTTTCTGCATAGGCAAGTAAGTCAAAATACAGGAGCAACTTGCTGGGATTCAATATTTTTGAGTAGCACAAGGCATAAAGGAGAGATTGAGAGCGTATAGTTTCCTAGTTAAGGATGTGTTAGGAGAGTGCCTTCTAACAGTAGTTTGAAATTCCAAATAGGACAAGAAGAAAGGATATGTTGCTTTCTTTTGAAGGTGTTTATGAGGGCCCTTTTCTGCTATAATCCCAAAGAAGACAGAGCCATTCCCTGCCAAGAGGCTGGTCTGCCGTTTAAGAGACGACACATCCTGGAAGTTGTAAGCCAAGATGATCCTACATGGTGGCAAGCAAAGCGTGTTGGAGACACCAACCTCAGAGCAGGCTTGATCCCCTCAAAGCAGTTCCAAGAAAGGTCTGTCAGTGAACATTACAAGCTTTTTTTTTTTTTTTTTTTTTCCTTATTTTTCTTTAACTAACCATATGGTGTCCCACATTTTTATGTTGCTTTTGTTCACAGGAAATGAAGGGCAGGATCATTCTAGGGAGAATAGCAGATGCTTAGAGGAAAGTGCTAGAAGGCTCCATCTTCTCCAATTATATAATAAACTTCCTAGCTTTTTGGGGATAGTTTATAACTGGCTTGTGCTTTGTAGCATGACAGAAGCACTTGCGAAACATATTAGAAATGAAATGTGGAATATCAGTCTCTTGAGCTTCTTGCCTAATAGAGACATTGTATTTTGCAAACTTGTGCTTCCATAGTATGAGGAAATACTGATTTATTCTAACAGTTCTGAATTTAATGCATTAAATGCATTAAATAGTTGTTTGTTTGTTTTTATTTAAAAAAATAAAAAATGTATCTGGTGTTTCATCTGGCTCCTAAGAGTGTCTTTAGCTTAGACCCAGGTATCTGCAGCTAGAAGCTTTCTCTGTTTTCACAGCAGGATACATGTAACTTCTAAAGCAATAATATACCCAGTGTCTTCTATTTACAGTAGTAGGGGATTTACAGATTTAAGAAGGAATTTGATTTTGGCCTCTGGTTTTATTATGTGATTCTTACTCTAAATTGCTGCTTATATCTTCTCTGGACTGTGCATGTTGAATCAGAGACGTTTTTTTTCCAAGGAGAAGTGCCATTTTGTTCTTTATTTTCAGTGCTATATGTATAATATATAAACTCTTTATAATTCTGAACATAAATGGCTAAATTGTGATTATTTTCTATTTAGACGACTGACTTACAGAAGAACTATAGGCACTCAGCAGAATCCCAAAATTGTGAAGAAGCCATTATGTAAGTTCCTTAAGCAATGTCTTAGTTGATGCTGACTTAGCAGTAATTTTTTCTGATTTCAATAATGATGCTTTTCAACATGTTTTGTGTAATCTGTCACTGATTGATTTGCATGGATATAAGCTGCCACATGGGAGGATTTAGATTTGAGCTTTATTCAGTGCTGCGGGTGCCTGGTGTTTTAAAAAATGGTCATGGCTGACTGTCTCTTTCTGCTCTAGAACATGAGTCTGTAAATGTTTTTTTAGGTGCTATAAAATTTGTTAGTGTTCACATCTTTCCACAGTTTGAAACTTGAAAGCTGCAAAAATAACCCAGTGAGCACTTCTTTAAATTCATACATTAGTACATGAAATGACTGAGCTCATAGGAAAACAAACTGGGGCTTTAAGGAGGATAAAAGCCATTCGAGCTATCAATACCATCTGCGTTTCAGGCTACAGGAAGAGTTCAGCGTTACTGGTCCGTTTCTTAGCGTTACAGAGATGGTCTTAGGCTTTAAAAGGGTTCTTGTTTACAGCTCTGAAGCCTCTGTCAGTGAATTATTCACACAAAACCTGCCACTTGTGATGAAATTGATAGTGATGAAAGGCAGGAAGCATTCTATTATCCCAGAATACAACGTTACTTTTGCTCCTAAGGTACTTCAGCCCAGCTATTACTGATGTGTGGGAGAGCCATGAGAAGCCCAACTGTGCTAGGAGTGCCACCCTCATGTAGACTAGGAATCTGGGAAGCGTCCCTCTTCAATGACAGAAGCCAGCTTCTGCCCCATGATGCTGGTGTATCTCATGAAGAAATACTCTTATGCTATGATGCTGAGTGAAGATGCTCAACCTAATTATAACATTGCATTATTCATTCGATTGAAGCTTTTCAGTATTAGTTTCCATTACATTCAATGTTAGGAGGCATGTAATGGGGATTGTTACTTAGGCAGACGTTTTTGAGACAATTAAGCAGACAAATGGTTTTAATACTAAATTATTTTTTTACTACTAAATTTTAGCATAAAGGTCTTTGATCAGTTGGTAAGGATATATTACTGCGTGGGTTTTTTTTGAGATATAAAAGCCTGATAAGCAAATCAGACCTAAAGAACCTGCCTTAGCATGCCCTCTAATTCTACACAATTATTTGTCAGTCTGTAATCATATCGACTCTGTCTTTCATGCTAACTGCAGATGATCAGTCTTCTGATAAAGGTGGGTACTCTCCTAACTCATTTTCTCTCTGAATGTAAACAAATCTAAAAGGTTTGGTAAGACCCCAAGCAAAGGGAGTAGTAGACATAGCTTATTCCTACAGCAGTTTCTTCCTTATATATTACTTAAACTAATTTAACTTGGATTGGCTTAGGTAATCCAAAGCTGGTTGTCCTCATTTGGGAATTATAAGCACTCAGTATTGATCTTAGGATTTCAGTATAGTGTTTTGCAGCTAAGGATCATGCTTTCATTTTTCATAATTCAGGGGCCTTGGAGGTAGTAGGTAGTAGTTGGGAGGCATTATTATTTATTTTTTTTTAACCTAAATATGCATCATCATATTATTATTATTTTGTGTTGGCATGTGTATGATAAAAAGCGTGGTATCATTGCCATTTTAGTAAAGAATAACTCAACAGTGATAATTTAACTTAATCAAAATGAAGACATTTAGAGAAGTTATTTTGGTCATCTCTGATTACCCTTCTTCAAGTCCAAATACCTTTGAAAAAGTCAGAAGAGGCAATGTAATCGTATCCATTTATAAATCCGTTCATTAAAATAGAGCTGTGTTTGTGGAGTCTTCTTGTTTTACTTAGTCTGAAAAATACACTTTTCAACAGCAGCACTGATCAAACATAAAAGCTGAAGGGTATAAATTCTGGAGACCATAAATACCGAGACATACAATAGTATTGTGCAATATTGACATAGAGGTTGTTGTTGTTGTTTTTAATAGAAAATACTAGGTAAGGCAAATACTTCTGTGTGTGTGTGATTCATATTTGTGTTAGAAAACAGTATATGCATATAATGCTGGATATAAAAATTTTCCTTTCCTCACCAACCAGCCAGATGCATACAGAAGGCACTGTTTAAGCTATCTCCTTCCTCTTCTTTCTCCCTCCTCTTCCCTGTGCCCTCCCCACCTTCTTTTGTTGCAGAGGACTGTGACTGTGAAGGATATTTCAATGGACATTACATAGGTGAGAAACCAAAATTCCCTTCCTTTTCCCTGTAAGAAAAAAACCCAAACAATTAAAAAGAAAAAATATTTAAAAATATATTTTTCAAAAATAATAATAATAAAAAAAAAATCTACATACATAAACATTTCATAAACTAGATTATTTTTGTGTGAAGGTGCTTGGTTTTCTACCTGATAAACAGATTTGTCATGGATTAGATTAGCATACGTGCAGTGATTTGATCTTTAAAAAAAAACAACCTATGAGACTAACTCGTATTCAAAGACTGTAGCTACTAACTGAACAGGAAGTTTACATAAATGAAGACATGGTTTTAGTGTTTCTTGTGTTTTTTCCTCTACAGCTGGTTTACGCAGGAGCTTTAGATTAAGTCGTAAAGAGAAGGAGAACAATCTGAATGACACAAAGCAAGCAGATCAGGCAGATGCAACAGAGTTCCTAACGTATGAAGAAGTCACAAAATATCAGCAGCAGCCTGGTGATCAACGGAGGCTGGTTGTTTTGATTGGTAAGATACAGAATTGGTTCAAATTTTTAATATACTTCCTTCTTCCCATTTTTACGCCCACTCCAAGAGATTTTAATTTTTTATCTATTTTTTAAGATACCTATTCTTGGTCAGCATTTGTTATCGTCTCTTAAGTGACAATCCTTTAAAACACAAAAGCAAACAAAAACACCTCACCAAATCCTTCAAGAAATAATGACACAGGACTGTGTAATTTGCCTGATTCACTTTCAGTGTCGGGGTCTGCTTCTCAAACATGCAAGCTTATACTGTCAGAACAATAATGAAAAGCTGGATGTTGGACAGAATTACCTATCAAAATTTTGCATGTAATTCTAATTCAGTGTGCTTAACAGCTTTTTGCTTAGCCAGTTTTCTGGAGAAAATCAAGCGTATCATACAACACTGACTGCTAGTATTAAAGATTTTCTGATTTACCGCCTGACAAATGTTTGTCCAAAAGCTGTCAAGGATTCGATTTGTTCCTGATAATATTCTTCAAAGTAAAATGTGGCAGGTCATGAGGTGTCTCATGGACAAGTTTCTTCAAGAACTCTCCTGTAATAGATTGTTTGTGTAAAACAGATTTATTTTTTTAAACAGTATTTCATTCCCCACAAAAATCTGTAAGTCATTTCTATTTTATTAGGTTGCTTGGGGGCCAAATTAAATGAGCTCAAGCAGAAGGTTGTGTCAGAGAACCCACAGGAGTATGGTGTTGCAGTTCCACGTGAGTCAAATTTACTGACATTTGTGTGTTGCCGCTTTATCCCATAAATTCTGTTTAATAGTGTAGCGCTAGTTGCATTGATGAATGGTAATTTGTATTTCAAATGTTGATTATATGCATATTTCATAAGTAGTTGAAATTATTTTCTCATTGTAATAAACCATGCTTGTCTTTAATAGCTGAGTAGATGATTATATAACTCGATGCATATGCAGTCTGAAATTTTGTCAACTCAGTTGTTTTTTTTAACTGTGTTTTTCCAAATGAATAGATTGCATTTTTCTCAAGGCACATTAAAAAATAAAAAAATAAAAAAGAGAGAAATTAAATACAGAAGCTAAAAATAAGATTGTGAGCTGCAAAAAAAGAACTTATGTGGAAAAGCTAATATCTTAAGATTCAGCCAAAACAATGCAGTATTCAGTATATTTGTTTAAAAGAGGATGCTTTTTCTTCAAAATGTAATAAACTACATTTAAAGAGAGCAAAAAACAGCAATTAATATGTACAGGGGAAAAAAAAGTCAAAACTTTTACAAGGTTTTGAATTGTTGATTACTGTATCTAGTCTGTTCATACGAGCCAGTTGCAGTGATAGAGGAACAAGATGCTTTTGAAATTTAAAAAAAAAAAAAAAAAAAAAAAGACATTGAGGGCATTGTTGATAAAGGACTGTTAGGCAGGTGTTCAATCACGTGAGTAATTTTTACTTGAATCTAAACGTGCACACAGAAAATACCAGACATTACTTCCATGCCAGGTAAAGATTTCTAGAATGATCACCAAAGCTTCTCCTATATTAATAACAAATATTAAATGAAACAATGTCAAAAGCAGGGGATGTACATAATTGTGCAAGTTTCACAGAAGTGTGGGAACAGCGCTGACAGTAAAGGAAGCATTCTGAGCCTACTGCTGACAGATCAAGCTGCTCTTCTCCTGCATTAGCAGGGAATCAACTGAGCTGTAGCAGGAAGGCTTAAAGGAAACAGTTCAATGGGAAGAATGTCGGGGAAAGGTAGAGATGAAATAATAAAGGTAAATCAAAAGTCGTCTACCTGTAATGATTTTCTATTAAATGTATCATTCTTGGTCTACAAACTAATAATGTTACAGTTTTGGTCTTAATATAAATTCAAGGAATGTAAATGGGTAGGAAAATCTGACTTGTCTCCTATGTTTTGCTTCCTCTCTATTCTAGATACAACCAGGTCAAAGAAAAGTCATGAGAAGGAGGGGGTAGAATACAATTTTGTCTCTAAGCAATCATTTGAGACAGATGTGCAGCAAAACAAGTGAGTTAATTTTAAAATACTGACATAATTAGCAACATTTTAAAAACATGTTCAATTACATTTCATGTAATACAAATACCAAAATCAGATGTAAACTTGGAGAAGCTGTTTGAGAAGGGTTCCACTTGCCAGTAAAGGTTTTTACTCAGTTTGGACTCTTAGTATGAACCCAGAAATCTAGTAAGAGACAATTCAGAAACAACAAAGGAGTGGTAGGAAGACCAAAAGTTAGAATTTAAGCCTGCGTATCATAAGTTATATGATTGGTCAGAACTGAATCTAGTGAAAGTAACAGATAATTAGTTGGTCCTACTCTATCCTCTGTTTAATGTGAAAGATAGCATTGAGGAATTTTATTTGTAATTCCACTTTAAAGTGAATTGTAGACGAAATTTGTGCACGTAAAGGACTTTCTGGAAGATGAATTATGTTTCCTAGAAATGCAGATTTTGGCTAGTATCCCAGAAGAAGCTAAGTCCATATCCTTGTTGGCCTTGCTCTCTTTAATGTGAGAAACAAGTTTCTTCTGTTTGGCTTGAACATCAGTCAACTGAATTAATGCAGCTTCTTCCCCTGCTGTCAGTAGTGCTGATTCACTATTAGTGACATGTGAAGAAGACACTTGCTACTAAGCAACCAGAAAGAAAAAAATAATTGGAAAAAGAAATGCTTTTTTTCCAGACTTCCCTCCTCCCATGTATTTAACTACTGTGACTTTGGGAAACAACTGTCAAATGATGAAAGTTAAATATACTTTCTGGACAGTATTTAATTATTTTTTTTAACTTTTTAGATTTGTGGAACATGGAGAATACAAAGAAAACCTGTATGGCACAAGTCTTGAAGCAATCCGGTCTGTGATGGCCAAAAAGAAGGTTTGTTTGGTGGATGTGGTACCCGAAGTAAGTTCTGCAGTTTATTTTAAGGAAAGCAAATGTTTCTTATTAGGCTGCCAGCCTAAGTAACGAATGTTGTTCACTGTTTGTGGCTACTCGCTCTGCAGAGAGCAATGATGATCTTGGAACGTGCATTTCTGACAGGTGGCCTGGCTGCTAGCTGAGCAGAATAGGGCTCTTCAGAAAGCAATGAACTGTGTACAGTTACTAGATGCCTAGATGATACAGCTCACTGTGGGGTTTTATCTTGCTGTAGGAGAAGTGCACATTTCTGTCCTAGCCTGCTGAAGTCCCAGTCTGTGTTTACAGCATGGATGATTATTTTTTTTCCATTCTTGTTCCTTCTTATTACTACTGAAACACTGCTAAAGTTGTAACCAGTATACATACTAAGGCATAGC
The DNA here is from genome assembly GCF_964035555.1 of Netta rufina. Lineage (NCBI taxonomy): Eukaryota > Metazoa > Chordata > Aves > Anseriformes > Anatidae > Netta > Netta rufina. The sequence continues at coordinate 1,393,946 of NC_140148.1, read as the reverse complement.
ACGCTAATCTTTCTTTGAAATTTTGATGCAGATCGTGCAACAAGTCAGGAAAAGACTTCTAATGTTATCTCAGATAAATTACAGATTTAAAATAAGTGTTTGTTACAAACAGTAACTTATCTGTCAAACCCATTTTTTGTCCTTTTCTCAATGTTTATGGCTATGTCTTTGTTTTGGAAATTGCAGATCAAAGCAGGGTGTGTGTGCAGTTAGACCGTGCTCCAGGAAGCATACATATGCTTGTAATACCTTACAGGGCACTGACATTAATTTTTCTCTTGAAGAGCAAGAGGTTATAGTGGTCAGATGTATACTGCACAGGACTTAATATCATAGTGTGTACAAGTGAAATCATTGATCCCAGCTTGAGCAGATCATTGGCATTCTATGCAGCAATAAATACAATATGGATTGACAAAAAATATCTGTTCACAGGCAGTGAAACACTTGAGGACTGCTGAATTTAAGCCTTATGTTATCTTCGTGAAGCCTCTCATTCCAGAAAAGAAAAAAAATGTCCTAAAATCTCCAGTGTCAGAAGAAATCTCAACGCCCTTCGTAAGTATTCTAACTTTACCTTTGAAACACGAAAGAGGTATTTGGGCTAGTATTTCTATTGTATGGAAGAGCACCTTTCCATTACAGGGAGCGTCATAGTTAGGCACTAAGTGGGTCCTGTGGACATCCAGCCTGTCAGATGGAACTTTAAAATGAGGTTTTGGACTCCCCTAAAACTTGACTATATAAGTAATGAGAACACACAAATTAATGAGAGCACATCTTACATGTGGATCTGTGTATGTTGGTGAAGGGTGCAGCCTTGGAAGATGCTACTGAATTCAGATAAACAGCTTTTCAGCTTTAGAAGAGTACAATTTCCAGATGTTAGGTTAGGCAGCACTTCTAATTTTGTAAAATGTTGTGTTAGTGTCTTACTTCCCTCCTGTAACATGTTTCTTCCCCCTCCCTAACACGTCTTGAATTTTTGAAACAGTCTGCCAAATTCCAGCTGTGGCATACGTCTCCTTAATCTCAGTTGTAAGATTTTTACATACCCTTTCCTAGTGGTAGCAGCTCTTGTTTTGTTTCTTTCAAAGTACTGATTTAGTGTGCTAGTATACTTAAAATGTTGATAATTAATTAAAGAAGCTTACTGAAAACTTTGTTTTATTTTTTTGTGTTGATCAGCAGGATGAAGAACAGCAAGAAATAATTAATTCAGCAACATTCATTGAAGAGCACTATGGCCATTTGATTGACACTATACTGGTGAAAGAAGATGTCCAGAGTGCATGTAATCAACTTAAAACTGTGTTAGAGAAGCTAAACAAGGATTCCTTTTGGGTGCCAGTCAACTGGGTTAGGTCATAGCTTGCTATCATCTGTTTAAAGGAAAAAATTGTATAAAAAGTATCTTGTAAATATATGGATTAGAGAAGGGAAATATGTCAGATTTGGTTCAAAACTGCCATTCTATCTAGAAAGTAATACATAAAGACTGGAAAAAAATGAAAGTCAAAAGCTGACACTGCCCCCTTGAATTGGAATCCTGAGTAGCAGCTGTCATTTAAAAGTGCGTACTCAGCCTAAACAGATGAGTAAAATGGACTGGAGTAACTTTTAGACTGTAAATACTGCATTTTGTAAGGTAAAAATTCACAGAGGGTCCTGTGCTTCCAGAGCGTTTAAGCAGGGCCAGGACATTAACCAGCTGGAAGTTTCAGTCTTCGGTGATGCTTTGTGTGGCAAGGTACATCTGAACAAGGTACTTTTCCAGGAACAAATCTACCTACAGAACAAGCTACTTCAGGTAGGTGGGAGGAATATTCTTTGGAGAGTGCTTATATCCTGTCAGTTACTTAAAAGTTCAGCGGACTTCCTTGCACTTAAGATCACTGGTTGCAAATCCTTTCCAGTCAGGCAAAAAACCTAGATCAGCTATGTAAATTGTATATGTGTTAGCAGCTGAGAAATGGGGTGGTTTTGTTGTTGTGGGTTGTTTTGTTTGTTTGTGTTTTTTAAGCCCAGCCTACACTTCCCAGTGCTTCTGGCTGTCTTGCAGAGTTAGTAATTAGTATGCTCGTCCATGGCTTATGCCCACTTTTCCCAGTCTCTTCCTAATGACACAGGACAAATGTAAAGCAACCTGTAAACAAACCTGTGTGACTAATCGATCTCATAAACCAGAGACATTTCTTTAGTCTACATTAAAATTGCGTAACAATGTAAAATAGGACTTTAAGAAGCTTATTTTCTACAAGGTATCTTTGCAAATGCCACCTACTTGGGTACCACATGGACAGCAACATAGCAGCTCTGAAAGGCTGCAAAAAGGAAGAGGCAGAAGTACCAAGCAGGTGAGCTACAGCACTGAATAATTATTCTTCCAGCACTTATGAATACCTTTGTTTGAAATCAGGTAAAGGCTTCCAGAGCATGTTGTTGTCAACATCAAGTCTTAAGAGGAAATCTTAACTGTTAGAGGGCTTTGCAGGTATTGCAGGAAATGCGAATATGAAACCTGTATAGTTATTTTTAGGTGGGCAAGACGAAGAAAACACAGCAAGATCATTCTGGAAGTGCCTGTACCTTTTAGTTATTTGATGAATGTGTGGGTCTTGTGCAGGTGTGTTAGCTGAAACTTGTTCCTGTTTTCTATTGCCTCTTGAGTTCTGATCTTTCCTATGTACTATGCCCTTTAACAACACCTTCTGGTGCACCAGTCTTATTCTTTTAATCTTAACAGTATGATGTTATTCTTGGTCCAGTGCATTCAGCAAAACTAACACCATTGCTTATTAAAAACACATTTCTTACATACCAGTGTCACTGAATCTACGTTAACTCCAGCCCAGAAAAGTTGTGCATCCATCCCCAAACCTGTGTGTCCTGGCAACTTCTGTGTATCATCCTGCAAGGACAGTGCTTTTCACAGTCTGGTAGATCTGTTCTGGCTTGTCAGAGTAGATATGCTGCCAGATTTGTGGCCTCTCGCCAAATGCACAAGGATTCCTTCACACACTGGTGGCCTGTCAGCTCTGCCAGTAGGTTGCTATAATCTTGGCCCAGCACAGCCACCAAAGATAGTGTGACGTATTAGAGGCACACTGACAAATCTAGTGACAGATGTGCCTTCATCCTGTGAAAATCAGTGTAATATTTTAAAACTATTTAAGTAACAGCATCTCAAACTAAGTAGATTTATGAAAGTATCAAATAGGCAGATTGATCTCACCATAGATTTATATTGCAGCTTACGCTTGGTTGTTTTTTTCCTTTTCTTTACAGTCTGCAAAACATCAGATTGTTTAGAGAACAATTTAAAGAAAAAGAGGTAAGACAAAGGGTCAGAATTCACTTAAAGCAATGTTACTATCTAACATCTTAGCATATTCCAAAGGACTAGTGATAACTTAGTTTATGATCTAACATAGTCTAATAGTGAGATGTGCAAAGAATGCAAATACATAAGTACAGTTGAAGTTACATTAACTGAAAATTTAAGATGTTAAGATATACTACAGCTGTTAAATATAAACTAAAATATTCAGTATGAGTTGAATAATCTTTTTTGAAATCTGTGCAGACACCCCATATTGATGTACAGTCACAGAGGTACTAACTTGAGATAGTGTCAGAAATACTTCATTTTTTTGATGTAAGGAAGGCTTTTTTAGATTCAAAGTAAATGATGGTGAGAGAATACGTAAGTATATGCTAAAGCTTGAGGGTAGCTAAGATGAGCTTCTCTCACAGGAAAAAAGAACACATTTGATGCTCTTATTTATTCTAAAAATCCTAGGAAAAGGGTACATGCAGCAGATTGCTGTTACCAGGACAAGATTCCAATCCAGACAAAAACACTGAGTCCTTTCCAGGCCTGGTGTGTGTTCCTGCCATTAGTGAGAGGAAAAAAAATAAAGAGATTATAAAGAAAATCAGAATGTAAAATGTAATTCAAAGTCCTGTTTTTTAAGTGGTGCCAAAAACCCTAAGTCAAAGCACTTAAGCAAACTGAACTATTTTTCCCTTTCCCTACTTGCTCACACCTAAAATTAATGTAGCCTTTCATATTTCCTGTTAGGACTTGTAGTTACTGAATGATGAGCCTTGGCTAACAGCTACAGTGCCTGAAGTTTTCAGGCAGCTTTCCATCCATACTGGCTGTATTTAAAACCGTTTCCCTTTCTAAAATCAGTTGTGTAGTGTACATCCAGGGCACACTGCAGTCAGCGAACTCAGACGTACTCAGCTGGTTTTAAGTAATCCATATCTCCAGCCAAAGTTCTAATAGGATTAAAATAACAATTTAAAATATACACATTTCACATGACTATGAAATGTGCACAGTCTAGAACCCTGATACCTTGAACTCAGCTTATGATACATGCATTGTTTTTATAAAGTGAAACCAGGTGTAAAACAGCATACCTAATTCACTTGAGAGGAGATACGGCATTTTATAGTCTGTTTAAAGTATCTGGTGGTCTGCCAAAGGGAAAAAAAAAAATGTTACAGGTTTTATCATCAAGTGTTATTAGGCATTGTTACAAAACCACCTAATTTATAGAAATATAATTCATGCTATATTTCCTACTCTTACGCATCCAGTTCTTTTGCACCAATTAATAATAACATTCATAGTCAAGTCACCTATGCATTACTTACTCAAGCAATTCAGTAGTTATGTATGGCCAAGCTGGGCATAGGTTTTAGGTATTGCCATATCTGAGAACTTGAGTTAGGATATCTTTACCTTAATTGTCAGAGAATCAGAATCCCAGAAAGCTAGCATAATGGGCTTGCCATACAGAACCTTTTAAAGCAAGCCTAGGCTTGCCTGACAGTTTTCATCAAATATGAATCATCTGTAGCTATTGATTACAGTCAGTGAGTTAACTTCCACCCCCTGAAGCTTACCTGGCCTGTAACATGCCCTATAGAATAATCACAGCCATGGTCATTGCCAGGGAGGAATCAGAGATAAAAATGCATTTAATGTAGCCCAACCTTCAGCACAGAGCCATGGCCCTCTGAAATGCTGCTAGTGTGGTTAGGGAAAATGAAATCTAGGACCCTGGTTGAATCACTTAAACATCACAGGACAGAAACATGAGAACAGGGAGGGTACTTGGTCATCGGGGTTTACATCAGCTTCTTTGACTAAAATAAAATGAAGCTATGGGCAGTCCAAAAAAATTATAGTGATTGAGTTGTCCAAAATGGGCTCACAAATTTACTTTGTTTTAAAAGTTGTTAGAGCTGCACATTAAACAACACGCAAACAAAAAAAAAAAAAACCCACAACCCTGAGTAGCATGCCTTCAGCATTTATGTTTCTGGGACACAACTTCTTCTTGCACTTGTAAATCGAAGCCTTTCAGAAAATGAGAAGGGACAGTAATTCTGTTGACAGGTAAATTACAACTTTTTTTCTAATTCTGAAAAAAATAAAAAACTAATATACTTTCAAAGAAGCATGTATGAGAAAAATCCATATATAACAATGTTAATCTGGAATGTATATAATAGCAAATTGTTCTTTATACTAAAATATCGGTAATAGTTATTGAGAATATCAGAATAAAATAGCAACAAAATTCAACTTCATCAAGGCTATTGCCACTTAGACCATGCATGCTTTTTTCATACAGTCAGCACTTTAGCCCAGATTTCTAACTTAGTTTTATTCTAGAAAATGCTCTGCTTGCACCTAACACTTCACTACGTTGATTTTAAGATAGTTTTCTCTAGTTCAATATACAGTTAAATAGCTATCATAAAAGCACACAATATGGTATGTAATATTATTTAGAATATATAATATACACAATATACTTAGTTTGAAGATAGAACATAATAGTATATATACAAGAAGTCAAATACATGCCTGCCACCCAGTATCAGACTTCTTTTGGTAACTGGTAGGCTTACACTCAAGAAGCCTTTTCAAAATTCCCTGATTTTCCATGGTGATTGTCAGTATTTTCCTGTTCTGTGCATCTCTGTTTGATCTGTAAGCAAAAATGAACACATTTGCAAACACAGATTGGGAAGGGGGAGAGAAAGGAAACAGAAAACGTTTTTTTAAAAGGAAGGGACTGAAAACAGAAGTCTGTAAGGAGCCTGTAGCAGACAGTGATACAGGCTTTGGTTTCTAAACCAACAGCAGAATAGAACTCTCTTTGCAGGAATTTCTCTTCAGGAGAGGAGGTAGGAAGGTACAGCCAAGTAGCAGGTGCTAATTCAGTGCTTTAGTGTTACAAATGGTTCCTTCCCAAGCTGAAAGATTTCATCAAGGACTCCTACAAGAGCCCATCTATAGCTGTAATTTTGTCGGGGCAGTGCAGCTTTTCAGAACCATTATGAGTGGAAGTAAAGGGCTGGTGGCGACAGTTCTACTTTTGTAAACTGTGGATCCATCCCATAAAGTGATGCAACAAGCTTTTTACTCCTGGAACAAAGGATAGCACCAGCTACCTCCTTTGAAAGTGTTCATTCCAACAGTCTACAGTTGCTGGCCCTCGTTGTATCGCAGCTAGGCGCTCCATCAGCTTCTTGTTCTCTCTCTCAATCTGATAAATTCGCTTTTGATCCTCCTGTGCAAGAAATGCCAAGTTTGCAATGTCATTCTCATGAGAATCTACTAGGCTGGCTCTCACAGATATGTTGCCCATATGTATAAAAAAGAAAAACACAACAACACTTCTTATTTCTGCACTCACCCCATCCCAAAATCACCATGTTTTCTTGCTGTGCTTTGTCACTATTTCCTTGCTGTCCTTCTCCTAGCACCCCCTTGTATCTCTCTCTCTCTATATATATAAAAAAGGATATAAAAGCAGCATTGCATTCAATTTTTTTATCCTTACTCTTTTTCTCATTAACTTTCAGTTTTTTGACTCTGAAAGGATAAAGAAAGCACCCTTCTCTTTATGTTCCTGAAGACTTCCTTGCTGCCTGAGGCATTACCATGACACAGACATAGGTGTACCATTACCTGAATCCTGCGCTTGTTAACATGTTGCCAGGTCTGTGCATGTGAAAGTTTTTTACGCACACGTGTTCTTCCTTAAAGGAGGAGAAAAGAAGAAATGTTTTAAGTGAAAAAGTTTTGTGAAGCAAAGCTACTGAGCCCCATATCCCTTCATCCAGCCTTTCCTTTGCCAGCATTCCCCAACAAACAGTGAAACAGCTTTCACTGGGGAAAGCACTGCAGGTCTGCTGTGGTTTTTTTTAGAAGCAGTAGAAACAGAAACAATGCTTCAGACCTGCACAGACAGGAAGGGGAGTAGCCGTTTCACATTTCCCTAACCACTGTTCATTAATTTTTCCTGTTTATGTGCCAGACAAGACATATTGCACCTCAACTCACAGTAGATGAGCTGTGATATTGCTTAAAGAGTTTTCTGCTCAAAAAAAAATAAGAACATGGATCAAGATTTTTCTTCTCAAGCTTCGTTAGAAGTCAGTTGTTTGAAAACACAGAAATTCAGCAAGTCCTCTTCATGACATGCTAACTAGCATCTAGCAGTGAAGAGGACTGGAATTTCCCAGCAGGATCTCTACAAACCCTTCATGTTGATGGCAACTGCTATTTTTTCCACTTCCGTTCAACTTACAGGTTAAGATGCTTACTAGTATTCAGTGAAAATATCATTTTGTATTAAAAAAAAAAAAAAAAAAAAAAAAACAACACACAAAGTTATTGACAGGAATAGGGGTGAAATAGTTTTTAAAACACGCCACATTGCAGCTTGTTACTGCAATTCAAGTAGTCAACAGCACCTAGATAGTTATCACAGCTCTTTGCAATTTGGACCTATGACAGAATAGGCTAAGCACTGCACCGTGCCCATCTCTGCAAGAACAATTTGTTCATTACAGGACTTCCATTGTGGCACAGACTAGCATCTGATGTTACAGCAAGAGTATAGTAACTTCTAGTGATGCCACCTATCAAATTTATGATGTTGCTTTCATCAACAAATTTAAGGTTAGGAAAACGAAGTTAGACAACCAGGTGATACCCTTTGTACTGTACAGAAGCATTCCGTACCAGGAATAACTCATGCCTAAACACCCAAGTTTACATTTCATTTTGTAAATCTGGGACTGCCAATGTGTTTCTTGTAGCCTCCATTAAGAATGGGTGTGGATATCTACATTACCACTTTCAGACCTGACCGTTTCAGAATCAAATGAAAGACCAGTTCCTATAGCTTGTTACCCTCAAGAAGTTATGCTCATGACTATAAATAAGCAGAACATCTCCATAAACTAATCAAGATGGGTTTGGGTTCTGTTGTTTTTTCCCCCCTCCCTTCCAGTATGATAGTGGAAATCTCCATTGAGTGGGATTGCATTTGCAGCCAGCTGAAGCGTGATGTAAAGGGAAATTATGTTCCTTTTAAACAGGCTGCCAGCTGTTTAATTCTTTCAGAAAAAGAACTCACTTAAGGGCACAATGTCCTTCTACAGAACGCAGACATCAACTGTAGCACAGAAAAGCTCAGCAATTTCACCCACATTCAACAGGACTACATGTAGTCTTCTCTCTCATCTCTTCCTAAACCCCAGGAAACATAGGAAAGAAGTGACTAACTTGTTGACAGGCTCACTGCAAAGTCATTTCCATCACCAGAACAATAGACAAAGAGCGGAGAATGCACCAGGACCATTTTACAGCCTACTGCTCAGAGGCCATTCATCTCAATCGTCTCATGACTGTCTCCTTCCCAGCCTTCCCACCTGTTTTTGTGGTTTTGGTATAGTTGCCACGGCCTCCCATCTTCTGAACTTGACTTCCTAGTCTTGTCTGTCCATGTTCTGTTTACAGCGATACCTGGAGATTCCAGACAATCTTGCATTATGACACACTCGCATTTTGCTCATAGACATTTGCTCACTGATGAGTCCTTACCTTCTGTGAACTGCTTGCAGAAGGCCTATCCAGCTGCCATTAGTCAAGGCAGCAGAAACTGCTTTTTCTTGTACTTACTCAAAAGTATAAACATCATTCTAAAGGGACACTTTACAGACTGAAACCAGGATGTGGTATAAGAAGCATCCTTCATGTAGCTGCAACCAGATGTGCTTTCCATTGCTAAAGACATTAAAAGCCACTACAAATTCTGACATCATCCTCCTCCTCACACTGGTTTCAGCAGAGAGAAATACATAGAATTCATATTCCATCCATGCAGCCATGTATATCCAGTGCAAGACAAACAGACTTATATTCATTGCAAAACAAACAGAAACAGATGTAAAAACACAAGGCAGGTATTTTATTTACTTACTCCAGAAAGAATTGTATGCACATACTTTTCACAGATGAAAACAGCTCCAAAGAGCACTGTATAGAGAACAAGCTAGAATAGTTCCAAAGTAAAGCTAAAGTTATACACCTTGTCTTCAACAGTGGTTCAGTAGTGGTGTTAGTCAGGAAAACATTCTTATGAATAATGTAACTTAACGAGATAGCAATGAACCAAGATATACCCATCCTAAGAAAGGCTAACCTTTTCTGTTCCAATTCAACAATGTCCTGTAATAAGAGTGTCTTTGGCTTTGTCACTTGCTTACAAGCAGCTTATATTTTAAATGCTGTCCCTAAATTTTTGGTCACCTTTCGTTTTTGGTTACTTTTACAGTTACTTTTACACTGTTGCAAGCACCCAAACCAGAAGTCTCCTAGAGACATTGCTACCAAGAGCAGACAGAATCTAGGTTAGCATCTTCCATGACTCAAGGCTTGTTTTCAAGACAAGGCAGCGAGTCCAACGGGGATGGAGGGAAGGTAAGAAGAGGCAGCTATCTGGTAGCAACAGACTCTTCCTGGTGGACAATCGATATTAAACGCAGTTTTAGCCCTGCAGTTGCTGAATGAGGGCAGAAACACAGGTTTGCGGAAAACTAAAGGAAGGACCCACACTGTAAGCTGGCCCAAAATGATGACTCTGAAATGCAGGTATTTAAGAGCAGCAAGGTATAACCTACAGTGTACTGCAGAGGAAGAATTTTCTTCCTGCAGAATGTTACTGAATATTATAGTGAATACTATAACCCTAAAATTTAGTAGCACCTCAGCTTGTTATCTGGGGGCACGTAGGAATTTCCAGTGCTTAAAACTATGCGAAATGGAAAAGCAAAGTCACTGTTCAGGTTGACTCCTGACTGGTAACTACATTAAAGCGAAGCTGGCTGCCTGAGAAACTCCATTGTCATTCTGGGCAAGATAAGCTTTTCACTGATATTCCAAAATGGAATACTGTTTTAAAGCAGGAATGTCAGGAAAGGAACATGTTGGCTGCTGTACTGCAAAAGCATAATATAAGAAGCACTATGATTTACTAGTGAAAAATCTGAGTTATCAAAAGAGCGTAATACCTGCGTGATATCTGGAGATATCAGAGGCACATAACTGAGAAGTAAATTGTTACGGAATAAAAGAGTATTTTGCTGATCAGCTTGGTTTTCAGATCTACACACAATTGGTGGCAAGTCAAACAAGGCACTGTTTAGTGCCTGAAATTTCTTAGTATATATTTCAGCAGTCTACTCAGCTTGGACAGAACAGGCACCTGTAGATTTAAGAAAGTGGACAGTATGCACTACATAAGCTTTTCTCCTTCTGCGAAGATTCCATCAGCTGGAATCCCTGCTTCTTTGTGTTTTTATCCCAAAGATCTGGTGTCTGCAGGATCTTTATGACTAGTTCCTCAAAGGCATGCTGCACTCCATCCTCTGTTTTGGCACTTGTCTCTGGGGGAAAGGAAAAGAGAGGGGAAAAAAGAACACAAAATAATATTTTTATCATATTTGCAGAGCACTCCTCTTTGTAAAAAGTTCTTTTAGGACCAGAGAGAAGACTGTAACTTTTTCATCTAGTAAACCTCATCTCCTTTATCCCTTAACGGCACACCTACATTGATAATGATAAACAGAAATGTATCCCATCTGTCTGAAGCATCTAATTTTTCCACCCAGAAAACTTCCACCATTCCCCATTCTCTCCTAGAAAACAGGAATTGTTCTTAGGTTGCAATAACATATCTATGAGATGATTATTCCAGAACTAAGTTGGGAAACACAGAAAGCAGAAGGAATAGCAATTTTTTTTTCCCCATGTATTTGCTATAGATCCTTCTCCAAATCTTTTAAGAAACTTCACCTAAAAGGTGCCTATTTTACACAATTTGTTCCCTATCTTTCCACATCATACATTTTACTGTCTAAGCAATATTATATTATTAATATTATAGCACTATATCTGTCTTATGTCCCTGCAACAAACTTGGAAATTAAAAAAAATATCCGTGGTCCCTGCTAGCATTACTTAGGAGAGAGATTTCAGTCCCTAAGACTCTGAGTTAAAAAACGTTCAAGAAAATATAGAACTCATGCCTACACAGTACATGAAGGAAATCTCACTTTCAGCAAAAAGTATTTTCAATTACAGTCAGTGCAGAGCATCTCTGAAAAAAATAAAACCTACAGCCATGCATATGGAACTGCTGCCACAACAGGAACCCAAATTCACTTCCAAAACAAAACAAAACGATGACCTGAAATCAGCTTATTTATTGATGCCAAAATATATACATGAACTTACCAATTTTTTGGCACAGTTACTTACCTATAAAAAGCAGCGAGCGTTTTCTAGCAAACTGGAGTCCCTCTCTTCTCTCTACTTCACGATCAGGCTGCAGAGACGAATGAAGAACATGACTAAAATAAGCTACATTTGCCAGTTTTAGGAACTCCCTGGAAAAGCACCACTGCAGAACTGAAGTTTGGCTGAAAAGAAAGAGAAAGTCTATAAAGCCATGTAGCAATGGATTTTCACCTGGATTTTCCCTGTTCTACAGTCAGCTTAAAAGCTGCAAAGAACTACTGCTATTAGGCAGAGCCAATGAAGGAGGGTCAAATTGAAGTGCAGCAACATCAGATTAGCAGGAAATAGATGTATTATTATCTTCTAAATTAGCAGGTAGCAAGGTACATGCCAGAAAGGAGGCTTTAATTGTCAAATAGCTGAAGAAGCAGACCAAAGATAACTGAAAAAGATGGCAAAAGAGGATAATGCCACCAAAATCTCAAGACACTAGTAGCATTTACTACTCGATACAGACATGCAGCCAGATAAAAATTCCAGTTACATAGTTCAGGATAGCTACACTAGAAACCTCTTGTAGTAAAGCAAGAGTGAAATACATTTCACTAAGCTGCAAGCATCTAAGATATGTCAAAACCACCCAGATATATGCAGTGACTTCCGTTCATA